>NC_091375.1:11864241-11984241 GCF_038502225.1 Cherax quadricarinatus
AAAGACAGTTTTCATTTTTCTTGACTGCATAAACACTAGTTAGGCTCTTCAGGGTCCCTAGCCTGTAGGTGATTCCTCTTAACACATATTTTGTAAAAAAAATACAACACTGCGTATGTTATTTCTTACTATTATCAAACTTTATGTAATTTTCTGATAGCCATAAAACTCTAGGCCTGCGTTCATTCCAGATTATAATATATTTAGCATAAAGCACTCTTGTTACACCATATCCATTGTTTGTGATCCTCTCTTGAAGTTTCATGTTATACTTGTCTGACTACTTTATTATTAACACATCGGCCATTTCCCACCAAGGTACGGTGCCCCCCCCCCCCCCCAAAAAAAAAAAAATCATTCACTCTTATCACTGTCTTACCAGAAGCATGCTCACACTACAGTTATAACTGACTCACGAAATCATAATGACACGATTGCAAACAAACCATACCATGCGATGGTCTGGAGTTTTGAGACTCTCTGACCGCGGGTTCAATCCCGCCAGTGGTATGGTTTGCAGTTCTAAAACTGCAACATTAACACCTCTCCTTCAGAATGCAGGCACTGTACTTCCCATCTCCAGGACTCAAGTCTGGCTTATCAGTTTCCCAAAATCCCTTCATGAATGTCACCTTGCTCACACTCCAACAGCACAACTACATAGTCATTATTTTCTAAACTGCGTGCCTTGCCTTCACTCAATAATTACATTCTCATAATACATTTTGACAACTTAAGGTTAGTCTCATGTTGTCATCACTTGTGAGAAGGGCACAGTTACAGAGAGTCTTCCTTTTGAGACATTTTGTCTGTAGAATAAACTTCTTGTCATTGATAAATTACACTCACACATATGTGTAACACTTGCATATCTTTTATTAAAAGGTTATGCCACACAGTAACTTCATCAGTCCAGTACATAGATGAATGGTTGATCTTCAACCATTCTTCTATATTGGACTCATGAAGTCACTGAGTGGTGAAACATTTCCACAATAAAGATACCAAAGTGTTACACATTAATTTATCAACTTGTCGGTTCTCTGAACCATTTATCTACATTCTTGTCATTAACTGTTGAAGCCTATTTCAAAGATAAAATGTCTCAATCAAGATATTGTCTTTTTCATGACTTACTTACTTTGCCATTTGACTTTATCATCACTACTGATTAGTATAACTTTAAAGTATGTATCTACTATCTTTTGTTTAATCCTGTTTAACCATTCCTGTTGATTTTTGTTTTTAACAAACCGGCTATATCCCACTGAGGCAAGGTGACCTAAAAAGAAAAGGAAAATTTTTCTTTTTAAATTTAATAATTTTACAGGAGAAGGGGTTACTAGCCCCTAGCTCCTGGCATTTTAGTCGCCTCTTACAACACACATGGCTTACGGAGGAAGAATTCTGTTCCACTTCCCGATGGAGTGTTAAATTATTTGTGTGTACAGTGGAACCCCGAATATTGGCCATAATCTGTTCCATGTCGGCCTAAATTCTAAACAGCCTAAATTCGAAGCAATATTTCCCATAAGAATTAATGTAAATACAATTAACTCATTCCAGACACCCAAAAATAATAATAAAAAAAAAAACACATTTTGTAAAGTTTAACTATAGTTTTACATACACAAAAAATGATTAATAAATATAAATAAATGTAAACCTTACATACCTTTATTGTAGACTCTTGTTGGCATATGGAAGAAGGTGAGGAGGGGAGAGGGAGTTGGGGTTATTGTTTGGAAGGGGAATCCCCCTCCATAATGACTTTAGGTTAACATGTTTACCCCTTTTGCCACATCAGCTTCCTTGATTTGTTCTTTCTTTGCCAGGATGGAAGTGATTGTTGATTTGGATTTCCCATACACTCTGGCAAGTTCCAGCACCCGCACACCACTTTCATGTTTTTCAGTAACTTCTTTCTTAAATTCCATCGTGTTTCTCACTTTAATTACCAAAGGGCTGGTACTCTGAACTTTCTTTGGGCCCATGGTGGCTTATTTCACAGTCGCACTTAATAAACAAGCACAAAAACCAATGGATTTTTGAGGAAATGTTCGGGTGAATGCACAGAGTATATGCTGATTCACCAAGAGACACAGGGAGACTGATCACCAAGAGACACAGGGAGACTGATCACCAAGAGACACAGGGAGACTGATCACCAAGAGACACAGGGAGACTGATCACCAAGAGACACAGGGAGACTGACTCGCCTACATGCGGTGTCCCGGCGGGAGGTGGGCTGACTCGTATAGTACAGATGATTTACAAGGCACCAGCCGAAATATGGAGCAAAATTTCCTCCCCAAAACTGGCCTGAATGCGAATCGGCCGATAAACGCAGCAGCCGATATTCGGGGCTCCACTGTATAATATATGTTCTTGTATATTTATGGAGGTCGGAGGCACAGTGCCTGTACTCTGAGGGAGCAGTGATGATGTTGCAGGTTGAAGGGTAATTTGGATTTTTGACATCTGTGCACTTCTGGTAAGACAGCTATTGAGTGAAGGATGGTGAATATATTTTTTTTTTTTTTTTTGTGGGGAGGGGGAAGGTCACCCATCTTCATGGAAGATAGCTGATATGTTAAAAAAAAATTCTCAAGTGTCAAAACTTCAATGAAAATATTAAAAATATTTGCCAACAAGTTCTGCTTGCAGAGTGGAGTAGCTGCTATTTGCTTGACCTAATTCAATTAATTAGCAAAGCAGTTTTTATCATTTTAGTTGGAGTATGTGTTAAGTTATGGAATACAATCTGTCACTTGATTTTAGAAATCTGGTAACTGGGCAAAATATCAGCAATAATCTTCTCACACTGGGCAAATGGTGTTAAACTTGACTGGATCAAGTTCATTAAATGGAGGATCAAACCTCAACCACTTCATTGCTGTATGACCCATGTGGATTTAGTGTTTCTCATAAATATAGACCCACCAAGGCAAAGGTGACCTAAAAAAGAAGAAACGCTTGTTTTTCCATTTAGTAATTTATACAGGAGAAGGGGTTCCTAGCTACTTGCTCCTGGCATTTTGGTCACCTCTTATGACACACATGGCTAACAGAAGGAGGTTTCTTCTTCACTTCCCCATGGAGGTGAAAGGAAATAAATAAGATCAAGAACTATTAAGAAAATAGAAGAAAACTCATATGAGTGGATATACATATATATGTACATGCCTGTGTAATAAGACCTAAAGTAGTGGGACGTAGAAGTAGCAAGTTGTACCTGTTATCTTGCATGTTTATGAGACAGAAAAGGCACCAGCAGTCCTATCATTGCATAAACAATTACAAGCTTTTGTTTTACACTCATTTAGCAGGACAGTAGTACCTCCCTGGGTGGTTGCTCTCTACCAACCTACTACTTAATTTTTTTATACATGTATACTTTGTATTTTTCAGCAGTCTTCAATTTTCATAGCTTATAATAGTTTGGCAGAAGGCATATGAGTCATAAGCTGGGATGATTGAGGGAGACGGTGATAAAAAGGTTTTATCGTGGAACATACGAGATGCTGTGTATCGGAGATAATTCCTCTACCTTGAATACCAGTTAGGTAGATTAGTGGATATAGTTAAAAGTTGTTTTTCATTCTATTTCATCTCTTGGTTTGAGCTATCAAAAGAGTAACTTGAGGTATTTTGGTCTTTTCCAGATTGCAAGAGCTGGTCAGTGTATCCATGAGTGATATGTATGCCAAGCTTGTGTCCACCTGTTTAGACTACTCTATCAATGGACTCAACAGGTAAGCTTCAATTTTGAAACAGTAGTAATGCAATAGAGATGACATTAGCCCGCTACATGTTTATAATGGAATGATCCCGCTACAGCATTTGCTCTGCATAACCATGGATTTCTACACTACATGCATTATAAAGTGTCACCCATTTCTGTATAAATAATGTACAGTATCATGTGGAAATATATTTTGAATTTGGAAACTAATAATCATTTAGATTTTAGAGATGTGATTTTTTTTCTGTTGGAATTCCTGTTTTTTAGGATGAATTTAACAAATAATTCATTGGTGAAATTTTTTTTTTTTTTCTCAACAAGTCGGCCATCTCCCACCGAGGCAGGGTGAAAATGTTTTCAAATTATTCTCAAAGTTTCTGATATTTACAATTTTCCTGTTTTCTCATTACTCTTTTTCACCAGCACAATTTTTTGTCACCTCAAAGTTTTTAGTGAGTGCAAGTTTCTGCATATCAGATTAATTGCTTTGCAGAGCCATTTTGACGAAACTTCTAACTGGGTGCCAAGAGTCAGCTCGAGTTTATGCCACTCAGTTTCTCCGAGCGCTGGTCCGGGTCGGCGCGGCACACTTTGCCCGTTGGGGAGTGGAGCTGCTGGTGGCCCAGCTATACGACGAGAGCCGTGTTGTCTCTCTGGCAGCATTGGATGTTCTGGAGGAAGCTTGTGATAATGAGGTTAGTGCATAGCCTGACTTTATATTTAATAACCAGACAAGAAAGATTTAGGTATATGGTTCAGAGAACCATTTATCATGTGCAACACTTAAGTATCTTTATTGAGAAAGTGTTTCGTCACACAGTGGCTTCATCAGTCCTATACAAAGAAGATATTCAACTGTTGAACATGTCTAATTTATCAAGAAAGATTTAATGTAGTGTAAAGCACCCTTCTGGCAAGACAGTGATGGAGTGAATGATGGTGAAAGTTTTTCTTTTTTCGGGCCACCCTGCCTTGGTGGGAATCGGCCAGTGTGTTAATAAATAAAAAAAAATTAGAAGGGTTAAAATTTTGCTACTGAGTGAATTTGCATCTATGAGCTGGACCTACAGATCTGAAACTGTTCAGGAGTGATCTAGTCATGTTTGGGGGTTAAAGCTATTCTCATTGCTGTTAACTCTAATGTCATATGAGAAAAACAGAAATGATTAAATTCACTTAGGTCACCTTTATTGATGTTTTTGCTCTTTGACCTTGATCATGTATTTGAAGTGATCAAGGTCCAAGGATAGATGTCTCCAATTAAAGCGTCCTAAGTTGCTGGCATTCGTTAGACTTTTTATTATCTAATACTATAGTTAATGATACTCGTGTAGTTGTAAATCTATACATTTTAAACAATTGTATGTGTTCTTTCCAAAACATTGAATATTGCTTTTGTTTGTGTTGCTCTTTTTTTTTTGTCATCACCACTATTATTTTTTTATTTTTATTAACACACTGGCCGATTCCCACCAAGGCAGGGTGGCCCGAAAAAGAAAAACTTTCACCATCATTCACTCCATCACTGTCTTGCCAAAAGGGTGCTTTACACTACAGTTTTTAAACTGCAACATTAACACCCCTCCTTCAGAGTGCAGGCTAGTCTTCCATTAATATACTTCTACTCATTAACTCCTCATATGTCAGTGTACACACAACCTACCCCTACCTCTGTTCCCCAACTTTTAGCTTGCTAATCTTCACCATTCTTCAAATGTTGAATGCTCTTTGCTTGATGAGGATTTGTTTTGAGATGAAAATCCTAAGCACTTTATGGGTGGGGCTTGAACTTGCAGCAAGTGAGTCATAAAACTCCAGGCCAGAGCTTGAGCCACTGGGCCAGCTGGCCCAGTGGCTTATGCGCTGGCCTGGAATTTTACGACTCGCTCGCTGCAAGTTCTACCCTCACCTGTACTGTGATTTTTTGCAATCATATTACAGTTTCACGAGTCATGGCAAAACCTGTTGTTGGAATGTTGTGTAATACTTTATTTTTATTTTTTTTTTTTTTTTTTTATTATCACACTGGCCGATTCCCACCAAGGCAGGGTGGCCCGAAAAAGAAAAACTTTCACCATCATTCACTCCATCACTGTCTTGCCAGAAGGGTGCTTTACACTACAGTTTTTAAACTGCAACATTAACACCCCTCCTTCAGAGTGCAGGCACTGTACTTCCCATCTCCAGGACTCAAGTCCGGCCTGCCGGTTTCCCTGAATCCCTTCATAAATGTTACTTTGCTCACACTCCAACAGCACGTCAAGTATTAAAAACCATTTGTCTCCATTCACTCCTATCAAACACGCTCATGCATGCCTCCTGGAAGTCCAAGCCCCTCGCACACAAAACCTCCTTTACCCCCTCCCTCCAACCTTTCCTAGGCCGACCCCTACCCCGCCTTCCTTCCACTACAGACTGATACACTCTTGAAGTCATTCTGTTTCGCTCCATTCTCTCTACATGTCCGAACCACCTCAACAACCCTTCCTCAGCCCTCTGGACAACAGTTTTGGTAATCCCGCACCTCCTCCTAACTTCCAAACTACGAATTCTCTGCATTATATTCACACCACACATTGCCCTCAGACATGACATCTCCACTGCCTCCAGCCTTCTCCTCGCTGCAACATTCATCACCCACGCTTCACACCCATATAAGAGCGTTGGTAAAACTATACTCTCATACATTCCCCTCTTTGCCTCCAAGGACAAAGTTCTTTGTCTCCACAGACTCCTAAGTGCACCACTCACTCTTTTTCCCTCATCAATTCTATGATTCACCTCATCTTTCATAGACCCATCCGCTGACACGTCCACTCCCAAATATCTGAATACGTTCACCTCCTCCATACTCTCTCCCTCCAATCTGATATTCAATCTTTCATCACCTAATCTTTTTGTTATCCTCATAACCTTACTCTTTCCTGTATTCACCTTTAATTTTCTTCTTTTGCACACCCTACCAAATTCATCCACCAATCTCTACAACTTCTCTTCAGAATCTCCCAAGAGCACAGTGTCATCAGCAAAGAGCAGCTGTGACAACTCCCACTTTGTGTGTGATTCTTTATCTTTTAACTCCACGCCTCTTGCCAAGACCCTCGCATTTACTTCTCTTACAACCCCATCTATAAATATATTAAACAACCACGGTGACATCACACATCCTTGTCTAAGGCCTACTTTTACTGGGAAAAAATTTCCCTCTTTCCTACATACTCTAACTTGAGCCTCACTATCCTCGTAAAAACTCTTCACTGCTTTCAGTAACCTACCTCCTACACTTATGCAGCATATGGGAATCTTTATTCAGGAAACGTTTCGCCACACAGTGGCTTTATCAGTCCATTACAAAGAGGAAGGCGTAAGGAGAGGAGGAGTATGAGGTAATCAGTCCCTCAGCCTGGAGTCGATGTGTTCAGTCCATCAATCTTGTAGAGTGTACAGCATAGGGCCGTAGACGTGGCTTATATACTGTAGTGAGGTGACTTGAAGCAGGTGGAGGCGGGATCATAGTGGTATCATCCACTAGTCGAAGTAGGTCTTTGTCCAAAGGTTGAACAAGCGTTGAAGAATTCTTTGTAAGAAGATCCCATGATGCTGCAGTGTCTGACAGTTGTGATGAATGGTTTGAAAAACCGACAAGTTGAAGATTGAGACACTTATGCAGCATATGGGAATCTTTATTCAGGAAACGTTTCGCCACACAGTGGCTTCATCAGTCCATTACAAAGAGGAAGGCGTAAGGAGAGGAGGAGTATGAGGTAATCAGTCCCTCAGCCTGGAGTCGATGTGTTCAGTCCATCAATCTTGTAGAGTGTACAGCATAGGGCCGTAGACGTGGCTTATATACTGTAGTGAGGTGACTTGAAGCAGGTGGAGGCGGGATCATAGTGGTATCATCCACTAGTCGAAGTAGGTCTTTGTCCAAAGGTTGAACAAGCGTTGAAGAATTCTTTGTAAGAAGATCCCATGATGCTGCAGTGTCTGACAGTTGTGATGAATGGTTTGAAAAACCGACAAGTTGAAGATTGAGACACTTATGCAAGATTCCCATATGCTGCATAAGTGTCTCAATCTTCAACTTGTCGGTTTTTCAAACCATTCATCACAACTGTCAGACACTGCAGCATCATGGGATCTTCTTACAAAGAATTCTTCAACGCTTGTTCAACCTTTGGACAAAGACCTACTTCGACTAGTGGATGATACCACTATGATCCCGCCTCCACCTGCTTCAAGTCACCTCACTACAGTATATAAGCCACGTCTACGGCCCTATGCTGTACACTCTACAAGATTGATGGACTGAACACATCGACTCCAGGCTGAGGGACTGATTACCTCATACTCCTCCTCTCCTTACGCCTTCCTCTTTGTAATGGACTGATGAAGCCACTGTGTGGCGAAACGTTTCCTGAATAAGATTCCCATATGCTGCATAAGTGTCTCAATCTTCAACTTGTCGGTTTTTCAAACCATTCATCACTACCTCCTACACCATACACTTGCAACATCTGCCACATTGCCCCCCTATCCACCCTGTCATACGCCTTTTCCAAATCCATAAATGCCACAAAGACCTCTTTAGCCTTATCTAAATACTGTTCACTTATATGTTTCACTGTAAACACCTGGTCCACACACCCCCTACCTTTCCTAAAGCCTCCTTGTTCATCTGCTATCCTATTCTCCGTCTTACTCTTAATTCTTTCAATTATAACTCTACCATACACTTTACCAGGTACACTCAACAGACTTATCCCCCTATAATTTTTGCACTCTCTTTTATCCCCTTTGCCTTTATACAAAGGAACTATGCATGCTCTCTGCCAATCCCTAGGTACCTTACCCTCTTCCATACATTTATTAAATAATTGCACCAACCACTCCAAAACTATATCCCCACCTGCTTTTAACATTTCTATCTTTATCCCATCAATCCCGGCTGCCTTACCCCCTTTCATTTTGCCTACTGCCTCACGAACTTCCCCCACACTCACAACTGGCTCTTCCTCACTCCTACAAGATGTTATTCCTCCTTGCCCTATACACGAAATCACAGCTTCCCTATCTTCATCAACATTTAACAATTCTTCAAAATATTCCCTCCATCTTCCCAATACCTCTAACTCTCCATTTAATAACTCTCCTCTCCTATTTTTAACTGACAAATCCATTTGTTCTCTAGGCTTTCTTAACTTGTTAATCTCACTCCAAAACTTTTTCTTATTTTCAACAAAATTTGTTGATAACATCTCACCCACTCTCTCATTTGCTCTCTTTTTACATTGCTTCACCACTCTCTTAACCTCTCTCTTTTTCTCCATATACTCTTCCCTCCTTGCATCACTTCTACTTTGTAAAAACTTCTCATATGCTAACTTTTTCTCCCTTACTACTCTCTTTACATCATCATTCCACCAATCGCTCCTCTTCCCTCCTGCACCCACTTTCCTGTAACCACAAACTTCTGCTGAACACTCTAACACTACATTTTTAATCCTACCCCATACCTCTTCGACCCCATTGCCTATGCTCTCATTTGCCCATCTATCCTCCAATAGCTGTTTATATCTTACCCTAACTGCCTCCTCTTTTAGTTTATAAACCTTCACCTCTCTCTTCCCTGATGCTTCTATTCTCCTTGTATCCCATCTACCTTTTACTCTCAGTGTAGCTACAACTAGAAAGTGATCTGATATATCTGTGGCCCCTCTATAAACATGTACATCCTGAAGTCTACTCAGCAGTCTTTTATCTACCAATACATAATCCAACAAACTACTGTCATTTCGCCCTACATCATATCTTGTATACTTATTTATCCTCTTTTTCTTAAAATATGTATTACCTATAACTAAACCCCTTTCTACACAAAGTTCAATCAAAGGGCTCCCATTATCATTTACACCTGGCACCCCAAACTTACCTACCACACCCTCTCTAAAAGTTTCTCCTACTTTAGCATTCAGGTCCCCTACCACAATTACTCTCTCACTTGGTTCAAAGGCTCCTATACATTCACTTAACATCTCCCAAAATCTCTCTCTCTCCTCTGCATTCCTCTCTTCTCCAGGTGCATACACGCTTATTATGACCCACTTCTCACATCCAACCTTTACTTTAATCCACATAATTCTTGAATTTACACATTCATATTCTCTTTTCTCCTTCCATAACTGATCATTTAACATTACTGCTACCCCTTCCTTTGCTCTAACTCTCTCAGATACTCCAGATTTAATCCCATTTATTTCCCCCCACTGAAACTCTCCTACCCCCTTCAGCTTTGTTTCGCTTAGAGCCAGGACATCCAACTTCTTTTCATTCATAACATCAGCAATCATCTGTTTCTTGTCATCCGCACTACATCCACGCACATTTAAGCAACCCAGTTTTATAAAGTTTTTCTTCTTCTCTTTTTTAGTAAATGTATACAGGAGAAGGGGTTACTAGCCCATTGCTCCCGGCATTTTAGTCGCCTCATACGACACGCATGGCTTACGGAGGAAAGATTCTTTTCCACTTCCCCATGGACAATAGAAGAAATAAAAAGGACAAGAGCTATTTAGAAAAAGGGAGAAAAACCTAGATGTATGTATATATATATATGCATGTGCGTGTCTGTGAAGTGTGACCAAAGTGTAAGTAGGAGTAGCAAGATATCCCTGTTATCTAGCGTGTTTATGAGACAGAAAAAGAAACCAGCAATCCTACCATCATGCAAAACAGTTACAGGTTTTTGTTTCACAGTCATCTGGCAGGACGGTAGTACTTCCCTGGGTGGTTGCTGTCTACCAACCTACTACCTGATACTCTCTTGCAATATTGTTGGAATGTTGTGTAATACTCTCTTGCAATATTGTTGGAATGTTGTGTAATTCTCTCTTGCAATATTGTTGGAATGTTGTGTAATACTCTCTTGCAATATTGTTGGAATGTTGTGTAATTCTCTCTTGCAATATTGTTGGAATGTTGTGTAATACTCTCTTGCAATATTGTTGGAATGTTGTGTAATACTCTCTTGCAATATTGTTGGAATGTTGTGTAATACTCTCTTGCAATATTGTTGGAATGTTGTGTAATATTCTCTTGCAATATTGTTGGAATGTTGTGTAATACTCTCTTGCAATATTGTTGGAATGTTGTGTAATACTCTCTTGCAATATTGTTGGAATGTTGAGTAATATTCTCTTGCAATATTGTTGGAATGTTGTGTAATACTCTCTTGCATAATTGTTGGAATGTTGTGTAATATTCTCTTGCAATATTGTTGGAATGTTGTGTAATACTCTTGCAATATTATTGGAATGTTGTGTAATACTCTCTTGCAATATCTCAATTAGCGAGAGAGTAAAGCCCTCGATTTAACACACTTCTCTTTGGTAGACTTTGGAAATATGGGACAAAATCTGCTAGGTCAGTTGATTTGGAAAATAAAACAAGTCTGTTGTTTACAGAATTGTTTGTGACAATCACGGCACAATACTCTTTATCTGTCCACCACAATCACCATCACTCGTCACCTGCTCCTCCCTATTAGTCTGTTAAATTGAAAACTTATTAAATATATATATTTTTTATGCCCTGTCATCAACTTGCTTCCTACAGTTATAAAATATCTTTTTCTTTATTTTAAGGTTAGGTAGGCTAAATAAACTATAAAAATATAATCTAACTACTAATAAATAAATTAAAAAATACCACAACAGTGTGGCAGTGTGGTGTCTGAGCAAGCCTAGGCAACATCCAGATATGCACTGTATGACACACAATGCGAGCATTACCTGAGTCCTGAGGCCAATGTTCAGAATTGGAAATTTAGGCATCACAGCTGTAGTTATTACTCGACTCCACGTAAACATTACACAGGAGTACCTGAACACCAATTTGAGTGCTCTGCTATCACGTAAATATTACTTTACACAGGAGTACCTGGATGCCATCCTGAGCGCTCCGCCATCCGTCTTGCACTTGGGTGATCGAGGGCAGCTACTCATGGCCAAGTTGATTTCTTCTCCTAGAGGATTTAGGGCATACCATGAAGCCAATTTCAGTAATACTTTACTGGATAAATGGTCTACAACATATAATTATAAGTAAGTTTAATATTTTTGACAAGTTTAGTTTTCTTTCAACAAACCGGCCGTATCCCACCGAGGCGGGGTGGCCCTAAAGGAAAAACGAAAGTTTCTCCTTTTACATTTAGTAATATATACAGGAGAAGTGGTTACTAGCCCCTTGCTCCCGGCATTTTAGTCGCCTCTTACAACACGCATGGCTTACGGAGGAAGAATTGTTCCACTTCCCCATGGAGAAAGTTTAGTTTAAGTCTTCTAAAAGATGCATAATTTTTGAGGGGGTAAATGAATGTTTATTGATCTGCAAAATTTTTGGTAAATTATTGTTCACTGATATACAAAATTTTTGGTAAATTAATATTGGTAAACTAGTATTAAAGATATACCATGACATCAGAGAGTAAAATCTAAAATCTAGAAGGATGTATGTATGTATATATGGACAGGCTAATTACAGTATGTTACTGTGATACTATCCAGTGTGGAACTACATACATACAAAAAATAAAAAAACTAGGGTGAAAAAATGTTTATTCACTTAGCAAGGTTTTGTGCAAAGAATAACAAGATCATTAATGAAAAAGTTTAACATGAAAGATATTTCAATATTAATAATGTGACAGCCCAAACAAAGTCATATAACTGGTATTATACTCTCTGGGGAAGCGGAGAAGGTTTCTTCCTCCGTAAGCCATGCGTGTTGTAAGAGGCGACTAAAATGCCGGGACAAGGGGGCTAGTAACCCTTTACCCAGTATAAATTACTATATTTAAAAATTACCCTGTAAAATTACTATATTTAAAGAGAAAAACTTTTGTTTTTCTTTTTAGGTCGCCCGCCGGTTCATTGAGAAAAAAAAACTTTTTTGGTGGGAGATGACCGGTGTTAAAAAAAAAATTGGTATAATATAATGGACTGCGTGCGGCCAGCAGTAACAGCCTGGTTGATCAGGCCCTGATCCATCGGGAGGCCTGGTCGTGGACCGGGCCGCGGGGGCGTTGATCCCCGGAATAACCTCCAGGTAACCTCCAGGTAATAATCTGGAAGAGTTAGGTGTATGAAGGTTATATAACACTTGGGGAATGGGAGTTAGATTTGAGGGTGGTAGCTTAAATTTTTTGGATCAAGAGCATTTTACTGCCTCAAGGTACACCTTTCCTTAAGAAAAGTTTAGATATAATAGAGGAATTTCAGTTATGAGAGTGAAAGTTTTTGAAGATTGCAGTTTAAATAGAAAAAAAGCTTAACTGATTGGTGAATGGATTTTTCTCTCCTAGATACGTGAAGCTGATGCAAACTGCTGTTGCCGACTCCTTGACTCAACACCAGCGAGGGGAAGATGGTGCATACGGAAGACGCACAGGCAGCAAGCACGTCGTTCACGATGTTTTCCTCTTGCCACATCTGTACGGATCTCTCACACAGCACAAGGAAGGTTTCTCTATCCTCATGCAACATGATGCTGTGAGAACTATGGTTCAAGTTAGTATATTTCTTTTCTTACCCTCGTTTAGTTTTACTTTCCATGAGTAATCTGTTTTTAAATTCGTTCTTATGAATCACATTCACGATACTTGCATGTGTGTACCTTTATATTTTCAGAGGTTATAAGGTATTCAGACATTTTCTTACTTAGTAATCTCATTTGCTTTGGTTGTCACTGGTGGGAGACAGTTGTTGAAATAAGGGAAAATGATGTAGATATATAAACTTATGACATTGTCCTGAAATTATGCATATTTAAAAATAGATAAGCTAAAGTTAAAACATAGGATAAGTATTTCTAAGAGAAGCATTGACTAAAAAATTATGTGTAGAAGCAAACTATAGAATATCGAATTCATCAGATTGTGAAAGCTGGTGTTGTTTCTACTGCACAAGATATCTACCAGCTTAAGGTTGCAATCTGGGCCATGGGCCACTTAGGGCTCAGCAGCGATGGTGCAGGGTTTCTAAGCTGCGAGGGGGTGCTGCCGGCCCTCTCCCACCTTGCAGCAACTTGCCCTGTGTACTCGGTGCGAGGTACCTGTTTTCATGCTCTGTGCCTGGTGGCCACAACCAGGGAGGGGAGTAACTTGCTCAGGAAATATGGTAAGTACCTCGTAAGATGGTGATGGAGTGAGTGATGGTGAAAGTGTTTCTTCTTTTTCAAGTAAAAAAAAACTATGTATCATGAACCAGAGGGATGAAGTAGCCAATCATTGTTAGCTAAGATATTTAGGATGCTACATTACTTATTATAGTAATGTAGTAAACTAGTAGAGTACATGTAGTTATGTTATAGTGTATCTTAATTTATGAGTAAGATTTGAAATTGATATTGAAGTATCATACACACCTTTTTTTTGTTCTTTTTGAGACAGAAGATCGTATAAAAGTATTTAATATACCATATAGAATAATATGTTGCAATTTTTAAACTGTAGTATTCCCATGCCTCTGGCAAGACAGTGATGGAGTGAATTATGTTAGAGTGTTTCTTCTTTTTTGGGTCAACCTGTCTCTATTGCAAATGATCGATGTGTTTATAAAAAAAATGGCTTATAGATATTTCACAGGCTTAATAGTGTAGTTCCTTATACCTGCTGCCCTTGTTCACCTAGCAGTAAGTAGTTACCCAGGCACTAGTTGACTGTTGTGGGTGGCATCCTGGGTGTTGTAATAGAAGAGCCCAGCTTATACAGCAGGTTAGGTCCTGGGCTACTGTAAGGCCCCACTTATAGAGCAGGTTAGGTCCTGGGCTACTGTAAGGCCCCACTTATACAGCAGGTTAGGTCCTGGGCTACTGTAAGGTCCCACTTATACAGCAGGTTAGGTCCTGGGCTACTGTAAGGCCCCACTTATAGAGAAGGTTAAGTCCTGGGCTACTGTAAGGCCCCACTTATAGAACAGGTTAGGTTCTGGGTTACTGTAAGGCCCCACTTATAGAGCAGGTTAGGTCCTGGGCTACTGTAAGGCCCCACTTATAGAGCAGGTTAGGTCCTGGGCTACTGTAAGGCCCCACTTATACAGCAGGTTAGGTCCTGGGCTACTGTAAGGTCCCACTTATACAGCAGGTTAGGTCCTGGGCTACTGTAAGGCCCCACTTATAGAGCAGGTTAGGTCCTGGGCTACTGTAAGGCCCCACTTATACAGCAGGTTAGGTCCTGGGCTACTGTAAGGCCCCACTTATACAGCAGGTTAGGTCCTGGGCTACTGTAAGGTCCCACTTATACAGCAGGTTAGGGCCTGGGCTACTGTAAGGCCCCACTTATACAGCAGGTTAGGTCCTGGGCTACTGTAAGGTCCCACTTATACAGCAAGTTAGGTCCTGGGCTACTGTAAGGTCCCACTTATACAGCAGGTTAGGGCCTGGGCTACTGTAAGGCCCCACTTATACAGCAGGTTAGGTCCTGGGCTACTGTAAGGTCCCACTTATACAGCAGGTTAGGTCCTGGGCTACTGTAAGGCCCCACTTATACAGCAGGTTAGGTCCTGGGCTACTGTAAGGCCCCACTTATACAGTAGGTTAGGTCCTGGGCTACTGTAAGGCCCCACTTATACAGCAGGTTAGGTCCTGGGCTACTGTAAGGTCCCACTTATACAGCAGGTTAGGTCCTGGGCTACTGTAAGGCCCCACTTATACAGCAGGTTAGGTTCCAGGCTACTGTAAGGCCCCACTTATACAGCAGGTTAGGTCCTGGGCTACTGTAAGGCCCCACTTATAGAGCAGGTTAGGTCCTGGGCTACTGTAAGGCCCCACTTATACAGCAGGTTAGGTCCTGGGCTACTGTAAGGTCCCACTTATACAGCAGGTTAGGTCCTGGGCTACTGTAAGGTCCCACTTATGCAGCAGGTTAGGTCCTGGGCTACTGTAAGGCCCCACTTATACAGCAGGTTAGGTCCTGGGCTACTGTAAGGTCCCACTTATACAGCAGGTTAGGTCCTGGGCTACTGTAAGGCCCCACTTATACAGCAGGTTAGGTCCTGGGCTACTGTAAGGTCCCACTTATACAGCAGGTTAGGTCCTGGGCTACTGTAAGGCCCCACTTATACAGCAGGTTAGGTTCCAGGCTACTGCTGTAAATTGAAAATTGCTGTAAATTAAAACACCACCTTTTTTCACTTTCAAATGCATATAAAAGCCTGATAACATGTTCACACTATCATATATTAAGTGAGCAATAGAGCTAGGCCTAAGAAATTCATATACAGTACACACATTACTTCCCTTAAAATATTTTCATCCTTAGCTTATAGTGAGTGGTGAATATATTTCTTCTTTCTTCTTTCAACACTCCGGCCGTATCCCACCGAGGCGGGGGGGCCCAAAAGGAAAAACAAAAGTTTCTCCTTTCAAATTTAGTAATGTATACAGGAGAAGGGGTTACCAGCCCCTTGCTCCCGGCATTTCAGTCGCCTCTTACGACACGCATGGCTTACGGAGGAAGAATTCTGTTCCACTTCCCCATGGAGGTGAATACATTTATTGTAGAAAATTTGAATAAAGGAATGAGTATAATGGAAGACCACTGCATCAGTGAAGCACTGTGAAGCAGAGCCAGCATATATACCTTGAATATACCTTAATAGCCATTATCCTAACTCAGTTTTAAATAAACTGAGTTAGGTTAATGGCTTTTTGCCTGTTATTTCAGTAGTGCAAAAAATGGTTGATAAGAAACATTGATGTGCTTTTTCTCAGGCTGGGAGTTCATGCAACGCCACTAAAGAATCATTGATGCGTTTTCCCAGGCTGGGAGTTCGTGCAAGATCACTAAAGAATCATTGATGTGTTTTCCCAGGCTGGAAGTTCGTGCAAGATCACTAAAGAATCATTGATGTGTTTTCCCAGGCTGGGAGTTCGTGCAAGATCACTAAAGAATCATTGATGTGTTTTCCCAGGCAGGGAGTTCGTGCAACATCACTAAAGAATCATTGATGTGTTTTCCCAGGCAGGGAGTTCGTGCAAGATCACTAAAGAATCATTGATGTGTTTTCCTCAGGCTGGGAGTGTGTACAACGTCACCATCATGAATGTTGGCAGTTTGTGGAGGAAAAAGTGGATGTATGGTCACCAACGACCAATCAGGGACAGGTTGATGAGAATTACATTAATATCGGTGGTCACCAAATTTCTGAGAGTGATGCCGATGACTTCGAACTTGTAAAGTAAGTGGTGGCATTGATTGTCAAGTGTTTTGGTTATTTTTGGGGGGAAATTAAGAATGCAGAAGAATGTATTCCTGAAGTCTTAAAAAGAAACCACAAAGAGTAGTTATTAAAAGGTATTAATACCATCAATAATTTGGATAAATTGAACAAATGCAGTGAAAGATGGATGGAGGAATTTCATGAAATACCGAAGAGAAATTTTGCTACAGTGAGTGGAATTAGTTTTCTGTAGTGCCTCTGAAGTGGAGGATGGAACATTATTATATTTATGGGGAGTGCTAAACAATTTAAATGACATTTAAAGTCTGGGGAATGGAAAGTAATCAGCTTAATCCAAGGAAGAGGAGGGTATTGTTCCTGGTATTGGTAGCCTTTCACCAGCTTCAAGACACTTCCACTGAAGGGTGTCGAAGGTAGAATTACAGGAGGCCTCTTGGGACACCTTTCCTTCCTGTTTTTCTGGGCACCTTTCCAGTCCCTTAAAGTGAGTGGTGGCAGAGGTGAAGTTGAAAAAATTTATTTGGTCAAAAACCATTGCAAATTAGCATGATTTACAAATTTATTTGTATGAAATCATTACAAATTAGCCTAATCTGCAAATTTATTGTACAAAATTGTTACGAGTTAACATAATCTGGAATTTTATATGTGTGTGAATCATTATGAATTAGTGTAATCTGTAAATTGATGCGACAAAACATTATGAATTAGTGTAATCTGTAAATTGATGCGACAAAACATTATGAATTAGTGTAATCTGTAAATTGATGCGACAAAACATTATGAATTAGTGTAATCTGTAAATTGATGCGACAAAACATTATGAATTAGTGTAATCTGTAAATTGATGCGACAAAACATTATGAATTAGTGTAATCCGTAACGTGTCATTGCAGACCAGGATTTTATGTGGGGGATGACTCTGAGGATGGCAGTGATGGTGGATCCCTGCTTGTGGAAGGTATTGGTCTAGATGACTCTTACCCCACAACAGGTAAAAGTCAGGTGAGTCGCCATAGTCACACTTGACCATATTTTTATTGTGTACGTCCAGTGGTACCCCAAGTTTAGTACAGCTCCCAACTCGGACAATTATGTAAGTGTATTATTTTAAGTACTTTTGTAAATGTATTTTTGGGGGTCTGAAACTGACTAATCTAATTCACATTATTCCTTATAGGAACAAATTTGTTTGGTAATGACACTCAAACAGCCTTCTGGAACGAATTATGGACGAAATTTGGGGTACCAGTGTGAGTGTGGGAATTAGGAGGAGCTGTGGAGTTATCAAAAGTATTAGTCAGAGGGCTGTTGAGGCGGTTTGGTCATTTAGAATGGAACAAAGTAGAATGGCTTTGGGAGCGTATAAATCTGTAGGGGAGGGAAGGCAGGGTAGGGGGTTGTCCTTGAAAAGGTTGGAGGGAGGGGTTAAAGGAGGTTTTGTGGGTGAGGGGCTTGGACTTCCAGAAAGCGTGCGTGAGCGTGTTAGATAGGAGTGAATGGAGACGAACGGTTTTTGGGACTTGACGAGCTGTTGGAGTGGGAGCAGGGTAATATTTAGTGAAGGGATTCAGGGAAACCAGTTAGCCAGATTTGAGTCCTGGAAATGAGAAGTACAATGCCTGCACTTTAAAGGAGGGGTTTGGGATATTGGCAGTTTGCAGGGACGTCTAAGCTGTTGTATCTGAGCATCTCTGCAAAGATAGTGATTAGGTATGAGTGATGGTGAAAGTGTTGAATGATGATGAAATTTTTTCTTTCTTTTTGAGTTTTTCTTTTTTTTTTTCTGGTCACCCTGCTTCGGTGGGAAACGGCTGATGTGTTAAAAAAAATTTTAATAATACAGTAATAATATTTATTTCTACAAGTACATAATTCAACTGCTGTATTACAGACCTAGCTGACTACATTGGTATACTATGGGATATAGAAAGTCCCTGGTTATGAAGGGCATTTTGGGCAACCTAGGTTAATCTTATTCCTCAGGATACAACCCACAACAGTCATACCATTGTATGTATATATCATATCTCACATTTTTCAATAGAATTCAAAATTAAATTCCTTTGAGGGATAAATCGTAACTCAACATTATTGTATCCCATGCTCATTGTAACTCAAGGGACTTCTATATATTATTGGTACAGTGCATACTCTTTGGGGGATCTAAATTAATTAATGCTTTTAAAATTGTCATTTTCCAGTTGTATTTTGTGAATCACATAATCTGATAAATATTTTCCACATGTCCAGACTCTGCCACACAAGTCCAAACCTCCGTCAGTTATGGGACACCAGAGGAGTCTCTCTGATTGTGCGCCAGTAATGGAGGAGCATGCATCAGACCAGCCACAGTTAACACCCTCACAGGATGATCTGACTATTGGCAAGAGGTCATCACTCCGCTTGAGCAAACTCCTTGCTAGTGTGCGTAGAAAGTAAGTGGCTTCAGGTGTGACCAGTACTGGTGGCTGATGCCTTAATTAATATTCAAGAAATTTGTCTCGTTTGACCTGAACTGTAGGTTTTTTTTTAAACACACTGGCTGTCTCCCACTGAGGCAGGGTGACGAGAAAAAGAAACACTTTCACTATCATTCACACTATCACTTTAAATATTATTATAATCATAAGAAAGTGCTAAGCCTCTCGGGGTTATACAGCTGAAGGGAAAGGGGAGGTAATCAGGTTTGATCTAAGGGCAGAAAGACTTCAGTTCTTTGTATTAAGAGCCTTGCACTGGAATGAAGGCACTCCCTGAAGAGTAATTTCTAGATTACTTTGTAAAAATCTCTTCCACTCATTGCTTTCTATCTGCCATGACTTGCTAAGCAAATGCTGAACTTGTAATTTGTTTCATTTTAAAGCTTCTTGACTTCAGGCCTGAATTTTTATTAACTTTTACCTGCTAATTTCATTTCTTTGCCTAATGGTAGTTCTCTCTCATCAACTAGTCCTCATTTTACCACATCAGTTTCCTAATGTGGTACCTAACTCCTTCATTCCAATCACTGTATTGCCAGAAGCTTGCTGATGTCACAGTTGAGATGGCCCTTTGAACTGTGACATCCTCACCCCTCCTTCAGAGTGCAGCCACTGTACAGTAGAACCTTGGTACTCAAACTTAATTTATTCTAGTAGGCTGTTCGAGTGCCAATCCATTTGAGTATCGAACAAATTCTTCCCAACCAATTTTCTTTTTGGTTGACTGTTGTCACTAATCTTTGTAGGCTCCCATGGTGACTTATTTATACAAATAATATAAAAAAACACCAAAAAATGCAAAGAAACACGAAGTAGATTGCAGCGAAGTTCTGGCAGGTCATGTTTGGTCGAGTGCTGAGTTTTGTTCGAGTAGGGAGCTGTTAAAGTATCGAGGTTTCACTGTAGTTTCCACCTCCAGGACTCGAGTCTTGCTATATGGTTTCCTCGAATCCTCTCATGAATGCTGCCTTGGTAGCACCTAAACAACACAGTGTTATAAAAATAATTACTAGTTTAGTTGTGCCCATGAAGCCTCTACAGGAGACCCGTTGAATTCGTCATTTACAAACCTTATTTCTTTTGCTGAACTTGAGTCCTAGAGGCAGAAAGTACAGTTTTTGCACTCTAAAGGAGGGGTTTGGGATATTTACTGTTTGGAGGCACATCTAAACTGTCATATCTCTGCTCCTCTGGCAAGATGGTGATACTGCGAATGATGGTGACAGGGTTCCTTTTTCGGGTCACCCTGCCTCGGTGGGAGATGGCCAGTATGTTGAAAAAATTTCTTTTGCCTTCCCAGAGCCCTCATTCTTTTATAGATTTTAGATTTTCGTAATAATAATATATTTACTACAAGTACATGCAGGCCTAGCTCTGACATCAATTACATACTACAGTACTATATAGAAAGCCACTTGTTATGCTGAGGATTTCAGGCAAATTAGGTCAGTTTTGTCCCAGGATGCAACCCACACCAGTCCACTAACACCCAGGTACCCATTTTGAACTGATGGGTGAACAGGGACAGGGACAACAGGTGTCTTATAGAGGCACGTCCCTAATGTTTTCTAGCCATAGCGGAGGAGATTCGAACCCCGGACCTCAGTGTGTGAACTGAGAGCTGAGCGCGCTAGCGATCGAGCTATGGGACACCTAAATGAAACCGTTCCATGATGAATAATCTCATTTAGAAGTCTGCATTTCAATTCTCACATTACTAGTCAATTTGCTCCATGGGCTCCTTTTTTTTTTTTTTTTAAATGGTTCATCCCATGTTTAAAGACTAAAAAAAATATTTGTTACTGGTTTTATTTATGTTAAATTTATACTGTACTATTTATGTATACAATTGGCAGATCTGAAAAACGTCGGGAATCTACTAGCTCTCGTGCCAGCAATTCCTCCACAGCTTCTGATCGTATGACTGATCGCATGGCAGCATTCCTGCAGTCTGCACGGCGTATCAGGGGAGTCAGCTCTCGAAGCCATTCACTCACCGACCCCACAGGGTCAGACGACGAGGCTGGAGATCAGCGCTATACCTTGAGCTCGGACTCGCTGTCAGATCCAGCGCAGGACATGGACTTCTCTGCTGCTGAATTGCCACACGACAGTCCAGAGATTTCTAGAGAATACTCGCAGACAGATGTCCACACCCCTTTACCAGTCAGGACACAAGTGTAAGTGCCAGTCATTTAAATGGCTATGAATTTAGAATATTTTATAAGCTATTTCATATTCTGTTACAAAGCAGTCTTCTTGAAAATGGCTTAATAATATTTTCTGGACTCGTGCTTTGCATATGACTTATAAATAATTTTCAGTCGAGCAATATTGTGTGTATCTTTTTCATGTAACCAAGCACAGTGGTGCAGTTAGAATGCTCACCAGACAATTACGTTTTCCACTTTTTAAGTTACGTTTGGTAAAACAAATCTGTCGATCTGTCTGTCTACCTATCTATCCATGTCCAGTATGGGATTACCAACACACGGAGAATTGTGGCGGATGAAGAGTCTCCTTCGGCACCAAAGGTACTTCTCAGCTCTATCCACTCATATGCGCAAACACATTTAGCTTACCTTGGTGCATTCATTTCATTTTTAGTTGCTCTCATACACCTATACTAACTTCATTAAAGACAGATTTCTTTCATTCTTACCATTTAACAGCACGAACAGGTCAGTCCCACATGGACAGAAAATAAAATGCAGGATTGAATCTGTATGTGTTTTCATCTTGATAAGTGACCCTCTTCAGTAGATGAAGAGGCTCTTAGTGGTGGTGATTTATTTGTCAGAAAACAGCACAGAAGGTGACTTGTTAATTAGTGAAGCATCTGCTGGGTTACTGCAGCTAGGTTTTACACTCTGAAAAACCCGAGGGATCACCACACAGTGGTGTATTCTATGAGGGTCGTATTCCTGGGAGTCACCGAGGCTAAA
Source organism: Cherax quadricarinatus (assembly GCF_038502225.1). Lineage (NCBI taxonomy): Eukaryota > Metazoa > Arthropoda > Malacostraca > Decapoda > Parastacidae > Cherax > Cherax quadricarinatus. The sequence continues at coordinate 11,886,653 of NC_091375.1, forward strand.
AAATGCCGTAACCTTCTGCTCCATGTTTTATTTTCTGTCCAGAGCCTTCTGCTTTCCTGTCCTTGACTCACACCTAGATAATACACAATAGTCCTTAATCTAGGTAGAAGTAGATAGTTTTTCCTAGCTGATAGCCTTGGTGTGGACTGCTGTACTGTCTGTCTTTTCCATGTACTCCCATGTGGGATTTAGCTTTTCATTGATCACTGTGTGTGTGTTCTCTCAGTTTTTATACCATCTTTGATGCAGCAATTTAAATGTTCTCCGAAATATAGTTCCACCCTACTTGCCTTCCCATTACTTCAGTGTGGAGTTTTTTATAATATGTGGCTACATGTCATCAACATATTCAACTTTCATAATATATTTCCCTAGAATTTCCTCAGTCTCTGAGTCTCCTAACTTAGCCACAACTGTCTAAAGTATCTCTCTCCAACCACTTCCATCCTTAAATCACCTGTCTGTTTTGACATACTTTTATGACAGGGAAATAAATTCCAAATGTTTTTTATGCTATTTTGAATCACGATGTCAATGATCACAGTCTCTGTGCTCCTTGAAAAAATGATTGAGAAATCACAAAAGCACTTGGCACTTTTTTCCTTTTTTTGTTGTGGTTTAGTTGTTTATTAAGGTATCACTAGTTTCGTATATTCACTGCATAATGTAACCTGTCTGTTTGCAATATCTTGTGTGCCTGGCTTGTGCAGATCTGCAAACATCAGGATCTCTTCACACATTCATAGGCTTCTGTATCAAGACACTTCCTCACATTTCCAATTCATCTTCAGTATTATTCATTTTATTCACAACCTATTTTCATTAAATATAATGTACTCAGTGTGGTATTAACACTTCATATTGGCACTTTCCTCTTTTATGTTTTTGGCAGTTAACTAAGAGTACCATTTTGTTGTGTATTCTGGTATATCACATTGGTGATTGCAAATAGATTGTACGTGTATGACTGCTAGGTAACGGTCCTCATTATTAGACAAAATAGAGGAATACAAGTAGGAAAGATCTCACAGTCACCCTGTCAGAGGGGAAGTTCATTGGGGAAGCGAGGCATTAAATAAACGTTCAGTAGATGTGGTGATGGGTGTGGTAATCGGTGTGATGGTAGGTACGATAACGGGCGTGGTGATAGCACTGTAAACTATTATCTGTATCTGTGAAACAGTACAAGTTACAATACCACAGTTGGGACAGTTGACAAATAACTTGCAGTTTGGAGAGGAAGCTCATGGTGTTACGTTTCAGGCCAGACTCCCTCTCACGTAACTGATAATGGTCCAGGATGGACCGATACATCATCTGACACTTCCTCTCCAATTGTCAGTTAGACATGAGATATATATTTAATTTAGAGGATACTTTTCCACTGAACCATGGTAGTCGTCACATTTTCCATTAGCCATTGCACTCATTTCCATACTTATTGACACTTTTCACACATGAGTATTGCTTCATTTTGTTTGCTTGCCTTATCTTTTTATCTTTCTTCTTTCATATTTGCTTACTTGAAAATGCAGTATAGTTATTCTCTCCATATTTGTTTTTATACCATAAACATAAGTTCAGTACTTAGAATGCCATATTTCTACTAATCCGTAATCTCATCATTAGCATAGATATGCAAGACTTGAATCAGATTCTATGTATATTTAGTACAGTGAGTATGTAATTTGTAATGTACAGGAGGCACTTAACGTATAAACACTTTGTATTCCAGGTGTTTCAATTTAGCAACGTGTGTTTCTGTTGTTTACAATTGAGTTGTATAAAAAAAATTTCACTAAGGATAATTGTTTTTGACACGTTTGATGTTTGGTAGTTATAAAACTTCAGTTGCTTCCTAAGTGACCTGTTTGTAAGTGTGTGGGTAACTCGCTGTGTTTGTAGGTTGGAGATCTTATGTATCACTTTCTCCAGGCTTTTTGTTGACTTCTTATGTATAATTAATAATGCGGAAATGAGTATTCTACATATTTACTTAGAGAATTTATTATGTTTTTATTTCAGGGATTGCCACTTGAGTCCCATTGCCAGTGGAGCCTCGTTAGCTACAATTGGCTCTCATGCCACTGCAGAAGGTGGAGTGGAGTTAAGACGAGGAGGACGGGCTGGTTCCATCCGAGGGTCAAGTGGGGCCCTCTTCGCTGAGGATACTGTAGACAGAGCTGCTGGTAACACAACTCCTGTCATGCTTGGAGCTTCTATAGTAACAGGCCAACCATTGTCTACCCAGAGTTATCTCACGTTACGCTCTATCACCAATCACCGTAGGGTCGTGTCTGAGTCGAGCCAAGATGAAAAAACAACTCGTAACTCACTGAAAGGATTTCTGTCTTCTAGCTATGATCATAGCGGAACATAGTAAGTATTTTTGAAGTCTTTTTAGCATTAATCTCATGTGTGATATAAATGAACAGTTGTTAATAATTCTCGTGTGAATGTCAATTTTTTTGCTATGGTTGGCACCCTGAAATTTTCATCATGGCTGTATTTTTTTTTTCAGTTTAATGCGCAATTTGCTTGATGTGCAAGGGATGGTGCGATCTCCATCAGGCTGCAGCGAGGTGTCGTCTGTACGCTCGGGGGGCGTCCGAGGCGGTGGTTTGAGTAGCAGTGCCGGCAGAGGACTCGGCAGTCAGCTTCAGAGTAGTGTTTCACCTGTACAGTCTGGCCAATGTTATTTGGGGTTTGCCCTGCCACTCGACCTAGATTTACTGCTGTATGACGCTACGGCTGACAAAAATTCACAGCATGCAGAAGTGGGAGGTGTAAATGTTGCTAGCACTACTAATGGCACCTCTGGGAAAGACAGGTTTCCTGCCATCACAGAATCTGAGCTGGAGACCCAGTCAGAGGACAGAAGCACTAAGCAGCAAGGTAAAGAGGCATAAAGATATTGCTCACAGTGTACAGACAAGTACAATACCTGCACTTGAAAGGAGGGGTTTGGAATATTGGCTGTTTGGAGTGACATCCAAACTGTCATATGTGTGCCTCTGCTAAGGCAGTGATATTGTGTGAAAGATGGTGAAAGTGTTTCTTTTTTGGGTCACCCTGCCTCGGTGGGAGACAGCCGTTGTGTGAAAAAAAAGTGCAGACAGATGGCGAAAAGCCAGCGTGTGGCAAAAGAAGATTGTAGAGAGGAACTTCATTGAAAGATTTCAGCTGTGAAACAGACAACTTCAGACTGAAGAAACTTGTTCCACAGCTAAAATGTTTTAATTAGGCATCTAAAATAACTTGTTGCATTATTTTAATTAGACCATCATAAAAATATTTAGTAATTTTTTATTATTGTGGTACTGTACTTTATGATAAATAAGACGTGTGACACTTTGGTATCTTTATTTCAGAAATGTTTCATCTACACAGTAAGCTTTTTTAGTCGAATAGAAGAGTAACTCACACTGAAGTATATTTCACGAACTTCAGTATTGTATTCCATTACTATAGTGATACAGTACTTTATATTATTATAATCAAAACAGTACAGTGGACCCCCGCATAACGATCACCTCCGAATGCGACCAATTATTTAAGTGCGTTTGTACGTGTATGTTTGGGGGTCTGAAATGGACTAATCTACTTCACAATATTCCTTATGGGAACAAATTCGGTCAGTACTGGCACCCGAACATACTTCTGGAGTGAAAAAATATCGTTAACCGGGGGTCCACTGTACTTTATAGTTTGTCTGATTTATGTATTAAATATTCTATAGATATCAAACTCAGTTTTGGATGTGACTGTTTAAGTTAAGAGATAAAATTTATTCTGCTTACACTGTCAGAAACAAGTAAATTTGAGAAGCTGTAGAGTTTAAAAATAATTATTGAAAGTGGGAAAACTTTCACACGGTGAATGAATCTAGGGTAATGTATATTATTAAATACTGGCTATATTATTTTCTCCATGTGGGCTTGTGTCTGCCATTAACTGGTGTTTATTGCACTGTGTTTCTAATGATGTTTGTTTTAACAGGAACCTCATTTAGCAATGGAAACAGGAAAGTTTGCACGGAAAAAAATGCAGGACTAGACACTGATGGAACAGGTCTGGATCTCCACAGACCAGACACATGTATAGCGTGCTTCTCCCTAGCTCCGCCCTCCATGCACTCCAGCCCCTTGCATAAATGTTTGTGGAAATTGGATTTGCATTTATAGTAGTAATGTTCTTTCTTGTAATTAAGAGCTGTCATAATTTATTTTTATACAATATATTATTATTCTCTCTGGGGAAGTGGTAAAGAATTCTTCTTCCGTAAGTCATGCATGTCGTAAGAGGCATCTAAAATGCCGGGAGCAAGGGGCTAGTAACCCCTTCTGTATAAATTACTAAATTTAAAAAGAAAAAAGCTACTGTTTTTTTCTTTAGGTCACCCTTCCTCAGTGGGATACGGCTGGTGTGTTAAAAAAATGATCAGAACTAAGCGCCTTGTATTTTGTGTGATGTTTTTGTTAAGTGTTTTTAAGTAAGATACTATAGTGGTACTGGAGATGTTTCATATTTTGGAACTTTTGGAGTAGTGTATTTTTTAGGTTTAATTTAAATTTTATAAGTTATAATTTCAGTAACTCCTAAGATAAAATTTATTAATACAGTGGACCTCCGGATTACGTCGTCGTCGGATTTCGTAATATTCGTAATAAGTAATTTTTTTTGTCAAAATATTGGCTCGGTGATCATCATTGAACTCGGTATTAGTCATTCATCCCGAACGTGTCCGTGTGGCCCGAGTGGTCCGACACACCATTTACAGCCAGTGTGCCATTCTTTATCAGCCAATGAGGACGATCCCATGCGTTCATACGATATATTTTGTATTATTCCATTCTTCTTAGTGCTTGCAACTGCTAAATAAGCAACCATGGGCCCAAAGAAAGTTCCTAGTGCCAGTCAGCCCTTTGGTAAAGGACTGAGAGAGAGGGGAGAATGTGTCTTTTTCAGTGATTCTACAGTATGTACAATACTAAAGCAGCAGCAGTTGATAAAGGCTATAGCAGCAGCCAGTGATAAAGAGTAGCATTAACAGTGTAACAATAAATAACAAAAAGGCACAATACCGTGACTGGAACGATACACAAATAACCCGCACATAAAAGAGAGAAGTTTACGACGACGTTTCGGTCCGACTTGGACCATTGACAAAGTCACACAGTGTGACTTTGTCAATGGTCCAAGTCGGACCGAAACGTCGTTGTAAGCTTCTCTCTTTTATGTGCGGGTTATTTGTGTACAGTGTAACAAGTAAGTTAAGTGATTAATCGATAGAAAAAGGACAGCACGAAACTGATTCCTCCATTGTTGTTGGAGGTATATAGGGTTACTGACTAATACCGCCACCTCTGCTGCCACCTTCACCACCACTATGTAAGTCTTAACTTTCAGTAGCCCTTATACACCCAACAACAAACACACCACCACTCGTAACATTCTTAATGCCATATTTTATTCATTCTAGAGTATATATCATGTTTCTGTTATTAATATAGTTGATTATGTCATATTAGATGAATTGTGCTAGATAAATAAACTGATATTAGCTGTCATATTGAAGGACTACATTGTCCTGTCTCCCAACACAATTCATAACGTATGCCAGAAACAGACCTCTCTGGAGCACTTTTTTGAGCAACAGGGGTTCAGTGACTCTCAAGCTGGTCCTAGTGGCATTAAAAAACAAAGAAGGGAAGTAACCCAGGATGAGGACTTGATACCTGAAGACTATGGAAGGGGATTCCCCTGCCAAGCAATTGTAAACTCCTCCATCCTCTCCCCTCCTCCTGTCTTCCATACATCACCATGTCTTCAAAAAAGGTAAGTGTGATGTTATTATTGTTTTATTCTTCATGTATCATTATTTTCTGTGAAGGGAAATGTATATTTCATGTAGAAAACATTTTTTTAATACTTTTGGGTGTGTGAAACGGATTAATTGGGTTTCCATTATTTCTTACGGGGAAAATTAATTCGGAATTCGTCAGGTTTGGGTTTAGTCACTCTCTGGAACGGATTAATTATGAAAACCAGGGGTCCACTGTATTAGTGTTATATGTGTATTATAATTTTGAGCAAACATAATCCATAGGGGTGTGGAAAAAAGTTGATTTTGTGGAACATGAGAGGCAGCAAGACTATCTGGGCCAAATGTCAATCCAGTTATCTTTTGTTTTTGTAGTTACTATAAGAATGTATACAAATTTAATCTTTTTTTTTGTCTTGAAAGCCTTGTCTTTTACTTGTGTAGTCGAATATATTTTTAGCATATGCATTTAATATACAGGAATTATTGAATATACTCTACCATAGAAAGGGGCTTGTATCCTGTAAAGCATTTAATACTTGACGTGCTGTTGGAGTGTGAGCAAAGTAACATTTATGAAGGGATTCAGGGAAACCGGCAGGCCGGACTTGAGTCCTGGAGATGGGAAGTACAGTGCCTGCACTCTGAAGGAGGGGTGTTAATGTTGCAGTTTAAAAACTGTAGTGTAAAGCACCCTTCTGGCAAGACAGTGATGGAGTGAATGATGGTGAAAGTTTTTCTTTTTCGGGCCACCCTGCCTTGGTGGGAATCGGCCAGTGTGATAATAAAAAAAAAAATAAAAAAAAAGTATTAGGCTACTATCTGTGTAGCAGCTTTTGTAAATAAAGGAAATAATTAAAAGAAATTAGGGCATTTACCCTAAAATTTTATTTTTTTAATACAGAAAATATTTTGTCATATATTGTGGAAAATTTAGAAGTCTTGTGGGAAATTTGTCAATAAGACCAGTTGCTATCTTTATTTTGCGAGATGCCAAGTACATTAAATTAAGAACAAACAGGCACAATACCGTGACTTAAACAGTACACAAATAACCAGTCCCTGTCCTCCTCTCTTACACAGTCATCCATCGCTTAACAATGGGGATACATTCTGAGAAATGCAGTGGTTTGCTTTGTTTCTTTTTTCACCATAGATTTGCTTGAAAGCAGAGATAATGTGTCATGAACATTCCTCTTTATTAATGAAAACCTTTTGGTGTTGGGGTTCATGAATTTTTCTGCTCGATTTATAATCTTATGGGACCACCATTGTATGTGGGGCCAGTCATTGACTGAAACATTGTTATACTGTGCATGACTGTATATACTGGCTCCCTTATCTTCGTGTGTCAGTGTGACTAGTCAGTGGTCCAAAACATTGTCTTAAGCTTCCTTCTCCTATGTACAGGTTATTTTTGTTCATTAAAAACGATTAATATGGAGAGTTTGCTAGGTGAAATATTGTCTCGTGCATTATTACAGAATGTAACAAGGAAAAAATAATTTGGTGTTCAGGTGAGGGTGATGGCCAGGGGGCTGAGGGTGTGATGCTGGTGGTGGAGTCTCCTCCACTGCAGCGAGTCAAAGCCACCAGCGAAGCCTCGGAAGCATCGGAATCCTCCAGTGTCAATAGCCAGGGCTGGGATGACACAGGTGAGTCACTTAGATCTGCAAGTCATTGCTAATGTTAGGCTGTATTGTAATAAATAACTCACATTTTAACATATGAAATGACGATAACATGATTGCAAACAAACCACAGAATGGATGGGGGTTTAAACCTGTGGCAAGTGAGTCATAAAATTCCAGGCATAAAATTACACACTGGCCTGAGGGGTTATGACAAGCCACCGTGAGTTTAAATCCCACTTGTTCCATGGTTTATTTTAAAGCATGATGAAAATAAGAAAAGAAGCTATGAAACAAAATATGGTATTAGGGGGTAGGTAAAATTTGGAAAAGATTGAATATTTCACAAATAAGAAGAATAATTAGGAAACTGCACACAGAGAGAGTAAGTAATCAAGAAATCATATAAATCTACCTGTATACAGATGTCCTTACTCCAAGAATTTTTTTTTATTTGAGTTAGTGTCCATGTTTAGTTAATTTTGATATGTCGAGCTGTTTATTACCATATACTGTAAGCCATGTGTGTTGTAAGAGGTGGCTAAGGGAGTAAAGGGCTAGTAACCCCTTCTGTATAAATTACTACATGTAAAAAGAAAAGTTTCTATTTTTCTTTTTAGGTCACCGTGCCTCGGTGGGAGGTGGCTGGTGTGTAAAAACAAAATGGGAAAGCATTAAACCTGTATGGGTCTTACAGCACCTGAGGCATGGGAGGTAATCAGCTTTGATCTGAGGAAAGAGAGGAGCTCCACTTTATGGATCAGGAACCCTTTGCCACCATTAACCCTTTGACTGTCGCGGCCGTATATACACGTTTACGAGGTACCGTGTTTGACGTATATATACTCATAAATTCTAGCGGCTTCAAATCAGGCAGGAGAAAGCTGGTAGGCCCACATGTGAGAGAATGGGTCTGTGTGGTCAGTGTGCACCATATAAAAAAAATCCTGGAGCACGCAGTGCATAATGAGAAAAAAAAACTCCGACTGTTTTTTTTAATTAAAATGCCGACTTTGTGGTCTATTTTCGTATAGTATTTGTGGTTGTATTCTCATTTTCTTGGTCTCATTTCATAGAATGGAAACTATATTATAGAAATAGAGGTGATTTTGATTAATTTTACTATAAAAAGAACCTGGAAATGGAGCACAAAGTACGGGAAATGTTTGATTTTTGCCGATGTTCAAAAGTAAACAAATGATGTCATTGTCCAATAAATGTCGAAATAGCCATTCTAGTATGCAGTCATGAATGGGTTGATGTAATTTTTACAATTATTACAGTATTGCAGTAGTCTGCATAACAGTAAATCTTCTATTTTTTGTTTGAATAAAATTTCAAAATAAAAAGCAAGAGTAATATCAGAGGGGCCTGGAGACATGACTGATGAACAAAGAAAATGTTATTTTAGATCCAGGAATGTCTGCATTGTTCATTCTGGTCGTTATTTTGAAATTGTCATATTTTTTAATTTTTGTGAAATTGGCCAAATTGCAAATTTCTGACCATGTTATTGGGTAGTTGAAATCGGTAAATTGACAGTTTCTTGTACTCAATCGATGGAAAAAATGGAGTTCTGAAGAAATAGCTATGAGTTTGGTTGACTGGAATAATGGAATTAGCCAAAAATAGGGCTCAAAGTGGGCGAAATCTCCGATTTGTAAATATCGCCGAGGTCACTAACTTCGCAAGAGCGTAATTCCATCAGTTTTCCATCAAATTTCGTTTTTTTTGTGTCTTTACAATCTGGAAAAGATTCTCTATCATTTCATAAGAAAAAATCTTTTTTTTTTTTTTTTTGAAATTTTGCGACACCAGGAGACACCTCAGGATTGGGGGTTGCGACAGTCAAAGGGTTAAGGCGATCACCTTGAAAGGGATAATTTACAATAAAATATGCTTTTCAAACCTTCAATTTTATGATGAATTAATTTTTACATTTTACTTGCAGGTGAAGGAAAGTCTGGTCCCGAGCGAGTGAACCAGCTGCTGATCAGGAAGGAGGTACTGCGCTTCATAACCAATCTGTTGTCTTCCATAGCTGCCAAATCATCAGAATCAGGTTTGTGGTTATCTTACCTGTAGTATATAATACCCTAGTGATGCACGAGGGTATTATACACCACAGGTAAGATAACAATTGGGGCCCATGCTAATCTTTCTTATGTTATATAAATATACCTAGTTGGATGAATCTTACTGTAGCCAGCTGGCCCAGTGGCCTGGAATATTACGACTCACTCACCATGGTTCAAACACCACTCATACTAATAATACAGCCTCTCCTCACTTAATGACTGAATTTCATTCCTAAGACTATGTTATTAAATGAATTCGTCGCTAAATGAGAAGCATACTATAATGGTAGTGGGTTTGTGTGAGCCATCATTGATATTGTTTTAATGTCACGTTTTCACCATTTATAACATTTCTGGTATATTTTTAAATGTTTATACAGTAGTGCACTGTATATTGAAATAAACAGAATAGAGGAAATCAGCTCTAATATATATTATTTAGGTACAAATATTGGTCAGAGAGCCTGTTGTAAGTTCGAGGTGTCAGTAAACAAGTATGTCGCTGGTTGAGGAGAGGCTGTAATAATATCTTCAATTACTACAAGTACATGTACAAGGTATACAGGCATATCTGACATCAATGACATGCTACTATCTAGAAAGCCGCTTGTTATGCAGAGCATTTCAGGCAGATTAGGTCAGTTTTGTCCCAGGATGTGACCCATACCAGTTGACTAGCTCCCAAGTTCCCATTTTACTGACGGTGAACATAGACAACCGGTGTAAAGAAACATGCCCAATGTTTCTACCCTAGCTGGGAATCGAACCCAGACCCTTGCTGTGTGAAGCGAGAGCTTTAGCTACCAGGCCATGGGGCACCATGGGTTGTTTACAATACTGGCAAGTTGATGAGTATGATAACATGCAGCAGTTTGGTATCTTAGTTGTTGGGAGGTTTCCCCTGCTCAGGAGGCTTTTCCAGTTGATGTACAAAAGTGCTATGAATACTGGAGACACCAGTGGTGGGGAAGAGGGTAGATATGAGATGATCAATTCACTCAAAGCTGAGGGAGTCACCACCTCAAGCTTTCTTCAAGGCTGAGGTTTTGATCATCTCAAACTTGCTTCAAGGCTGATCATCTTGAACTTCAAGACTACCTGACTCCCGAAATCATAATGACACGATTGCAAACAAACCATACCACAGGTGGAGCTAGAACCCACGATCAGAGTGTCTTAAAACTCCAGACCATCGCGTTAGCTGGCCCAGTGGCTAGTGCGACGGTCTGGAGTTTTAAGACTCTCTGATCACGGGTTCTAACCCCACCTGTGGTATGATTTTTTTTTTCAAGGCTACCTAAACAGTAGAGTGTTGGGCCTGTCAATTTATGGACTATGCTGTGAACCTCCAGTCCATCCTTCTGTTTGTTCATTGACACTCATTTAATATGACCATCTGAGTTCATTTACACAAATCTTAACACATTTTACAGGACTGTTAACACTAAAGCAGCGATGGCCTCATGCATTCCGTGACCTATGTCTCTACTCTGAGATTTGCCAAATTCTTGCTTGCTATAACTACCGCTTGACGGCTCGCCGCTTCATACAAGAACTATTCATGGATCTTACATTCAGTGAGGTAATAGAGAATTTTTTGTGCATATCTAAATTAGAATAATTATTATTTGTTGTTGTCTGTGTGGATCACACACTGCCTGAGGAGTGGGAAATAAGCAGTTTGATCCAAGGGAGTGGAGGGCAACCTCAATGGATTATATCAAGAGCCCTTGAAGGGAGACCATTGGGGAAATCGATACAAAAGTTAATACTATACTGTAATAAAGTATATAATTTTTTTTACAGTGCCTGCACTCTGAAGGAGGGGTGTTTATGTTGCAGTTTTATAACTGTAGTGTAAGCATGCCTCTGGCAAGACAGTAATGGAGTGAACGATGGTGAAAGTTTTTCTTTTTCGGGCCACCCTACCTTGGTAGGAAACAACTGATGTGTTAATAAAAAATAAATAAATTTTTTTATCACAGTGGCTGTTTCCTGCTAAGGCAAGGTGACCTGAAGAAGAAAGCATGTTAACCATCATTCACTCAACTGCCATCTTTCCTGATATGTCCTGATGTCAGTTACCTTTGCACTCTGAAGGAGGGGCGGGGATGTTGCAGGTGGGGGGTCCCTTCATTTGTGATGTCAGCACACTTCTGGCAGTGATTGACTGAATCATAGTGAATATGTTTTTTTTTCAGTCACCTTAACCTTGGTGGGAAATGGCTGATGAACTAAAAAAAAATGTTTTTTATATGTATGTATTTTTTTTTTTATCCCAGTAACTGTCTGCCACCAAATGGGTTGACCCAAAATAAGGAAATATATTCCATCATTATTCATTCAGTAGCTTTCTTGCCAGAAGTGTGGTGCCATTACATATTTTAAAAATCCACTATAATGCCTTTTCATAAATGCAAGTGCTTTATCTTTATTATATTGTAAATGGTGATTTTTAATAATTTCTTTGTGTGGATTTTTATTACAGTAGCTACTACATACTTGCAGTAATTTTTATGCAAATTAGCTTTAACGTTAATAATATTTCAGGTATTTGCCGAGGCTAATCGTTTACTAAGCAGTCAGCTGGAGGGACTGTGCGAGACTGTCAACCCTGTGGTGCACGAGAGCACATCAACCATGCACTCATTCTCCCTCCAGGCTCCAACCATGCCTGACATTGCCGAGGTTATGTTGTCTGATAAGTCAGATAGGGAAGAAGATTGCTAGTGTTACATACATTATAATAGTGATTAACATTATTCTGGTCATCTTGAATGCACAAATCTACGTTCCTTTCAAGAACCTATAACAACATCTACATGAAATGCCATTTAAAAGCTAATCAATTAAATGAATTTTATTAAAACAGTCCCAAAGCATGAAAAGTAACTAGTTAGACAGAAAATAAAAAACAGATCTGTATGTTTCAGCCTTAGTCAGTAATCAGAGACCCTCTTCATCTGCTGAATAGAGTCCATGACCATTTTTCTATTTCCAGTGTTCCAGTTTTCTGTATAAATAGTATCTCACTTTTCACCAAAATATAAATTTTGGTTTTGGTAACTTATTCCAAGTGCATATTTATAAAAATCACGGCATACATTTTGTTGAGCATTTTGATAAATGTGGCTTTGTAAAATGGCATATCATGCAGTTGTATTACGTTCTTGTCCCGCCACCACCGATTTCTCTAGTTCCCTTTAAGAAATTAAGTTAAGGATGCACTAACTGGCAGCGGCTCAGGTATTCAGTTTAAAAGTGTGGTAATTGTCTTCAGACTGAAGTATAGATGCTCAGCAAGGTTTGGAGAAGCAGTTTTGAAGTGGGTAAACATTTGGGTCACTTCACCATCTGTAAGGCACTGAGTTGCCTGTAGTTATTAATATTATTACCATCGTGGGGGGAGTGCTAAACCCGTAGGGATTATACAGTGCCTATGGGGGGGGGAGGACTTGGATGAAAGGCATTCAGGTTCAGTTCAATGAACTGGAACACAGATCAGATCAAGAGCCCCTCACCAGCATCAAAGAACCTTCCTTGATGAAAGTTACCTGTAATAATAATGCTTATACATAAAATTCACAACACTGTAGCTGAAACAGTTTGCAAGTAACCCACAAGTTAGTTTAATCTGGAGGTTTTGGTTAGTTTGGGACCATCCTCTATCAACTCCATATCAGTCTTAGATGAAATTAGTTTCATTTTCAACTTGTGGGATAGTTGTTAGTCATGAGAATATATATATCAGCCAGTAAATTCTTTTTTTTTCTTGTATCCTTCGTCATCCCATTGTCTTGCTGGGATGATACTTTTTCAGTGTCTGACCTGTGTTTCATTTTTGGGAGTAAAGTCACATTGTGTTGCATTTTGTTTGACACAGGTCCGCTTACCCCAGACTAGCCATTTCATTTTTCGAGTAGGAAATTATAGCAACTTCTATATGGACAATTTCCCCATACTATTTAGTGTCAGTGTGAAAAGAGAGCGAAACACAGTTGCGACTTGGTTTATATCAGCTATGGAAAAAGAAGTTTCTTAATGATTCATTTGTGTCAAGTTTATATTCGGAAGGTTTATGGATTCATCTTTCATAACTCAGTGCCTAGACAGTGGGAGGAAGAGAGAATAGAAGGCTGGATTCTTAGGCTGAAATAGGTCAATACTAGTGTATTATTTTTTCACCTGTCCTCCAAATGGAGCATTCATTTAAATATTGGCAAAAATTGTATATTAGGTTAGGGCAACCTAGCCTAACGTGGTTAACGATGCAAATATATGCTAATTTATCAGTAACAAAACAGTTTACAGGAAGTCCTCAACCTATGAATACGTTTGAGACGTCCTGAATTGTGTATAATAATGATATCCACAAAGATAAGATTCCCAACGTGTTTGTAAGGCGAGGACTTGCTGTGCATTTAACAGTAGAGAACACCGTTGCTTGAAGCATCTTATTATCATCATAATTGAGTGGTAAACCCACAAGGTCATGCAGCGCTGTTGAAGCGTCGTACCTTTCCCGCAGTGCTCTGTTTTGAAGGACCAGATGTTTCTGAAGCTACCAAGGGAGGGATAATAATAGAAGGGTGTTTCAGAGTTGGCATTCCTTGTTATAAATTGAGCAAGATTCTGAATCTGCAAGTTCCGTATATTTTGAAACTGACATTTTTTGTGTAAATATATTGTACAGTGTTGGACCATAAAGAGAAAATAAATATTAACATTATAAATGAATGTACAGACTACATATGAAAACTTAATATATATATATAAAATTTGTTTGCTCAATCTATGACACAAGTAGTAATGGAGATAAAAGGTATAAAATACCATCACAATGGAAAAATAAACACAAATGCAATATATAATGTGATTCTTTATTGAGTACATTTTGCCCACACTGTGAGCAAAACATAGTCTATAAAGGAACACATTATATTGCATTTGTTTATTTTTCCACAAGTAGTAATGACCGAACTAGGTGGCCCTTGACAGTGAGAAAGCCAAAGATTGTCTCTTAAGACATGGTGGTGTGCCTTGTTTGTGGTCATTGCGGAGCTGCCGAATTATTCAAGTTGACGGTTTCCCAGAAAAAAAAGGGGGGGGGGGTAAATTATTTATGAGAATGCAAAGTCTGCTGACAAGCCAAAGCTATCCTGTTGCCATTGTTTTATTTTTAAGTTACTTTTATGGTATTCCAGTAAGCTATTGCATAGAAAATAATTTGACCTGATTAACTACAATAATACGAACTGTTTGTATGTTGGCTCAAATTTTGTAGTGCCACTTGAGTAAGGGTGAATAAAAATAGGGAAATCATTTTTTCTTTAGTTTTGAAACAGTTTTGATATTCAGGAATGAATTCAGTTCAGCACTTCATTATATAGTAATAATATGACTATAATTCAGTAATTTACAATGTTGTACATCATTAGCTAATGCAAGCACAGTGAGGTCTAGATTATGTTAAAAATGAATAATTGAGAGGGGCAGGAAGATGGTGCATGATTAATGAACTGAGGCAGACAGGAAGATGCTATTTGCAGTGAATCCTTTATTATGATGTTTCATTTGGAGCCAAAATTAATAGAATACTGTATTCAAAAGCACACTGACACAATCTTAAGCGCAAATGAGAATCCTGAGGTGAGACTCAGGAGAGGTCACGTGAAATAGTAATCAGAGTCATTATAATAAAGATGGACAAGCGGAAGCACCAGGCAGGTCCAGATGAAGTGCTTTTATTATGTAAATCCTGTACAGTTGGACCTGCCAGTGTGTACATTCCCATGTTTTGTTCAGTAGTGTCAGGTGTATGACTGCTTTCAGGAACCTACATCTTGTATCCTGTTGATGTGACTGCTGTACTACACCATAGTCCATGATGTGGGAGTGTAGATTGTGAATAATACATTCATTGCTGATTGCATCCATCCTTTAAGCACATTTGTGATCCTGCAGGTGATGTATATCTTAGCATTCCATGTAGAGGATCTAGTACGATGTGCATCAGTGTGACCTTCAGACTTGCCTGCAGCAACACAAATATGTGTAGAGGATGGATAAAATTCTCATGCTCCACACTTGCAAATCATGGAGTAGCACAACAGTTACAGGTGTTATAAAATTGGTACTGCTGTAGTGACAAATATTCAAGCACTGATAAAAAGTTAAGGGGGCAAAATACTGCACATGATTAGCATTACTGCTATACAGTTTGTGTTGTAACAATACAGTCTTTAGAATATATTGTTGTAACACAAACAGCTGACCTTCACACCAACAAGTGTGCATGGTTTTAAATAAAAACTATTTCCTATAGACCTCCCAGCCACTCAACACACAGACCCAGGATATATACATTCAGTTATCTGTCCTCTCCTGAGCTTTACCTTGATGAGGCTGTGTTTTCATATACTTGATGACTTCCAGTCCTGGATAGAACATTGTGATGGTCTTGCTGCAAAATGCATCTTTCTCACTAATGTTTAATGAGTTGGTTGGTTCTCATTAAAAATGTAAAATTTGTTCGAAATGAAGGATTTCTGTATTGTATAATGTAAAATTCTGAATACAGTATTTAAAAATGTATTACCATAGGCTACTTAATTAGGTAAGACAGTAAACCCTGAATTTAACGAATTTCAGAAATGCTAGATAACATTCGCTGAGTCACTTGATAAGGAACTCTTGGATAAATTTCATTGGCAACAGAATTGTTACAATCACCGCAAGACAGTCTATCCATCACAGTCGCCATCGTTGGCTGCACATTTCTTGCCCCATTAGTCAAATAGAGTGAGGGTTTACTGTAACGTACTTACGTATACATGGCTGCAGGGGTTGAGTCTTGGCTCAAGTGTTTATCTAGCTGCATCATTCAAGAAAGGTACCCCAAAAGTCCAGCCTCCTCAACTTTATTGCAAACAACAGTACTACAGAGAGTGGTATGCATTTTTAATTATTATAATCAGAAAAAGCGTGCTTTTTTTTTTTTAAACTTGAATATCAACATTGGAGGTTTGAAGTCAGTCTATAGAGGCATTCACAAATTATCACATGGAAGCTATCAGTTTAATATTATAACTTAAGTGCTAAATTCACAAGGGTCATACCATGCTGTGTCAACTTAATATGACAAATTGGCATCCACACAGCAATTAAAATCTTCTATTAATTAACATAAGCCAGCTTTGAAAATTTATCCATGGTAGAGATAATTAAATACCATTTTATTAACCCTTAAACTGCCCAAACGTAGATATACGTTCACATGTGGGTGGCTCTAAACATAATCTACTTTTTTTTTTCATGCTTTCAAATGGATGGGGGGAAGGTCGGAGCGCTATGCACATGAATGTAGATCTACGTTTGGACAGTTTAAGGGTTAAACATTTATAATATCGAGGTGCCATAATTTACAACATAATAGGGCCATGCAGCACGTTGGTGGTTACCTATTGCACATACAGTACTATTACACATTTAAGGAAATGCCTTTAAACTCAAGTGGCAGCTTAGAATTTTGTCCATTTTTTTTTTCCCCAAATATTTGCCTCAGGTTTAGGAAGTTAGTTTCCAAGGACTCTGTCAGTAGACGCTTGTTACAGGTTTATGTCGTAAAACTTGGTCATTAAATGTTACAAGATGGGCAAAAAATTACTTGTACATGTTATCTTTATGAAAAAAATATAAGTGAAAAGTGAACAGAGCAGAAAAAACATGGCACCAATGTGCACATGCTTGCAGTCCTGTGAAATTAATTTCACTGGCGTGTGTGTAAATGCTCTGGTGTTTGTTTTCGATGTCTCGCCGATTTTTCTTAAATTTGTAGTTGTGCATTTTATAGTTATTTTTTGCTATGCTGCTATACATTCAAGACAGCATTATACCAGAGCATAAAGACTAGAATACAGAATGTACTGTTTTGCTCATCTTGTCTCATTTTGAGACTGACTTTAGGCAATTAATTAATATTCTGCCTTAATGGTGCAAGTAGACGTAGTTAGCCAATGTACCTGACGCTTGACCAAATGTGAAGCTTTTTTGTAAGTGCTGTTAGACTCTTTTATGTCCAATTCTTCATTTTTATTACGCTTTGTACGAGTAGCAGTCATTCAGGACTTTCCAGTACCAGGTTCTATATTTCCAGGGGAATTATAACATTTTATACAATGCTAAGGTATTTATGGTCTAGACCTCTGTGTACTATATGCATAAATTTATGGTGCATGGAACAAGTGCCAATGGTATCGCTGTTATGAATGAGATACTGTTCGAATGGGTCATGACTTTGTGTTTTGTTATATTTCCTGCAACTTGAGGGAAAAGTGGCAATAGTTTTGACTACTTAATTGTATTTAATTTTGGTGGTGAATAAGTCACAAAGTACCACGTTACAATAATTTGTGTCTAGCCTACAAGTCGGAGATGTAAAACTGAATAACATTTTGGTCAGCGACTAGAATGTGTAGTTTAATCTCCAGTTTATTGTGAATTTGCTGTTGCAGTAATAAGAGTACATAATTAAATGCATGGATTTAAGCATCATAAACACTGACCGATGCAACCTGAGAAACATTTTGGAGAGAAAATTGAAACTTGGTAAAAGAGAGAGGTGTATACCTCAACCTCAGTATTATGTCATCATCTGTTGGAGAGGGTCCCTTGTCTTAATTATCTCTCTCAAGTGATTTCTCACTTAAAATTATATGCCTGAACAAATACATCATGCCAAGAATAACTGTTACATAGTATGCCTTCCACATGACATCATTTTCTTAGTTCTGCAAAATATGCACAGCTTACTAACTTTTTATATATACATTACTAGATTTTATATAGTTGAAAATACCATTGTATGTTCAAAACAATACAAATTACTCTGTGCCAATAAACAGGTGTGCACCTTCGTCCCTCAGGTAATGGTTTGTATATTTGATCTGTTGTTCTTTTTTATTGTTGGCAGCTGTTTTTCTAGTGTTTGATAGTATATATAATTTTTTTTTATGTTGGGACTGTCCTACAAATCAAGTGAAAAAATAAAAGCCTCAAACTGCCATGGTTATATTATTTTTTATTTGTCCTTCAGGACATTTTAAAGTGATAATTTCCATTGATTAATAGAGAAGCAAAATGAAGCTAGTCAAGAGATTATTATAATTTCCATATACATGATTTAGCAAATATAATTTTAATAAGGTAGTAGGTTGGTAGACAGCAACCACCCAGGGAGGTACTACCGTCCTGCCAAGTGAGTGTAAAACGAAGCCTGTGATTGTTTTACATGATGGTAGGATTGCTGATGTCTTTTGTCTGTCTCATAAATATGCAAGATTACAGGCATGTCTTGCTACTTCTACTTACACTTAGGTCACACTACACATACATGTACACATTTATTTATACACACTCATCTGAGTTTTCTTTGATTTTATCTTAATAGTTCTTGGTCTTATTAATTTTCCTTTTATATCCATGGGGAAGTGGAATAAGAATCTTTCCTCCGTAAGCCATGCGTGTTGTAAAAGTCAACTAAAATGCCGGGAACAATGGGCTAGTAACCCCTTTTCCTGTAAAGATTACTAAAAAGAATAAGAAGAAGAAAATTGTCAAAGTGGGAAGTCTGAATGTGCGTGGATGTTGTGCAGATGATAAGAAAGAGATGATTGTGGATGTTATGAATGAGAAGAAGCTGGATGTCCTGGCTTTAAGTGAAACAAAGCTGAAGGGGGTGGGAGAGTTTCAGTGGAGAGGAATAAATGGGATTAGGTCAGGGGTTTCAAATAGAGTTAGAGCTAAAGAAGGAGTAGCAATAATGTTGAAGGATAAGCTATGGCAGGAAAAGAGGGACTATAAATGTATTAATTCAAGGATTATGTGGAGTAAAATAAAGATTGGATGTGAAAAGTGGGTTATAATAAGCGTGTATGCACCTGGAGAAGAGAGAAGTGTAGAGGAGAGAGAGAGATTTTGGGAAATGTTGAGTGAATGCGTGGGGAGTTTTGAATCAAGTGTGAGAGTAATGGTGGTTGGGGATTTTAATGCTAAAGTGGGTAAAAATGTTATGGAGGGAGTAGTAGGTAAATTTGGGGTGCCAGGGGTAAATGTAAATGGGGAGCCTTTAATTGAGCTATGTGTAGAAAGAAATTTGGTAATAAGTAATACATATTTTATGAAAAAGAGGATAAATAAATATACAAGGTATGATGTAGCACGTAATGAAAGTAGTTTATTAGATTATGTATTGGTGGATAAAAGGTTGATGGGTAGGCTCCAGGATGTACATGTTTATAGAGGGGCAACTGATATATCGGATCATTATTTAGTTGTAGCTACAGTTAGAGTAAGAGGTAGATGGGAAAAGAGGAAGGTGGCAACAACAAGTAAGAGGGAGGTGAAAGTGTATAAACTAAGGGAGGAGGAAGTTCGGGTGAGATATAAGCGACTATTGGCAGAAAGGTGGGCTAGTGCAAAGATGAGTAGTGGGGGGGTTGAAGAGGGTTGGAATAGTTTTAAAAATGCAGTATTAGAATGTGGGGCAGAAGTTTGTGGTTATAGGAGGGTGGGGGCAGGAGGAAAGAGGAGTGATTGGTGGAATGATGAAGTAAAGGGTGTGATAAAAGAGAAAAAGGTAGCTTATGAGAGGTTTTTACAAAGCAGAAGTGTTATAAGAAGAGCAGAGTATATGGAGAGTAAAAGAAAGGTAAAGAGAGTGGTGAGAGAGTGCAAAAGGAGAGCAGATGATAGAGTGGGAGAGGCACTGTCAAGAAATTTTAATGAAAATAAGAAAAAATTTTGGAGTGAGTTAAACAAGTTAAGAAAGCCTAGGGAAAATATGGATTTGTCAGTTAAAAACAGAGTAGGGGAGTTAGTAGATGGGGAGATGGAGGTATTGGGTAGATGGCGAGAATATTTTGAGGAACTTTTAAATGTTAAGGAAGAAACAGAGGCAGTAATTTCATGCACTGGTCAGGGAGGTATACCATCTTTTAGGAGTGAAGAAGAGCAGAATGTAAGTGTGGGGGAGGTACGTGAGGCATTACGTAAAATGAAAGGGGGTAAAGCAGCTGGAACTGATGGGATCATGACAGAAATGTTAAAAGCAGGGGGGGATATAGTGTTGGAGTGGTTGGTACTTTTGTTTAATAAATGTATGAAAGAGGGGAAGGTACCTAGGGATTGGCAGAGAGCATGTATAGTCCCTTTATATAAAGGGAAAGGGGACAAAAGAGACTGTAAAAATTATAGAGGAATAAGCTTACTGAGTATACCAGGAAAAGTGTACGGTAGGGTTATAATTGAAAGAATTAGAGGTAAGACAGAATGTAGGATTGCGGATGAGCAAGGAGGTTTTAGAGTGGGTAGGGGATGTGTAGATCAGGTGTTTACATTGAAGCATATATGTGAACAGTATTTAGATAAAGATAGGGAAGTTTTTATTGCATTTATGGATTTAGAAAAGGCATATGATAGAGTGGATAGAGGAGCAATGTGGCAGATGTTGCAAGTATATGGAATAGGTGGTAAGTTATTAAATGCTGTAAAGAGTTTTTATGAGGATAGTGAGGCTCAGGTTAGGGTGTGTAGAAGAGAGGGAGACTACTTCCCGGTAAAAGTAGGTCTTAGACAGGGATGTGTAATGTCACCATGGTTGTTTAATATATTTATAGATGGGGTTGTAAAGGAAGTAAATGCTAGGGTGTTTGGGAGAGGGGTGGGATTAAATTATGGGGAATCAAATTCAAAATGGGAATTGACACAGTTACTTTTTGCTGATGATACTGTGCTTATGGGAGATTCTAAAGAAAAATTGCAAAGGTTAGTGGATGAGTTTGGGAATGTGTGTAAAGGTAGAAAGTTGAAAGTGAACATAGAAAAGAGTAAGGTGATGAGGGTGTCAAATGATTTAGATAAAGAAAAATTGGAGAGGAGGAGTATGGAAGAAGTGAATGTTTTCAGATACTTGGGAGTTGACGTGTCGGCGGATGGATTTATGAAGGATGAGGTTAATCATAGAATTGATGAGGGAAAAAAGGTGAGTGGTGCGTTGAGGTATATGTGGAGTCAAAAAACGTTATCTATGGAGGCAAAGAAGGGAATGTATGAAAGTATAGTAGTACCAACACTCTTATATGGGTGTGAAGCTTGGGTGGTAAATGCAGCAGCGAGGAGACGGTTGGAGGCAGCGGAGATGTCCTGTTTAAGGGCAATGTGTGGTGTAAATATTATGCAGAAAATTCGGAGTGTGGAAATTAGGAGAAGGTGTGGAGTTAATAAAAGTATTAGTCAGAGGGCAGAAGAGGGGTTGTTGAGGTGGTTTGGTCATTTAGAGAGAATGGATCACAGTAGAATGACATGGAAAGCATATAAATCTATAGGGGAAGGAAGGCGGGGTAGGGGTCGTCCTCGAAAGGGTTGGAGAGAGGGGGTAAAGGAGGTTTTGTGGGTAAGGGGCTTGGACTTCCAGCAAGCGTGCGTGAGCGTGTTAGATAGGAGTGAATGGAGACGAATGGTACTTGGGACCTGACGATCTGTTGGAGTGTGAGCAGGGTAATATTTAGTGAAGGGATTCAGGGAAACCGGTTATTTTCATATAGTCGGACTTGAGTCCTGGAAATGGGAAGTACAATGCCTGCACTTTAAAGGAGGGGTTTGGGATATTGGCAGTTTGGAGGGATATGTTGTGTATCTTTATATGTTTATGCTTCTAGACTGTTGTATTCTGAGCACCTCTGCAAAAACAGTGATAATGTGCGAGTGTGGTGAAAGTGTTGAATGATGATGAAAGTATTTTCTTTTTGGGGATTTTCTTTCTTTTTTGGGTCACCCTGCCTCGGTGGGAGACGGCCGACTTGTTGAAAAAAAAAAAAAAAAAAAAAAAAATTTTAATAATTAAATTATTCTAATGACACATGGGTTTCAAACTTTTTAATATATAATTTTATGGCAAAGGTTGAAAGACAATTGCAATAAGGAACTTAAGACATTTCATCTATTCCACAGGCAAAATGTCTTTAAAAACTTCCTCTGCATGAACTTTGAGTGCTAAATGGGACCATTATTGACATTAGGAATGAAATGAGTGTTCCTGCATAATAATTACGTTAAACATTTGCTATTACTCATTCATAGCTACAGGAACAGTGTTATATATAATTCCCTGTTTTTGGTATCAAAATCATAATTTTTAAAAAAATTGAGGGTTGTAGCACCTACTATGTTTTAATCAAAGTATATTATGAACTTCCATATAGTTGGCTTGCCTTATTTCATTATACTTTGCTATAAATGTCTAATAATTTAGGTTTATTTTTTGCTAAACCCTTGGACACACATGCAGACTCTACTATTCAATCTTCCACAGGGAAGAGGGGTTTCTCAAATCTATTGAGGGGTTTTTGATACAAGGAATTTAATTTGCTATCCTCTTGGATCAAACCTGATTGCCTCAGGTTCAGTTGTACCCTTGAATAATGGCAAGTCCCTTTATCAGACTAAAGTATTTGTAGATGAATGGTTCAGAGAACCGACATGTGCACGTGTCTAATTTATCAACATGTCGGTTCTCTGAACCATTCATCTACAAACCTGTCAGACACTGCAACTTCTTGGGATCTTAATACTTGGGAATTCTTTGCTTGCCTAATTCTTGGGCACGACCTACTTCAGCATTGAACAAATGTTACACGACCTATGACTTCTGCACCTCTCCTGCCAACGGTTTATAAGCTCCTTCTCAGCACGTATGCCGTATTGTATTCAAGATTGATGGACTGACCACATCGACTCAAGGTTGAGGGACTGATTACCTCATTCTCCTCCTGTTCTTCAAGATTCTCCTTTGTATGGACTGATGAAGCCACTGTGTGGCGAAACGTTTCCTCAATAAAGATACCCAAGAGTTACACATGTCTAATTTATCAACAAGTCGGTTCTCTGAACCATTCATCTATCAGCACACAATAATCCAATATAAATTGGAATTGTCTTTCTGGTTATCTTCCCTCCACTGTCAGCTGTGGGGAAACTATTCTCATGATTATGGAGTGGGCACTCAAGATTCTCACATGGGTACATCAAGTAAATATTAAACACCTCAGTGGAAACTGCCAGGCCCAGCTATCAAGTCATTATATCTTAATAGATTGTCCTATCATCTGCAGTTCCCTAACACACATTGACTGTCAGGATTCCCCACCTTAGGCACAAACACATTCTTTGGCTTTTTATCGAACTAAACTATTTCACCCTTCCCCAAGTCACTAGCCACTATGATGACAGTGCACCATATGACCTCAGGGGAGGAAGAGGAATAGTACATCTTGATTAACCATTGTGGCATGCAGATTATAACCTTTATTCGGAATATGTCTACATTCTCACATAGGCTATTTCCCCAACCAGCGAACTGGGTACTAAATGACTGAGAAATGGGGCCCCATTGTCAGATCAGAACCTAGGTTCAGCCAGTCAGTGTGGATCTGGCAATTGTGACGTTTTCACCCTTATTTCCATTCTGCTGCTGGTTGAAGCACGTTTGTCTAGTCTCTTGGCTGCTGATCTGCTTTGACTACTGTCGCATGCAGTAATACCAATTTGCTGTATATAGTGTACATGCTTAAGGATAATATAATTTAAACTTTTTATGCTTTGTTTATTTTGCTCCAAGCTCCCTTTTTACACCCAGGTTACAGGCCTTGATTACCTGGGTCGTAATAACCATCGAGTAGGTCAACTTCTGATTACGACCTGTAAAGATAGAGATATTAATAATGATATAAAGAAAAAAACTAAAAACTGTAGTGTAAAGCAGCCTTCTGGCAAGACAGTGATGGAATGAATGATGGTGAGAGTTTTTCTTTTTCGGGCCACCCTGCCTTGGTGGGAATCGGCCAGTGTGATAATAAATATAAAAATAAAATATAAAGAATCTTTATTTCTACACGTACATGTATAAGGTGTACAGGCCATAGCTGACATCAGTGACATACTACTATATAGAAAGCCTCCTGTTATGCAGAGCATTTCGGCAAATTAGGTCAATTTTGTCCTCAGGATGCGACTATCACTCAGGTACATACTTATTGCTAGGGGAACAGGCACAGATGATGTTTTAAGGAAACATATCCTAGTGTTTCCACCCATACCGGGGATTGAACCAGGCACCTTACTGAATGAGCTAGTAATTGAGCTATGGGGCACTGTAGCCTTATGCATAATACCTGTTGCATGATGCACTAAACCCTGCTGCCTGATGCATGAACTCTGTTGCCTGATTCATAAACTCAGGTGCTTGATGCACTAAACCCTGCTGTTTGATGCCTGATGCACTATTATTATAATCAAAAAGAAGCGCTAAGCCACAAGGGCTATACAGCGCTGCAGGGTAGGGAAGGAAGCGAGGGTATTGGGCGGTAGAAGGGGGGAGGGATGATCAATAGGTTACAGAAAACAGCGGGGCAGGGGATAGTGCAGGGGTAGAGGGTAGCAAGAGATTGAGGTAGAAAGGGCTGAAGGTATCAGAGTTTGTGAAGTAAGTCAGTTGTTGTCAAAAAGTCAATGAGAGAGTCCGGATGAAAGGTGGGTCCATCAGCGAGAAGGGAAGGTAAAGAGAGAGCAGCGGAGCGAAGACGACGATAGAGGTAAATTCTGTGTGCCCGTTGATTAAGTGGGCAGTCTAACAGAATGTGGCTGACTGATAATGGAACTTGGCAATTCTCACAGAGAGGAGCAGGGCGCCTCTCCATGAGTAAGACGAGTATGGCCAATGCAAAGATGGGAGAGAGTAGTCTCCCAACCTTGACACTGGTGACAAGAAGACGGCCAGTAACCTATACTCGGTTTAATAGATTGAAGTTTGTTACCGAGCAGAGTAGACCAACGTTGTTGCCAACGGGTGTGAAGGTGGGTAGCTATTGGAGCAAAATAGTCCGTAAATGGAATACCTCTATATGAAACTGGTAAGCCATGTACTGCTGACCGCGCACCAGTGTCTGCCTGTTCATTGCCCTGTACGTCAACATGACCAGGGACCCAACAAAAAACTATATGCTTGGTAAAGATGCGGTGTAGCCAAAGTTGGATACGGAGGACCAAGGGGTGAGGTGTATCAAATTTCTGTATAGCTTGTAAAGCACTAAGGGAGTCTGAGACAACCACAAATGATGACACAGGCATAGATGCAATACGGATAAGTGCTGCAAGGATGGCATACAATTCAGCAGTAAAAATACTAGCCGAAGATAGTAAATGCCCTCGTACGACGCTGTCTGGAAACACTGCTGTGAATCCTATGCCGTCAGAGGACTTAGAGCCATCTGTGTACACTGCAATGGCATGAGAATGAGAGTGGAAGTGGTCAAGAAAAAGAGAGCGGGAAGCGACTGTAGACAGTTGGGCTTTCGAGCAAGGGAGAAAGAACAGACTCAAACAGCTGGAACTTCCCAGGGAAGGTAGGGAAAAGTGAGATGCTACATGAACATAGAAAGGTGGTAATTGAAGAGAAGACAAGAGCGAAGGGAGTAGGGATGGAGTAAACAGGGGCGGCGAACAAATAAAGAATGTCTACTAATATCTGTGACCATTCTATAAATGGAAGGATTGTGGAGATCATGAGAACATACGTAGTAGCAAAGGCAATGGGCATCATGGCGATTGGATAAGGATGGAACGTTCGCTTCTACATAGAGGCTCTCAACAGGGGAAGAGCGAAAAGAACCAAGGCATAAACGTAATCCTTGGTGATGAATGGGGTTAAGGCTAGAGAGAGTAGCAGGAGAGGCCGCTGAATAGATCTGATCACCATAATCAAAATGAGGGTGGAATGTAGGTGAAAGAGAGTTCGATGATCAGCTCCCCATGAAAGATGAGCAAGGGTTTTAAGAAGGTTCAGCTGGCTGTGATAAGTTGCCTTCAGAGAGGTAATGTGAGGTTTCCAGGATAACCTACGGTCAAAGAGGAGGCCCAGAAACCTGACTATCACGTTCAGGGATATGGGAGCCATAGAGGTACGAAGGATGATTGGAGATGACAGAGCGTCTAGTGAAAGTAATTCGGCGAGTTTTGGTACTGGAAAATTTAAACCCATGTGCGGTGGCCCAATTGGAAACACGGTTGACCGCATGCTGGAGAGAAACTAATGAGGTGACAGTCAGCGCCTGCACAGGCAATAGCGAAGTCATCAACATAAAGTGATGACCAAATATTTGATGGAAGACTAGAGGCCAAATCATTTATAACAAGGAGAAAAAGTGTTGTGCTCAGAACACATCCCTGGGGGACACCTTCAGCTTGGATAAAGTCTGGGGAGAGCACATTATTAACTCAAACACGGAAATGCCTGTCAGTTAA
Source organism: Cherax quadricarinatus (assembly GCF_038502225.1). Lineage (NCBI taxonomy): Eukaryota > Metazoa > Arthropoda > Malacostraca > Decapoda > Parastacidae > Cherax > Cherax quadricarinatus. The sequence continues at coordinate 11,913,541 of NC_091375.1, forward strand.
AAAGTTCTTAAGGAAGAATGGTAGATTGCCTCGGAGGCCTAAGGAGTGGGCTTGGGCCAAAATATTATACCTCCAAGTTGTGTCATATGCCTTCTCAAGGTCAAAAAATATGGCAATAACCGAGTGGTTATTCGCAATGGCATTACAAACATATGTATCCAAGCGTAGTAAGGGGTCTATGGTAGAACATCCCTTACGAAAGCCATATTAACGAGTGGAGAGACTGTTGCGTCTCTCTAAATACCACACTAAACGTCTATTTACCAGGCGTTCCATCACTTTGCAAACTGCACTGGTAAGAGCAATGGGACGATAGTGCGAGGCTTCATGTCTCGTAGTGCCTTGTTTGCGGAAAGGGAGTACAATGGCAGATTTCCACAGCTATGAAAGAACTCCCTGTGACCAAATAAGATTGAAAAGGCGTTATAGGACTGCAAGGGCTGACTGATGTAAATATTGTAGCATACGAATATGAATGTCGTCGGGCCCAGCTGCCGATGATCGGCAAGCTGAGAGTGTTGCCTCCAGTTCTTGAAGTGTAAAAGGCACATTATACTGTTCTTCTCTGAGAGAAGAAAAGTCCAAGGGTGCTAACTCTCTGGCAGACTTTGAGGAAAGAAACGAGGGGCATAGATGGAGCTCCTGAGAAATACGGACCAGATGATTGCCAATTTCATTGGCAACATCTAGTGGGTTTGCTATATCAACACCGGCAACCCGCAGAACAGGAGCCGGGTCAGGAGAATATTTACCACTCAGTTTTCGTACTTTTTTCCAGACGTGCACTCATAGAGGAAGCAGAGGTGATGGTGGAGACATAATCTCGCCAGCAAGTGCATTTAGCGTCATGGATGACACGGCCAGCGATCGCACGCTTCTGCTTAAAATCAAGAAGTCTCTCCATGGTTCTATTGCACCGGTACGTGCCCCATGCAGCGTGTTTCAAACGTACTGCAGGAGACCACCAAGGCACACATTTCTGAGAATGCCTGCCCGAAGTTTGGAGTATAGAATGAGAAGCTGTGGTTAAAACTGGGGACGAGAAGAGGTGTAAAAGCTCACCAATGGAGGACGAAGAAGTAACCTCACTAAAAACAGTTAGTTGTGAGTAAAGGTTCCAATTTGCCTGATCAAATTGCCAGCGTGGGATATGAAGAGGTGGTGAATATGAAGGGGAAGTAAGAATGATTGGGAAATGATCGCTGTCATGTAAATCCGAGAGAACAGACCAGGTGAAGTCTAATGCAGCGGAGGAAGAGCAGACTGAGAGATCGATGCAAGAGAGAGTGCGAGTCCGAGGATCAAAATGGGTGTGAGCAGGGCCGGATTAAGAAGTCTCCGGGCCCTAGGCTATTCAGATTGGCGGGGCCCCTTTGAGTTACGGGTAAGCGAAGCGACCCCTTCCAGCTTGGGGGTGGGGGTCGGTGTGAGCCTGTTTAAGGTCTAATTAAATACATTCTGACTATTTAGATTAAATTTAATAGGGAAAGTACATCAAGACAACCAAAACCATTTACCAACAGCCATTATAACTATCTTGTTAAATCATGCATTTTAAAGAGAATAAACTCAAGACAGCATAGTATTACTAGATTAGGCTATTAAAGTAGTGACATCATGTACCTATTATATTCAGCATAACCACTACAACACTATTATTCCCTTTATAAATCACTGACCATTATTATCATTGCATCATGCATAAGACTATCAAATCATATAAACTACAGAAAATTGGAGAGAAATCTCCCATACTCGCCCATTAGCGGGAAAACACAGCTGTTCTGATGTAAACAAAGGCGTGTTGAGTGTTGCCATCTATGGTTAGGTTTATTTATTTTTATTTTATTTTATTTATTTTTGTTTTGATTAATTTTTAAAAATCTATTTTACTCTCCAAACACTTGAACTTTTTAGGTAGGGACCCCTTTGCACTTGCACCATGTGCGCAGTCTTGGATGAGCCTCTGAACCCCTTGGACCGCGGGGCCCCCAAATGTGCGGGGCCCTAGGCAAATGCCTATGCGATAATCCGGCCCTGGGTGTGAGCACCTGTGTTTAAAACATGGAGGGGGTGGGTAGCAAGAAAAACCTCTAACTGAATGCCACGAGAATCACAGTGAGACCCCCCCCCCCAGAGGAAATGATGGGCATTAAAATCGCGAAGTAACAGAAGCGGTGGCGGTAATGATGAAACAAGAAAGGCAATATCCTGAATAGATAATGCCCGAGAAGGAGAGAGATATAAAGAACAGAGTGTATACCACCTATGCAAGTGGATACGGGCTGCTGTGTAATGCAGCGAAGTACGAACAAATAGCTGATGGTACGGAATATCAGTGCGTAGAAGAAGGGCACTTTCATTAAAGGTCCCATCAGGAAAAGGATCTGAAGAATACAATAAATTATAGCCCGAGATGGGATAGATAACAGCAGAGTGTAATTTTGGTTCCTGTAAGCAAACACCAACAGGGGAAAACTGGGAGAGTAGCATCTGAAGGTCATCCCAATTACCCCTGAGGCCGCGTATATTCCACTGTAAATAGGCCATGATTGGCAATGATAAAGATACCTGAAATCCGCAGGTAAGGGTTCCTACAGACTAGAGGGGTTAGAAAAGTCCACATGTGGAGGCAGCGGAAAACGTTCAAGCAGCGAAGGAACGGTGTGCTGTGAAGAAAGGAGTTGCGCAGATGGAAGAGAGGAGAGAGAAGGAACAGAGGGTGGATCAGTGTCCATTGACGGTTTGGTCTCTGCAATATATTCAGAGATTGCTTCAAGTGTTTCGGAATTCAGAGACGTCGTATGGGAGACAATATTGGAGATGGTAGGGGGAGGATGAGTAAAGATTGGAACTGTAATGGGCTGTACCAAGGTAGGGTGGAGGGAACTGGAGAAGAAGCATGGAAGGGGACAGAAGAGGCAGAAACCTGGGAGGTGGCAGAAGAGGAAGAAACTTGGGAGGGAACAGGGGAGGAAGGTACAGTACGAGGAGGAGGGTGAACCTCTACACTTGTAACAGAGTCAGTGAGAGGGGAAGAACCAGGTACAGAGACAGGGAAGGTAAAATGAGGAGGTGGAAGAAGGGAAGGAGGGGTTAAAGGACCTTTTTTTGACTTCTGAGAAGTAGAGGGAGGATTGGGAGGAGGTGTCGTACGAGATCTTGTCGATACCGAGGCTTGTGAGGGAGAACATGAAGAAGCGAGAACAGACTGAGGTGTTGAATTATTATTATTATAATCAAAAAGAAGCACTAAGCCACAAGGGCTATACAGCGCTGCAGGGTAGGGAAGGAAGCGAGGGTATTGGATGGCAGAGGGATGATCAGCAGGTTACAGAAAACAGCGGGGCAGGGGATAGTACGGGGGTAGAAGGCAGCAAGAGATTGAAGTAGAAAGGGCTGAAGGTATCAGAATTTGTGAAGTAAGTCAGTTGTTGTCAAAAAGTCAATGAGAGAGTCTGGATGAAAGGTGGGTCCATCAGCGAGAAGGGAAGGTAGAGAGAGAGCAGCGGAGCAAAGACGACGACAGAGGTAAATTCTGCGTGCTCATTGATAAAGTGGGCAGTCCAACAGAATGTGGCTGACTGATAATGGAGCTTGGCAATTCTCACAGAGAGGAGCAAGACGCCTCTCCATGAGATATCCATGAGTAAGATGAGTATGGCCAATGCGAAGACGGGAGAGAGTAGTCTCCCAACCTCGACACTGGTGATAAGAAGACGGCCAGTAACCTATACTCGGTTTAATAGATTGAAGTTTGTTGCCGAGCATAGTAGACCAACGTTGTTGCCAACGGGTGTGAAGGTGGGAAGATATTGCAGCAAAATAGTCCGTAAATGGAATACCTCTATAAGAAACTGGTAGGTCATGTACTGCTGACCGCGCAGCAGTGTCTGCCTGTTTATTGCCCTGTACTTCAACATGACCAGGGACCCAACAAAAAACAATATCTTTATGCTTGGTAAAGATGCGGCGTAGCCAAAGTTGGATACGGAGGACTAAGGGGTGAGGTGTATCAAATTTTTGTATAGCCTGTAAAGCACTAAGGGAGTCTGAGACAACCACAAATGATGACACAGGCATAGATGCAATACGGATAAGTGCTGTAAGGATGGCATATAATTCAGCAGTAAAAATACTAGCCGAAGATAGTAAATGCCCTTGTACGACGCTGACCGGAAACACTGCTGCGAATCCTACGCCGTCAGAAGACTTAGAGCCATCTGTGTACAGAGCAATGGCATGAGAATGAGAGTGAAAGTGGTCAAGAAAAAGAGAGCGGGAAGCGACTGTAGACAGTTGGGCTTTCGAGCAAGGGAGGGAGAAAGAACAGACTCGAACGGCTGGAACTTCCCAGGGGGGTAGGGAAAAGTGAGATGCTACATGTACATAGAAAGGTGGTAGTTGAAGAGAAGACGAGCGAATGAAGGCAAAGAGAGAAGGGACGGAGTAAACGGGCGGCAAACAAATAAAGAATGTCTACTAATATCAGTGACCATTCTATAAATGGAAGGATTGCGGAGATCATGAGAGCGTACATAGTAGCGCAGGCAATGGGCATCACGGCGATCGGATAAGGATGGAACGTTTGCTTCTGCATAGAGGCTCTCGACAGGGGAAGAGCGAAAAGCACCAAGGCATAAACGTAATCCTTGGTGATGAATGGGGTTAAGGCTAGAGAGAGTAGCAGGAGATGCTGCTGAATAGATCTGGTCACCATAATCAAGTTTCGATAAAATAAGGGTGGAATGTAGGCGAAGGAGGGTTCGACGATCAGCTCCCCATGAAAGATGAGCAAGGGTTTTAAGAAGGTTCAGCCGGCTGTGACAAGTTGCCTTCAGAGAGGTAATGTGAGGTTTCCAGGATAACCTACGATCAAAGAGGAGGCCCAGAAACTTGACTGTATTACATTCAGGGATACGGGAGCCATAGAGGTACAAAGGATGATCGGAGATGACAGAGCGTCTAGTGAAAGTAATTTGGTGGGTTTTAGTGCTGGAAAATTTAAACCCATGTGTGGTGGCCCAATTGGAAACACGGTCGACTGCATGTTGGAGAGAAACTGTAATGAGGTGACAGTCAGCGCCTGCACAGGCAATAGCGAAGTCATCAACATAGAGTGATGACCAAATATTTGATGGAAGACTAGAGGCCAAATCATTAATAGCAAGGAGAAAAAGTGTTGTGCTCAGAACACATCCCTGGGGGACACCTTCAGCTTGGATAAAGTCCGGGGAGAGCACATTATTAACCCGAACACGGAAATGCCTGTCAGTTAAAAAGTTCTTAAGGAAGGATGGTAGATTGCCTCGAAGGCCTAAGGAGTGGGCTTGGGCTAAAATATTATACCTCCAAGTTGTGTCATATGCCTTCTCAAGGTCAAAAAATATGGCAATAACTGAGTGGTTATTCGCAAAGGCATTACGAACATACGTATCCAAGCGTAGTAAGGGGTCTATGGTAGAACGTCCCTTACGAAAGCCATATTGACGAGTGGAGAGACTATTGTGTCTCTCTAAATACCACACTAAACGTCTATTTACTAGGCGTTCCATTACTTTGCAAACTGCACTGGTAAGAGCAATGGGACGATAGTGGGAGGTTTCATGTCCCATAGTGCCTGGTTTGCGGAAAGGGAGAACAATGGCGGATTTCCACAGCTGTGGAAGAACTCCTTGTGACCAAATAAGATTGTAAAGGCATAATAGGACTGCAAGGGCTGACTGATGTAAATGTTGTAGCATACGAATATGAATGTCGTCGGGCCCAGCTGCCGATGATCGACAAGCTGAGAGTGTTGCCTCCAGTTCTTGAAGTGTAAAAGGCACATTATACTGTTCTTCTCTGAGAGAAGAAAAGTCCAAGGGTGCTAACTCTCTGGCAGACTTTGAGGAAAGAAATGAGGGGCATGGATGGAGTCCCTGAGAAATACGGACCAGATGATTGCCAATTTCGTTGGCAACATCTAGTGGGTTTGCTATATCAACACCGGCAACCTGCAGAACAGGAGCCGGGTCAGGAGAATATTTACCACTCAGTTTTCGTACTTTTTTCCAGACTGCACTCATAGAGGAAGCAGAGGTGATGGTGGAGACATAATCTCGCCAGCAAGTGCGTTTAGCGTCACGGATGACACGGCAAGCGATCGCACGCTTCTGTTTAAAATCAAGGAGTCTCTCTGTGGTTCTATTGTACCGGTACCTGCCCCATGCAGCGCGTTTCAAACGTACTGCACGAGCACAAGCAGGAGACCACCAAGGCACGCATTTCTGAGAATGCCTGCCCGAAGTTTGGGGTATAGAATGAGAAGTTGCGGTGAAAACGGAGGACGAGAAGAGGTGTAAAAGCTCATCGATGGAGGACGAAGAAAGAATCTCTTTAAAAACAGTTAGGTGTGAGTAAAGGTTCCAATTTGCCCGATTAAATTGCCAGCGTGGGGTGCGAAGAGGTGGCGAATATGAAGGGGAAGTAAGAATGATTGGGAAATGATCACTGTCATGCAAGTCCGGGAGAACAGACCAAGTGAAGTCTAATGCCGCGGAGGAAGAGCAGACTGAGAGATCGATGCAAGAGAGAGTATGAGTCTGAGGATCAAAATGGGTATGAGTACCTGTATTTAAAACATGGAGGGGGTGGGTGGCAAGAAAAGCCTCTAACTGAATTCCACGGGAATCACAGTGAGACCCCCCCCCAGAGGAAATGGTGGGCATTAAAATCACCAAGTAACAGAATCGGTGGCGGTAATGACGAAACAAGGAAGGCAATATCCGGAATAGATAATGCCCGAGAAGGAGAAAGATATAAAGAACAGAGCGTATACCACCTATGTAAGTGGATACGGGCTGCTGTGTAATGCAGCAAAGTATGAACAAATAGCTGATGGTACGGAATATCAGTGCATAGAAGAAGGGCACTTTCATTAAAGGTCCCATCAGGAAAAGGATCTGAAGAATACAATAAATTATAGCCTGAGATAGGAGAAATAACAGCAGAGTGTAATTTTGGTTCCTGTAAGCTAACACCAATAGGGGCAAACTGGGAGAGTAACATCTGAAGCTCACCCCGATTACCCCTGAGGCTGCGTATATTCCACTGTAAATAGGCCATGATTGGCAATGATAAAGATACTTGAAATCCACAGGTAAGGGTTCCTACGGACTAGAGGGGTTAGAAAAGTCCACATGCGGAGGCAGTGGAAAACGTTCAAGCAGCGAAGGAACGGTGCGCTGTGAAGAAAGGAGTTGAGCAGATGGAGCAGAGGAGAGAGAAAGAGCGGAAGGTGGATCAGTGTCCATTGATGGTTTGGTCTCTGCAATATATTCAGAGATTGCTTCAAGTGTTTCTGAATTCAGAGACGTCGTATGGGAGACAATATTGGAAATGGTAGGGGGAGGATGAGTAAAGATTGGAACTGTATTGGACTGTACCAAGGTAGGGGGGGGGGCGAAAGGGTGGAGGGAACTGGAGAAGCGTGGCAGGGGACAGAAGAGGCAGGAACCTGGGAGGTGGCAGAAGAGAAAGAAACTTGGGAGGGAACAGGGGAGGAAGGTACAGTACGAGGAGGAGGGTGAACCTCTACACTTGTAACTGAGCCAGTGAGAGGGGGAGAACCAGGGACAGAGACAGGGAGGGTAAAATGAGGAGGTGGAAGATGGGTAGGAGGTGTTAACGGACCTTTTTTTGACTTTTGAGAAGTAGAGGGACAATTGGGAGGTGTCGTCGTACGAGGTCTCGTCGATACTGAGGCTTGTGAGAGAGAACTCGAAGAAGCGAGATCAGACTGAGGCGTTGAAGTAGGGACGTCTGAGCCGAGGACAGCAAAAGGATTAGACACAGGAGTGACTATGGGAGAGGTAACCACAGAGGTGGGTGTAGAAGATGGGATACCAGAAGTGGGGGGACGTTTTGAAACACGGGAATAAGAAACACGTGGGAGTCTTCCTTGGAGGCGGAGATGAGAAACTGCCATGGCATAAGGGAGACCTTCTGTCTCTTTGAGGTAACGGATTTCCCGCTCGTTTAAATAGACTTGACAACGGCGAGAGTATGAAGGGTGAGCCTCATGACAGTTAAGGCAAGAGGGAGATCGATTGCAAGACGTATTAGAATGGTCATCGGCACCACAGACTGGGCATTCGGCGATAGATCTGCAATATTTCGCTGGATGGCCAAATCGCCAGCAATTTCTACACTGTTGTGGTGTAGGGATCACCTTTCGAACTTGTAACCGATGTCCTGCTATATAAACTGAGGATGGGAGTTCTCGGCTGTCAAAAGTTAAACGAGCCACATTGCTAGGGTATCGTCTCCGCCCACGGGCAGGAAGAACGTAAGTGTCTACCTTGAGGATTGGGATATCTTGGAGTTCCAGCTGTTCAAGAATGTCAGTGCCACATGTCTGGAAATTTTGTTGAACTATGGTATGGGGCAGAATGACGGTACCACTACAAGAATTGAGGGAATGATATTTTTCAAGAGTGACAGGAACAGTATCGATATGGGAAAGATGAGAGAGCTCATGAGCCTGGGTAGCATTCTGTATGGTAATGATGCACATACCGCTCTTAAGAGCATGAAAAGAAATATCTTTACCAACATGGCGTAGGAGTACCTTGCCAATACTGTGGTCAGAAAGATAGGCAGTAGAGGAAGTCGGTCGTAAAGTGAAGAATTTAGTCCATTGTTCAGTCTGAAACTGAGCGTGGAAAGGTAGTGAAGGACGTGTCGATCGTTTCTGAGAAGAACGAGAAGGTGGAGAAGTATCATCAGCAGGTAATTGTCGTTGGCGTTTAGGCGTGGGACCAGAGTTGGTCCGACGTGGAATGGGTCGGCGATTTGAAAATTGCCGCACCGTAGAGGGAGAGGCCGGAAGCATAGTCAGAGGAGAGCGAAGGTCCGATAAATCGAAGGAGTCAGTCGAGGCCTCAGTACCTGAAGCGGGTGAGGAAACAGCACCGGCAATAGGTACAGAGGCATGAGGAGTGTCTGAAGAGTAGTCCAAAGACGAGGCGGGGTCAGAACGGGGTACGGTATCAAGAAGGGGCCCGGGGGTAGTAGGTTCATGGACTAGGGCTGCCATGGTTAGGTTACTTCTTTCTTTTTGTTTTTAAGAAAAAAAAAGAAAAGAAAATAAAAATAAAAAAAAGAATAAAAAAAGGGGGGACCGGGGAGGGATAGTTCCTAGGAGGAATGAAAGGGCCAGAAATCTCCCTCCGCGCCCAAGAGGACCTCAGCACCGCAAGTAGCGCAGATGCAGGATGGAACCCGTGCCATACCCTACCCATCATGCTAGTAAACTAACAATCCGGGATAGCAACCTCACATCTGCCGAGCTACCTCGGTGGACAAAAGAGAGGGCGGCCGGATATCCGCCACAAAGCATACCTCCTTCGGCCACCACCCCCGGAATCCGAAAGGTGGCTTCCAGAGATACACCCGTCGCCCGAAAGACACCCAAAGCTACTCCGGGATACCGGAGAGGGATCGGGACATCCCCAGGCGATCCAGATTCCACGGCAAACTACGCCACCGCCAAGAACCTCAACGGAATGGGATAGACCCCGGTATCCTTTCCCCTACCTAGGAACCAGCGCGCCTGTGGGAGCAATCCCAAAGGCCAAAAAGAGGAAGGGCAAAAGGGAGGGGTGGGGAGGAGGAGGAGGAAAGGAAAAAGGGGAGGATGGGATAGGGGAGGGGAGATTGGGGGGTAATTAGGTTCGGTCTGAGGAAGAAGACCGACAGGTCTAATTCCTCAGACCAAGAGCCTCTTCACCACGCCAAGGAGCCCCCCTTGAAGAGGCCTACACAGTAGGCTTCTTCAGTCGAGTACAACCTCAAATCTCCGACTTCAAGGGTGATGGACTGATTACATCGTCTTCACATCTCTACTGCTCCCGCCTACTTTCTGTACTCGACTGAAGAAGACTACTGTGTAGGCGAAACGTTTCGAAATAAAGTTGCCTAAATGTTACCTATGTGTCTCATCTACCAGAATTTTTTTTGCTTCCGTAGTGGAAAACCTAGAAGCTGCTAATGAAGAACCAGTACCACTACCAGATAGTTCTTCCGAGGACCCACCAGCATTCCCAAATACACCTACAGAAAATAAAAAAAAACATACAAAATCATGATAGTAAAGGTGATGAATCGCCACAACCACATTCTACAAATATTTCTGTACATGGACAGTGAAGTCCCACCATGTGATTCAGACCCAGCCATGTGGTTTCCTGTCAGTGAACACCATGTGTCCTTTTGGTCAACTGCCACCATACAGATACCGAAAGTGTGACACCAAAATAGAAATACATATCGGTAATTATTATATAATGTAGATGGAACATATTACAAACTGAAAATTATAGTCGGTTAATTAAAGTCAATAAAATTGAGAAAAATACTGTGAGATGTCTTCTTCGAAACCTAGCATTATTTCTCGAAAACTGTTTATCATTTATTTTAGTTCATTTCTTATTTGTAATTCAGTTTAATTTCCATGTTGAGCCCCCCCCCATGTCTAAATCCGGCCCTGATCAAAACTAAGCACTAAACCCACAAGAGACGTGAAATACGTAAGTCCAACATTAAGGAGACGGTTTTCAACACGAGTCCATGGACATGGTTCATTAGAATTACGAATATGTGACAAACGAGTGTCTTTGGGCTAGTGTCCAGGGCTTTTCAAATATCAGAGTTCAAGCCACGTTAACACAGTAACAAGACTGTGTTAGTACCTTAATAATTATCAAGTGACAACCATTCCCCTACCCATCACCCTCCCACCAGTAACTACTCACCCCCAAACCCCACAACCAGCAGCCACCCTCCAACACTTCCCCTAACGACCCTTCCCCCTTCCCACAAACAACCACTGACGTCATCACACCCCCTCCTCCAGGTCAGTGGCGCCATTTAGCCATAGTGGTCAAGAACAGTGGCGCCACTAGTCATTCCTCTGCCATCCACCACACCATCAACATCTCCAGCTCCTCCAGCGCCATCAACCTCTGGTAATTTAAACTTGGATTACTCCAATTTCATGGTAACTTTCGATAGAGCAGCTTTGAAAATATTTTAGCAATTTTTCTTTGTACAAAATGTTGAAGGAATCATTCTAAATACATAGACTTCAAACTATTGCTTACGACAGTTCATGAAGAATCTAGTAATGTCCATACTTTTATCTTTGCAGACATTGTTTTGGCGTGTTGCTGCTGGTGATGACATTTCTGAAGACTTGCAGCTGCCCACAACACGGACTTCACCACACAGCAGCTGCCCACAACACGGACTTCACCACACAGCAGCTGCCCACAACACGGACTTCGCCACACAGCAGCTGCCCACAACACGGACTTCGCCACACAGCAGCTGCCCACAACACGGACTTCGCCACACAGCAGCTGCCCACAACACGGACTTCGCCACACAGCAGCTGCCCACAACACGGACTTCACCACACAGCAGCTGCCCACAACACGGACTTCACCACACAGCAGCTGCCCACAACACGGACTTCGCCACACAGCAGCTGCCCACAACACGGGGAATATCTTCAACCTACAAAATTCGATAAACTTTGGACCATTAATTAAAAATGTAATAAATAAAATGTCTTTCTTTATCACAGCAAAGAAATGTTCAAGGAACACAAAAAAGAAAAAGGAAATAACTTTGAGACAAGCCTCAACTGCTGTATTTGTCAGCAGGAGGACAACATTCACACAGTTTGGGAGCTTTAAGCTCTGGGGAAAAAAAAAAATATACCTACCCCAACCCTACTAACAATAGTAGTAACGAGGCGGACAGCCTCAATACTGCCATTATTAGGAGTTTGAGGTTATGATACATTTTATGACCCTGACAATACAAACAAGAAGCTAAGTGTTGCCAAGAAGCTAAGTGTTGCGGCAGTGGACAATACAACACAAGCCATTATGATCACCTCTTGCCTCCAGTGTTGTCTTGTCAGGAGAATTCTGCGGAAATTAAAGTTGGAGGGTAAACGCCGTGACATACATTACAATCTAGTCAAACCTACTTAAGGGATATTAAATACACACCTATAACTGAAAAAAAAAAAATCTATAAACCTCCACTCCCCTCAAAGAAGGTTCCGTGATGTTGGTGAGGGGCTCTTGATTTAGGGAATTAGATCTGCTCCAGTTCCCCAAATTAAGCCTGAATGCCTTCCACATCCCCCCCAGGCGCTGTATAATCCTCCGGGTTTAGCGCTTCCCCTTTATATTATAATCAAACTTGCACTGTTCTCTGTATCAAACCTGATTGACTTTCGGGGGACAGGTCGATGAGAGTTTACCGCTACAACCCCCCCCCCTCCCTCTTTAAGCAAATTATGTGCACATTTACCCAACTAAAGTTCCCCATAATATATTATCCATAGGGGTTATACACAGCTTGGGGAATGTTAGGCAATCAGGTTTGATCCAAGGAAGGGGAGGGTACTTGCAACTGCTTGTATCAAAATACCTTCACTAGTACAAAAACACCCCTTGAAGGGCATCCAAATTTAACACTTCCACGTCCCTCATAGCACACTAGACAACCAACACTATGGGTTATCTAACCAGTTGTATACGGCAAAGCTCCAAGTCTCCTAACACACACTACTATGCTAGCCTAAATCCATAAGCTACCTTACCTGCTAGTTATGGCTGGCAGCCTAGGAACAACCTGAGGACCACTACATTCAAGTCCCCCCACACACACTACCTCTCCATTTTAATGGGTTTCTAACTTGGCATGGTTAATAATCCTATTCTCACTAATGCCAATCTAAATCACTCCCTCCCCAACTATACTCATAAGATGTTAGTGGATCCTTTCACTTCAGATCAGAGAGGGTTTCATTTTCATCATTAACATCTGCTGCAAGAAGAGCTACACTTCACTACTGCAAACTATCAAACCAACTGCAATTCTGAACGCTAATAATTTTATATTCATAGGAACCTGAACGCCGCTTACATTTTCCAAGCTGAGGAAATTGTTTTAAACTCAATGAATCAATACTTAACTTTGTACAGTTTGGCCAAAGGCATAAAAAACGTAGAACACCCACCACAACCACTACCCAAGCCCGAAACCCACCAAAATCCCCACGGAAGCCACATGCAATAACAGATTGCAGACAGCTACTGAAGGTCGTTGGTGGGTTCCCAGGCTAACAGTTCTACGTAATCTATGCCTTCAGGGGAGATTACTCTCCCCTGCTATATGCATTCATAATGCATATAGCAGATTCTCCAGTTCTATACCTTACATATCCTACTTAACACCACCTAATTCTATAAGTAATTTTGATAGTTGAAACTAAATAATTGTAGACCTACAAAGTGTTATATATATACACACCACAACTACGCAGCATACTCCATGTATAGGTCTTAGTAATTTGCAGAGCAGTGGCGGCACGAGGGGGGATGAAGGGAGGTAAAGGTAAGATCAAGGGGGGTCTAGGTAAGATCAAGGGGGTCTGGGTAAGATCAAGGGGATCTAGGTAAGATCAAGGCGGGTCTAGGTAAGATCAGGGGGTCGACGTAAAATCAAGGGGGTCTAGGTAAGATCGAGGCGGGTCTAGGCAAGATCCAAGGGGTCTAGGTAAGATCAAGAGGGTCTAGGTAACATCAAGGGGATCTAGGTAAGATCAAGGGAGTCTAGGTAAGATCAAGAGGGGTCTAGGTAAGATCAAGGGCGTCTAGGTAGATCAAGGGTGTCTAGGTAAGATAAAGGGGGGTCTAAGATCAAGGGAGTCTAGGTAAGATCAAGGGGGTCTAGGTAAGATAAAGGGCGGTCTAATCAAGATCAAGAGGGGTCTAGGTAAGATCCTGGGTGTCTAGGTAAGATCAAGGGAGTCTATGTAAGATCAAGGGGGTCTAGGTAATATCAAGAGGGTCTAGGTAAGATCAAGGGAGTCTAGGTAAGAGCAAGGAGTCTAGGTAAGATCAAGGGGGTCTAGGTAAGATCAAGGGGGTCTAGGTAAGATCAAAGGGGTCTAGGAAAGATCAAGGGGGTCTAGGCAAGATCAAGGGAGTCTAGGTAAGATCAGTCTACAAAGTCTCTGTAAATATACACTGTATAACCCAGTTTCAAAAATCCCCCCCCCCCCGAGGCTCTAATACAGACTCTGGAGTCGTAAGCGCTAAACCCACAAGGGTATACTGAAAATATTTTTGGGACTTCATAGCATAAAATTACTTGGCCAGGTCCTCTACAACTTGGCCAGGTCCTCTACAACTTGGCCAGGTCCTCTACAACTTGGCCAGGTCCTCTACAGCACTACTGATAATAGGAAGATGTGGTTAATTCCGCAATTCTGAGGAATTGTTATTGATTTTTCCGGCTATAATATATTCTGCCTAACGATAATTTATCCCGTCATGTGAAGCTAAAAGTTTGGCTGTGTATTTTAAAAATAGGTTAGACAAATGAGTGGTTGAGTTGAAAATACCTAACATGGGCCAATAGGCCTGATTCAGTGCTCATTATGTCTTAATAATGGATATGCCTGATTTAATAGGCTTTCCTTACACCCGGCATCAACACCTCTACCATTACCCTCACCACACTCGGCATCAACACCTCTACCATTACCCTCACCACACCCGGCATCAACACCTCTACCATTACCCTCACCACACTCGGCATCAACACCTCTACCATTACCCTCACCACACTCGGCATCAAGACCTCTACCATTACCCTCACCACACCCAGCATCACCACCTCTACCATTACCCTCACCACACCCAGCATCAACACCTCTACCATTACCCTCATCACACCCGGCATCAACACCTCTACCATTACCCTCACCACACCCAGCATCAACACCTCTACCATTACCCTCACCACACCCAGCATCAACACCTCTACCATTACCCTCACCACACCCAGCATCAACACCTCTACCATTACCCTCACCACACCCAACATCAACACCTCTACCATTACCCTCACCACACCCAGTATCAACACCTCTACCATTACCCTCACCACACCCGGCATCAACACCTCTACCATTACACTCACCACACCCAGCATCAACACCTCTACCATTACCCTCACCACACCCAGCATCAACACCTCTACCATTACCCTCACCACACCCAGTATCAAAACCTCTACCATTACACTCACCACACCCAGCATCAAGACCTCTACCATTACCCTCACCACACCCAGCATCAACACCTCTACCATTACCCTCACCACACCCTGTATCAAGACCTCTACCATTACCCTCACCACACCCAGCATCAACACCTCTACCATTACTCTCACCACACCCAGCATCAACACCTCTACCATTACCCTCACCACACCCAGCATCAAGACCTCTGGAAATAAATGGTATAAAATACCGACACAATGGCAATATAAACACAAATGCAGTATAATGTGATCCTTTATTGACTACGTTTCGCCCACACAGTGGGCTTTTTCAAGTCACAAACAGAACTACCTGGGGTGGAAGGAACGCGAGTATTTATAGTCCGGCTGAGGTCAGGTGAAGAATGCTGCATCTGATGATGTACCGAGTGGGGCTATAGAGTCTAAAAACTTGGGTAGCTTGGAAAGGAGATTGGATAAGTTTGTGAGCAGACCTTCTACAGTGTTCTTATGTGGGATAGCGATGAAGAAGTTTCTTGGCAAGTGGTTCAGCTATGTTATAGAAGCCACTATTCTGGTTGAAGTTGTCGGATATAGAAATAAGTGATGATTCCAGGATTCTTCGGTATTGAGTGTTGTCTTCTGTGGCGATAAGTCTTGAGTTTCTGTAGTTTATCAAGTGGTTGTGTGAATTACGGTGTTGTACGCAGGCATTCCTTGTGTCGTCAGACCTGCTTGCGTATTGGTGTTCTGAAATACGTGTTTGGAGGTCCCTTGATGTTTCGCCCACGTATAACTTGTTGCAGTCATTACAAGGGATTATGTATACCCCTGCAGAGGATGGAGGCTTGTCCTGCCTACTACTGGTGATGTCCTTGATGGTCGTGGTTGTGGAGGTAGATACTTGGAATGATGTTTTGGCAAAGATGTTGGAAACATGTTTGGCAATGGAGTTGGTGGGAAGGACTATGTATCTCTTCTCGGCAGTGTCTTCTCTGGGTGTGTTGAAGATGTTTAATGCTCGCCGTCTGCAGTCTCTGATGAAGTGACGAGGATAGTGGAATTTGGAAAATACTTGTTCAATTATAGTGCATTCTTCCTCAAGGAACTCGTTGCTGCAGATTCTGAGTGCACGCAGGAAGAAGCCTATAATTACACCACGTTTGGTTTTGGTGTCGTGGTGAGAGTAGAAGTGGAGAAGATCGTTTTGGTTGGTGGGTTTTCGATAGACTAAACAAGCCATCGATCTCTTGCGCAGGAAAATTGACGATTCACTTGGTCTTCCCATTCCAGCCAGCGATTTCATCGACCTTGTTGAACTATGTGTTGGCTTTACGCGTTTCTCTTTCGAAAATCACCTCTTTCAGCAGACTTTTGGACTACCCATGGGTTCGCCACTCAGTGCAGTCCTGGCGAACCTATACATGGAACATCTAGAAGCCGAACGTTTCTCCACCATTATTCCTTCGTCTGTCACCTGGCTCCGTTATGTTGACGACATTCTCCTCATAACTCCTAAACGCTTCAACGTTCAAGCTCTCCAAGACAAGCTCAACCAGGTCGAGCCTTCAATCCAGTTCACACTTGAAGAAGAAGTCGACAACACTCTTCCTTTCCTTGATGTTCTACTCTGCAAAGCTGACCACGAACTTCGTTTTAAAGTCTATCGAAAACCCACCAACCAAAACGATCTTCTCCACTTCTACTCTCACCACGACACCAAAACCAAACGTGGTGTAATTATAGGCTTCTTCCTGCGTGCACTCAGAATCTGCAGCAACGAGTTCCTTGAGGAAGAATGCACTATAATTGAACAAGTATTTTCCAAACTCCACTATCCTCGTCACTTCATCAGAGACTGCAGACGGCGAGCATTAAACATCTTCAACACACCCAGAGAAGACACTGCCGAGAAGAGATACATAGTCCTTCCCACCAACTCCATTGCCAAACATGTTTCCAACATCTTTGCCAAAACATCATTCCAAGTATCTACCTCCACAACCACGACCATCAAGGACATCACCAGTAGTAGGCAGGACAAGCCTCCATCCTCTGCAGGGGTATACATAATCCCTTGTAATGACTGCAACAAGTTATACGTGGGCGAAACATCAAGGGACCTCCAAACACGTATTTCAGAACACCAATACGCAAGCAGGTCTGACGACACAAGGAATGCCTGCGTACAACACCGTAATTCACACAACCACTTGATAAACTACAGAAACTCAAGACTTATCGCCACAGAAGACAACACTCAATACCGAAGAATCCTGGAATCATCACTTATTTCTATATCCGACAACTTCAACCAGAATAGTGGCTTCTATAACATAGCTGAACCACTTGCCAAGAAACTTCTTCATCGCTATCCCACATAAGAACACTGTAGAAGGTCTGCTCACAAACTTATCCAATCTCCTTTCCAAGCTACCCAAGTTTTTAGACTCTATAGCCCCAATCGGTACATCATCAGATGCAGCATTCTTCACCTGACCTCAGCCGGACTATAAATACTCGCGTTCCTTCCACCCCAGGTAGTTCTGTTTGTGACTTGAAAAAGCCCACTGTGTGGGCGAAACGTAGTCAATAAAGGATCACATTATACTGCATTTGTGTTTATATTGCCATCAAGACCTCTACCATTACACTCACCACACCCAGCATCACCACCTCTACCATTACTCTCACCACACCCAGCATCAATACCTCTACCATTACCCTAACTACACCCAGCATCAACACCTCTACCATTACCCTAACCACACCCAGCATCAACACCTCTACCATTACCCTCACCACACCCAGCATCAACACCTCTACCATTACACTCACCACACCCAGCATCAACACCTCTACCATTACCCTCACCACACCCAGCATCAATACCTCTACCATTACCCTCACCACACCCAGCATCAAGACCTCTACCATTACCCTCACCACACCCAGCATCAACACCTCTACCATTACCCTAACCACACCCAGCATCAACACCTCTACCATTACCCTCACCACACCCAGCATCAACACCTCTACCATTACACTCACCACACCCAGCATCAACACCTCTACCATTACCCTCACCACACCCAGCATCAAGACCTCTACCATTACCCTCACCACACCCAGCATCAAGACCTCTACCATTACCCTCACCACACCCCAACCCTACTAACAATAGTAGTAATGAGGCGGACAGCCTCAATACTGCCATTATTAGGAGTTTGAGGTATGATACATTTTATGACCCTGACAATACAAACAAGAAGCTAAGTGTTGCGGCAGTGGACAATACAACACAAGCCATTATGATCACCTCTTGCCTCCAGTGTTGTCTTGTCAGGAGAATTCTGCGGAAATTAATTAAGTTGGAGGGTAAACGCCGTGACATACATTACAATCTAGTCAAACCTACTTAAGGGATAATATAGGTGTGTAACTGAAAAAAAGAAAATCTATAAACCTCCACTCCCCTCAAGGAAGGTTCCTTGATGTTGGTGAGGGGCTCTTGATTTAGGGAATTAGATCTGTGTTCCAGTTCCCCAAATTAAGCCTGAATGCCTTCCACATCCCCCCCAGGCGCTGTATAATCCTCCGGGTTTAGCGCTTCCCCTTTGATTATAATATAAACCTGCACTGTTCTCTGTATCAAACCTGATTGACTTTCGGGGGGCAGGTCGATGAGAGTTTACCGCTACACCCCCCCCCTCCATCTTTAAGCAAATTATGTGCACATTTACCCAACTAAAGTTCCCCATAATATATTATCCATAGGGGTTATACACAGCTTGGGGAATGTTAGGCAATCAGGTTTGATCCAAGGAAGGGGAGGGTACTTGCAACTGCTTGTATCAAAATACCTTCACTAGTACAAAGACACTCCTTGAAGGGCATCCAAATTTAACACTTCCACGTCCCTCATAGCACACTAGACCTAACAACCAACACTATGGGTTATCTAACCAGTTGTATACGGCAAAGCTCCAAGTCTCCTAACACACACTACTATGCTAGCCTAAATCCATAAGCTACCTTACCTGCTAGTTATGGCTGGCAGCCTAGGAACAACCTGAGGACCACTACATTCAAGTCCCCCCACACACACTACCTCTCCATTTTTATGGGTTTCTAACCTGGCATGGTTAATAATCCTATTCTCACTAATGCCAATCTAAATCACTCCCTCCCCAACTATACTCATAAGATGTTAGTGGATCCTTTCACTTCAGATCAGAGGGGGTTTCATTTTCATCATTAACATCTGCTGCAAGAAGAGCTACACTTCACTACTGCAAACTATCAAACCAACTGCAATTCTGAACGCTAATAATTTTATATTCATAGGAACCTGAACGCCGCTTACATTTTCCAAGCTGAGGAAATTGTGTTAAACTCAATGAATCAATACTTAACTTTGTACAGTTTGGCCAAAGGCATAAAAAACGTAGAACACCCACCACAACCACTACCCAAGCCCGAAACCCACCAAAATCCCCACGGAAGCCACATGCAATAACAGATTGCAGACAGCTACTGAAGGTCGTTGGTGGGTTCCCAGGCTAACAGTTCTACGTAATCTATGCCTTCAGGGGAGATTACTCTCCCCTGCTATATGCATTCATAATGCATATAGCAGATTCTCCAGTTCTATACCTTACATATCCTACTTAACACCACCTAATTCTATAAGTAATTTTGATAGTTGAAACTAAATAATTGTAGACCTACAAAGTGTTATATATATACACACCACAACTATGCAGCATACTCCAGGTATAGGTCTTAGTAATTTGCAGAGCAGTGGCGCCACGAGGGGGGATGAAGGGAGGTAAAGGTAAGATCAAGGGGGGTGTAGGTAAGATCAAGGGGGGTGTAGGTAAGATCAAGGGGGTCTGGGTAAGATCAAGGGGGTCTGGGTAAGATCAAGGGGATCTAGGTAAGATCAAGGGGATCTAGGTAAGATCAAGGCGGGTCTAGGTAAGATCAGGGGGTCGACGTAAAATCAAGGGGATCTAGGTAAGATCAAGGGAGTCTAGGTAAGATCAAGGGTGTCTAGGTAGATCAAGGGTGTCTAGGTAAGATAAAGGGGGGTCTAAGATAAGGGGGGTCTAAGATCAAGGGGGTCTAGGTAAGATAAAGGGCGGTCTAATCAAGATCAAGAGGGGTCTAGGTAAGATCATGGGTGTCTAGGTAAGATCAAGGGAGTCTATGTAAGAGCAAGGAGTCTAGGTAAGATCAAGGAGTCTAGGTAAGATCAAGGGGGTCTAGGTAAGATCAAAGGGGTCTATGAAAGATCAAGGGGGTCTAGGCAAGATCAAGGGAGTCTAGGTAAGATCAAGGGGGTCTAGGAAAGATCAAGGGGGTCTAGGTAAGATCAAGGGGGTCTAGGTAAGATCAAGGGGGTCTAGGTAAGATCAAGGGAGTCTAGGTAAGATCAAAGGGGTCTAGGAAAGATCAAGGGGGTCTAGGCAAGATCAAGGGAGTCTAGGTAAGATCAGTCTACAAAGTCTCTGTAAATATACACTGTATAACCCAGTTTCAAAAATCCCCCCCCCCCCCAAGACGCTCTAATACAGACTCTGGAGTCGTAAGCGCTAAACCCACAAGGCTATACTGAAAATATTTTTGGGACTTCATAGCATAAAATTACTTGGCCAGGTCCTCTACAACTTGGCCAGGTCCTCTACAACTTGGCCAGGTCCTCTACAGCACTACTGATAATAGGAAGATGTGGTTAATTCCGCAATTCTGAGGAATTGTTATTGATTTTTCCGGCTATAATATATTCTGCCTAACGATAATTTATCCCGTCATGTGAAGCTAAAAGTTTGGCTGTGTATTTTAAAAATAGGTTAGACAAATGAGTGGTTGAGTTGAAAATACCTAACATGGGCCAATAGGCCTGATTCAGTGCTCATTATGTCTTAATAATGGATATGCCTGATTTAATAGGCTTTCCTTACACCCGGCATCAACACCTCTACCATTACCCTCACCACACCCGGCATCAACACCTCTACCACTACCCTCACCACACCCGGCATCAACACCTCTACCATTACCCTCACCACACTCGGCATCAACACCTCTACCATTACCCTCACCACACTCGGCATCAAGACCTCTACCATTACCCTCACCACACCCAGCATCACCACCTCTACCATTACCCTCACCACACCCAGCATCAACACCTCTACCATTACTCTCACCACACCCAGCATCAACACCTCTACCATTACCCTCACCACACTCAGCATCAAGACCTCTACCATTACCCTCACCACACCCAGCATCAAGACCTCTATTACCCTCACCACACCCAGCATCAACACCTCTACCATTACCCTCACCACACCCAGCATCAACACCTCTACCATTACCCTCACCACACCCAGCATCAAGACCTCTACTATTACCCTCACCACACCCAGCATCAACACCTCTACCATTACCCTCACCACACTCAGCATCAACACCTCTACTATTACCGTCACCACACTCAGCATCAAGATCTCTATCATTACCCTCACCACACTCAGCATCAAGACCTCTATTACCCTCACCACACTCAGCATCAAGATCTCTACCATTACCCTCACCACACTCAGCATCAACACCTCTACCATTACCCTCACCACACCCAGCATCAAGACCTCTACTATTACCCTCACCACACTCAGCATCAAGATCTCTACCATTACCCTCACCACACCCAGCATCAAGACCTCTACCATTACCCTCACCACACCCAGCATCAAGACCTCTACCATTACCCTCACCACACCCAGCATCAAGACCTCTACCATTACCCTCACCACACCCAACATCAACACCTCTACCATTACCCTCACCACACCCAGCATCAAGACCTTTACCATTACACTCACCACACCCAGCATCAACACCTCTACCATTACCCTCACCACACCCAGCATCAAGACCTTTACCATTACACTCACCACACCCAGCATCAACACCTCTACCATTACCCTCACCACACCCAGCATCAAGACCTCTACTATTACCCTCACCACACTCAGCATCAAGATCTCTACCATTACCCTCACCACACCCAGCATCAAGACCTCTACCATTACCCTCACCACACCCAGCATCAAGACCTCTACCATTACCCTCACCACACCCAACATCAACACCTCTACCATTACCCTCACCACACCCAGCATCAAGACCTTTACCATTACACTCACCACACCCAGCATCAACACCTCTACCATTACCCTCACCACACCCAGCATCAAGACCTTTACCATTACACTCACCACACCCAGCATCAACACCTCTACCATTACCCTCACCACACCCAGCATCAAGACCTCTACTATTACCCTCACCACACTCAGCATCAAGATCTCTACCATTACCCTCACCACACCCAGCATCAAGACCTCTACCATTACCCTCACCACACCCAACATCAACACCTCTACCATTACCCTCACCACACCCAGCATCAAGACCTCTACCATTACCCTCACCACACCCAGCATCAACACCTCTACCATTACCCTCACCACACTCAGCATCAACACCTCTACCATTACACTCACCACACCCAGCATCAACACCTCTACCATTACCCTCACCACACCCAGCATCAACACCTCTACCATTACCCTCACCACACCCAGCATCAGCACCTCTACCATTACCCTCACCACACCCAGCATCAACACCTCTACCATTACCCTCACCACACCCAGCATCAACACCTCTACCATTACCCTCACCACACCCAGCATCAACACCTCTACCATTACCCTCACCACACTCAGCATCAACACCTCTACCATTTCCCTCACCACACCCAGCATCAACACCTCTACCATTACCCTCACCACACTCAGCATCAACACCTCTACCATTTCCCTCACCACACCCAGCATCAACACCTCTACCATTACCCTCACCACACTCAGCATCAACACCTCTACCATTACCCTCACCACACTCAGCATCAACACCTCTACCATTACCCTCACCACACCCAGCATCAACACCTCTACCATTACCCTCACCACACCCAGCATCAACACCTCTACCATTACCCTCACCACACCCAGCATCAACACCTCTACCATTACACTCACCACACCCAGCATCAACACCTCTACCATTACCCTCACCACACTCAGCATCAACACCTCTACCATTTCCCTCACCACACCCAGCATCAACACCTCTACCATTACCCTCACCACACCCAGCATCAACACCTCTACCATTACCCTCACCACACCCAGCATCAACACCTCTACCATTACCCTCACCACACCCAGCATCAACACCTCTACCATTACCCTCACCACACCCAGCATCAACACCTCTACCATTACCCTCACCACACTCAGCATCAAGACCTCTACCATTACCCTCACCACACCCAGCATCAACACCTCTACCATTACCCTCACCACACTCAGCATCAACACCTCTACCATTTCCCTCAACACACCCAGCATCAACACCTCTACCATTACCCTCACCACACCCAGCATCAACACCTCTACCATTACCCTCACCACACCCAGCATCAACACCTCTACCATTACCCTCACCACACCCAGCATCAACACCTCTACCATTACCCTCACCACACCCAGCATCAACACCTCTACCATTACCCTCACCACACCCAGCATCAACACCTCTACCATTTCCCTCACCACACCCAGCATCAACACCTCTACCATTACCCTCACCACACTAAACTATCTCAGTATAACTAATAACTCGGTAGATTAACACAGAATTACACAATCAAGTCAGGATGACATCTGACATTTTTACTAGGGTATTTATACTCCCCCAGGATGCGACCCCTACCAGTAGGCCTGCTCAGGGCCAGTAGACCTGCCGCAGTGTTTCCTATGTGAACAGTGGCAATGGATATAAGGAACATACCCACTTGTTCTCAGGATCGAATCCCGGTTCTTCAGTTGACGCCACTACCAACTGAACCATGATACATCACTTACACATTTCATCTCAGCTTCCTACAGTCTTGTAGGATGAGTATACACTACATAATACTGATATTACACTAACTAAAACTTACTAAAATATAATCAGTCTTTAATTCTAAGCTTTACAACCCATTTCTCCAGTTTTTATTTCCACCCCATTCAAGGTAACCTATAGAATACATTCCTCATTATTTCCTGGGCAGAAATTTCATCTCTGGTCGGGAGATAAACTAATACTTCCCACTAAGTTACTTTTGATATCAATTCCTTGCAATTTTTCATATACTCTCCCCACCTAATACAATTACTATCTGCTTCAATACACACTTTTGTGGACTTATAACCTGGAAATACCTTACAAGCCCCGTCCACTTCTAACGACGTCTCCAACTGCTGCATCTTCCTCTAAATGTTGTGTGTCAGACCATAAATAACAAAAAGGCACAATACCATGACTGGAACGATACACAAATAACCCGCACATAAAAGACAGAAGCTTACGACGACGTTTCGGTCCGACTTGGACCATTGACAAAGTCACACTAACAGAGGTGGAGCAGGACGGCTATATATAGGCAGGAAGAGGTGGTGGTGGTGGTATTAGTAGTAGTACAGGAATTGTATATAATACCGACAAGATGAAATTAAGACACCTGCACAACACTCGGGCATCCCCATCGTAGACGCTTCGCCATCCAGCCAGCCACTGGATGGCGAAACGTCCACAACAAAGACAACCAGACGCCGCACATGTGTCTCAATTTCATCAGTGTGTGTCAGACCATTTACTAGTGTGGTTGTCTCCACCCCTCAGACTGGTCAATGTTGCTGTGTTGATCAATGTTGCTGTGTTGATCAATGTTGCAGCAGACACAGCCAGGCACAGCAATCCTCAGACTGATCAATGTTGCAGCAGACACAGCCTGGCACAGCAATCCTGTTACCACACCTGAAACAAAACATTCACATTATAACCATAAACATTACACACATTTATAGGTAAACATTACCATGTAATATAAACTAGTAACATTACCATGTAATATACACTAGTAACATTACCATGTAATATAAACTAGTAACATTACCATGTAATATACACTAGTAACATTACCATGTAATATAAACTAGTAACATTACCATGTAATATAAACTAGTAACATTACCATGTAATATAAACTAGTAACATTACCATGTAATATAAACTAGTAACATTACCATGTAATATACACTAGTAACATTGCCATGTTAATATACACTAGTAACATTACCATGTAATATACACTAGTAACATTACCATGTAATATACACTAGTAACATTACCATGTAATATACACTAGTAACATTACCATGTAATATACACTAGTAATATTACCATGTAATATACACTAGTAATATTACCATGTAATATACACTAGTAACATTACCATGTAATATAAACTAGTAACATTACCATGTTAACATGTAAATCTATATCTGGATCACAAGGCTCAAGTTCCTTGGATCAAGAGACCTTCACTAAGGTATTTTTCAATAATGGATAAAAATAGGCCAGAACTGGATACATAATTATAGGTTATGTAACGTCTAGTGTGAGAGTTATTGTTTGATCAGAGGAAGTGGAGTAGCTCCAGTTCCTCGCATCAAAACCCCTCCACTAAGGTCAACCCCCCCCCGCCCCCCTCCAACACATTAGACCCCAAAGAAAATTAAGACTTAAAATATTAATAATTTGGTGACCAAACTGGTGGTGGGGACCAGGAGCTGCAGCTCAACTCTGCTGTTGTACTGACAAATGCGTCACCAGACAATACTTACGTTATTTAGGTGTATTAAAATGCTGAGGAAGCGGTAAAGCCGGCGGGGCGGCAGGAGGAGCAGCAACATGTCTCTCCATTACGACCACTGAAGTTCAACTGACTTTTAGTGACCTTGAGGTTGGTCACTGTCCTGACCTTCAGTATAACACCATCACTGATAACCTGAATAACTCTGACTACCACCACTAGATGGCACTACTACACCACCACTAGATGCCACTACTACACCACCACTACCACCACTAGATGCCACTACTACACCACCACTACCACCACTAGATGGCACTACTACACCACCACTAAATGGCACTACTACACCACCACTACCACCACTAGATGGCACTACTACGCCACCACTACCACCACTACCACCACTGGGATGCCCACTACTCCACCACCACTGCCGCCACTAGATGCCGCTGCTGCCACCACTGGGATGCCACTACTGCACCTGCCACTGCCACCACTAGATGGCGCTGCTACACCACCACTACCACCGCTAAGATGGCGCTACTGCACCACCACTGCCACCGCTGGGATGGCACTACTGCACCACCACTGACCACTGGATGCCGCTGCTGACCACCACTGCCGCCACTGGATGCCGCTGCTGCACCCCACCACTGGATGCCACTGCTGCACCACCACTGCCACCGCTGGATGGCGCTGCTGCACCACCACTGCCACCGCCGCTGGATGGCGCTGCTGCACCGCCGCTGGATGCCGCTGCTGCACCACCACTACCACCGCTGGATGGCACTGCTGCACCACCGCTGCCACCGCTGGATGGCGCTGCTGCGCCGCCACTGCCACCGCTGGATGCTGCTGCACCACACCGCCCACTGCCGCTGGATGCTGCTGTAGCGCCACTGCCGCTGGATGGCACTGCTGCACCACCACTGACCGCTGGATGGCGCTGCTACCACCACTGCCACCACTGATGCCGCTGCTGCACCACCACTGCCACCGCTGGATGGCGCTGCTGCACCACCACTGCCGCCGCTGGAATTGCCACTGCTACCACTACCGCCGCTGGATGGCGCTGCTGCACCACCACTGCCACCACTGGATGCCCTGCTGCTACGAACCACTACCGCTGGATGCCGCTGCTGCACCACCACTGCCACCGCTGGATGGCGCTGCTGCCGCCACTGCCGCCACTGGATGGCGCTGCTATGGCACCGCCGCCCGCTGGATGGCGCTGCTTACCACCACTGCCGCTGGATGCCACTGCTACGCCACACTGCCACTGGATGCCACTGCTGCCACCACTGCCACTGGATGCCGCTACTGCACCACCACTACCGCCACTGGATGCCGCTGCTGCACCACCACTAGGCCGCCGCTGGATGCACTGCTACCGCCACTGCCTGGATTAACCGCTGCTGCGCCACCACTGCCACCACTGGATGGCGCTGCTGCACCACCACTGCCACCACTGGATGGCACTACTATGGCATCACTGCCACCACTGGATGCCACTACTGCACCACTACCACCACTGGATGCCACTGCTACACCACCACTGCCACCGCTGGATGCCGCTGCTGCACCGCCACTGCCGCCGCTGGATGGCACTGCTATGCATCACTACCACTGGATGCCGTTACTGCACCACCACTACCGCCACTGGATGGCGCTGCTTGCCACCACCGCCACTGGATGGCGCTACTGCACCACCACTGCCACCACTGGATGGCGCTACTGCACCACCACTGCCACTGGATGCCGCTACTACGCCACTACCACCGCTGGATGGCTGCTACTGCACCACCACTGCCACCACTGGATCGCCACTGCTGCCACCACTACCACCGCTGGATGGCGCTGACTGCACCACTACCGCCGCATGGATGGCGCTGCTACACCACCACTACCACCACTGGATGCACTGCTGCACCACCACTGCCACCACTGGATGCCGCTACTGCCGCACCACTGCCACCACTGGATGCCACTGCTGCACCACCACTACCACCGCTGGATGCCGCTGCTGCACCACCACTGCCACTGGATGCCACTGCTGCACCACCACTACCACCGCTGGATGGCGCTGCTATGGCATCACTACCGCCACTGGATGCCACTGCTACCACCACCACTACCACCGCTGGATGGCGCTACTGCACCACCACTGCCACTGGATGCCGCTGCACTGCCACCACCTGCCACCGCTGGATGCCGCTACTGCCACCGCTGCCGCCGCTGGATGGCGCTGCTGCACCACCACTACTGCCACTGGATGCCCGCTACTGCACTGCCGCCACTGGATGGATCGCTACACCACCACTGCCACACTGGATTGCCGCTGCTGCACAGCCACTGCCACCGCTGGATGCTGCTGCACCACACTACCACCGCTGGATGGCACTGCTGCACCTGCCACTAGATGCCGCTGCTGCACCACCACTGCCACCGCTGGATGCCCGCTACTGCAGACCACTGCCACCACTGGATACCACCACTGCCGCTGGATGCCGCTGCTGCACCACCACTGCCGCTGGATGCCACTGCTGCGCCACCACTGCCGCTGGATGGCGCACCACTGCACCGCCACTGGATGCCGCTGCTGCACCGCCACTGACCGCCACTGGATGCCGCTACTGCACCACCTGCCGCCACTGGGTGCCGCTACTGCCACCACTGCCGCCGCTGGATGGCGCTGCTACCGCCACTGGATGCCGCTACTGCACCACCACTGCCCACCACTGGATGCCGCTGCTGCACCGTCACTGCCGCTGGATCGCCCACTGCTGCACACCACTGCTGCCACTGGATTGCGCACTGCACCGGCTGCCGCTGGATGGCGCTGCTGCACCGCCACTGCCGCCACTGGATGCCGCTGCTGCACGCCATCACTGCACTGGATGCCACTGCTGCACAGCCACTGCACCGCTGGATGGCGCTACTGCACCACCACTACTGCCACTGGATGCCGCTGCTACACCACCACTGGATGCCGCTGCTGCACCGCTGGATGCTGCACAGCCACTACCACCACTGGGATGCCGCTACTGCACCACTGGATGCCACTGCTGCACACCACTGGCCTGCCACTAGGATTGCCAACCCTGCACCACCGCTGGATGCCGCACTGCTCAGCCACTGCCACCACTGGATGCCGCTACTGCACCTACCACTGGATGCCGCTGCTGCAGGCCACTGCCACCACTGGATGGCGCTGCTGCACCACCACTACCGCCACTATGGATGCCACCACTACCACCACTGGATGCGCTACTGCACCCGCCACTACCGCCACTAGATGCCACTACTCGCCACCACTACCACCACTAGATGGCCACCACTGCCACTGGATGCCACTGCTACCGCCTGCCACTGCCACCACTAGATGTACTGCTACACCACATACCGCCACTGGATGGCACTGCTACACCACCACTACCACCACTAGATGCCACCACTGCCACCACTGATGCCACTGCTACACCACCACTACCACTGGATGCCACTGCTGCACCACCACTGCCCACTGATGCCGCCACTGCCACCACTGGATGCTACTACTGCCGCAGGATGCCACTGCTGAACCACTACCACCACTGGATGGCGCTACTGCACCACCACTGCCACCGCTGGATGGCACTGCACGCCACTGCCACCGCTGGATTGGCACTGCTACCGGCACACTGCCACTGGATGCCAACTACTGCACCACCACTACCACCGCTGGACGGCGCTACTGGCATCACTACCGCCACTGGATGCCACTGCTGCACCACCACTGCCACCGCTGGATGGCGCTGCTGCACCACCACTACCACCGCTAGATGGCGCTACTGCCACCACTACCACCGCTGGATGCACTACTGCACCCCACTGCCGCCGCTGGATGGCACTACTGCACAGCCACTGCCGCTGGATGGCGCTGCTACACCACCACTACCACTGGATGGCGCTACTGCCACCACCGCCACTGGATGCCACTGCGCCACACCACCACTGTGCCACTGGACTACCACCGCACAATGCCACTGCTACCCACCGCTGGATGGCTTCTGCTGCACAGGCCACTGCCGCTGGATGGCGCTGCTGCACCACCACTGCCGCCGCTGGATGGCGCTGCTGCGGCCGCCGCCACTGATTGGGCCACTGCTACTGGCCACTGCCACCACCACTGGATGCTGCCACTGCGCCACTGCACCACTGGATGCCGCTGCTGCACCACCACTGCCACCGCTGGATGGCGCTGCTGCACCACCACTGCCGCCGCTGGATGGCGCTGCTGCACCGCCACTGCCGCCGCTGGATGGCGCTGCTGCGCCACCACTACCACCGCTGGATGGCTACTGCACCACCACTGCCACCGCTGGATGCCGCTGCTGCACAGCCGCTGCCGCCGCTGGATGGCGCTGCTGCACAGCCGCTGCCACCGCCGCTGGATGGCCACTACTGCACCACCACTACCACCACTGGATGCCGCTGCTGCACCACCACTGCCGCTGGATGGCGCTGCACTGCCACCACTACTGCCACTGGATGGCTCCACTGCACCACCGCTGCCACTGGATGCCGCCACTGCTGCACCACCACTACCACCACTGGATGCCACTACTGCACCACCACTACCACCACTGATGTACTACTACCACCACACTGCCACCGCTGGTGCTGGCGCTACTACCACCACTACCACCACTAGATAGCCACCACTGCACCGCCACTGCCACCACTGATGCCACCACTACCACTGAGGGTGCCACTACTACCACCACCACCGCACTACCACCGCTGATGCCGCTACTGCACCACCACTACCACCACTAGATGCCGCACTGCTGCACCACTGCCACTGATTGGCCACTGCTGCACCACCACTGCCACCGCTAGATGCCGCTACTGCTGCACCACTACCACCGCTGGATGGCACTGCACCACTACCGCCGCTGGGATGGCACTGCTGCACCACCTGCCACTGCACCGCTAGATGCCACTGCTGCACCGCTGCCGCCGCCGCTGGATGGCGCTGCTGTATGGCACCACTACCGCCACTGGATGGCTACTACTACGCACCACTACCACCGGCTGGATGCTACTGCGGCACCACTGCCACCACTGGATGCCGCTACTGCCACCACTGCCACCACTGGGATGGCGCTACTACTGCACCACTACCACCGCCACTGGATGCCGCTGCTACGCCACCACTACCACCGCTGGATGGCGCTGCTGCACCACCACTACCACCGCTGGATGCCGCTGCTACCACCACTGCCACCGCTGGATGCCACTGCTACGCACCACTACCACCACTGGATGCCGCTGCTACCACCGCTGCCACTGGGCCGGCCACTGGATGCTGCTGCACACCCTGCCACCGCTGGATGGCGCTACTGCACCACCACTACCGCCACTGGGAATGCCGCTGCTACACACCACTACCGCCCGCTGGATGCCGCTGCTACCACCACTCCACCACCACTGGATGGCACTGCTGCGCCACTACCGCTGGATGGCTGCTGCCACTGCCACTGCCACTGGATGGCGCTGTGGCACCACTGCCGCCACTGGATGGGCACTGCTGCACCGCCACTGCCACTGGATGGCGCTGCTACACCACCACTGCCACCGCTGGATGGCGCTACTGCCACCACTGCCGCCACTGGATGGCGCTGCTGCACCGCCACTGCCACTGGATGGCGCTGCTATGGCACCGCTGGATGGCGCTGCTGGCACACCACTGCACCGCTGGATGCCACTGCTACTACCGCCACTGCACCGCTGGATGGCGCTACTATGGCGGCCACCACTGCCGCTGGATGCCACTGCTGCACCACCACTGCCACCACTGGATGCCGCTGCCACTGCCACTGGCCACTGCCTGCCACTGGATGGCGCTGCACCACCACTACCACCGCTGGATGGCGCTACTGTGGCACCACTGCCGCCGCTGGATGGCGCTGCTGCACCGCCACTGCCGCCGCTGGATGCCACTGCTGCACCCACCTGCCACTGGATGCCCGCTGCTACCACCACTGCCACTGGATGCCACCACTGCCACCGCTGGATGCCTGCTGCACCGCACCGCCGCCACTGAATTACTTCCGCTGCTACCGCCACTGCCGCTGGATTGCCGCTGCTGCCGCCACTGCCACCACTGGATGCCGCTACTGCACCACCACTGCCACCGCTGGATGGCCGCTACTGCACCACCACTACCGCACGCTGGATGCCACCACTGCCGCCGCTGGATGCCGCTGCTGCCACCACTGCCGCCACTGGATGCCGCTGGCTGCCACCACTGCCACTGGATGACTGCTGCACCACCACTGCCACCGCTGGATGGCGCTGCTGCACCGCCACTGCCGCCACTGGATGGCACTGCTGTAAGCACCACTGCCACCGCTGGATGCCGCACTGCACCACCACTGCCGCCGCTGGATGCCCACTGCACTGCACCACTACCGCCACTGATGCCGCACTGCACCGCCACTACCACCGCTGGATGACGCTGCTGCACCACCACTGCCGCCACTGGATGGCGCTACTACACCACACTACCGCTGGATGGCATACTGCACCACCACTACCACCACTATAGGATGCCACTGCCACTACGCCACCACTGCCACCACTGGATGCCGCTGCTGCACCGCCACTGCCACTGGATGCCGCTACTGCACCGCCACTACCGCACTGGATGGCCGCTACTGCCACCACTACCACCACTGGATGCCGCTGCTACACCACCACTGCCGCTGGATGCCGCTGCTGCACCACCACTGCCGCTGGATGGCACTGCTGCACCACTACCGCCGCTGGATGCCACCACTGCCGCCGCTGGATGCCGCTGGCTGCACCTGCTGCCACCACTGGATGCCGCTGCTGCACCACCACTGCCGCTGGATGGCTGCTGCACCACCACTGCCGCCGCTGGATGCCGCTGCTGCCACCACCACTGCCACCGCTGGATGGCGCCTGCTGCACCACCACACCACTGGATGCCACTACTGCACCGCCACTGCCGCCGCTGGATGCCGCTGCTGCACCACCACTGCCGCCGCTGGATGGCGCTGCTGCACCACCGCTACCACCGCTGGATGGCGCTGCTGCCGCCACTGCCGCCGCTGGATGGCGCTGCTGCACCGGCCACTGCCACCGCTGGATTAACCGCTGCTGCACCACCACTGCCGCCGCTGGATGGCCGCTGCTGCACGCCACTGCCACCGCTGGATGCCGCTGCTGCACCGCACTGCCGCCGCTGGATGGCGCTGCTGCAACGGCCACTTCCACCGCTGGATGCCACTGCTACGCACCACTGCCGCCACTGGATGGCGCTGCTGCCACCACTGCCACCGCTGGATGGCGCTACTGCACCACCACTGCCACCGCTGGATGGCGCTGCTGTGGCGCCACTACCACCACTGGATGCCGCTGCTGCACCACCACTGCCACCGCTGGATGGCGCTGCTATGGCGCCACTGCCACCCACCGCTGGGTGCCACTACTGCACCACCACTACCGCCCACTGGAGGGTGGCACTACTGCCACCACTACCGCCGCTGGATGCCGCTGCTACACCGGCCACTACCGCGCTGGATGGCGCTGCTGCACGCCACTGCCACCGCTGGATGGCGCTGCTGCACGCCACCACTGCCACCGCTGGATGGCGCTGCTGCACCACCACTGCCACAATGGATTGCCCGCTGCTGCACCGCCACTGCCGCCGCTGGATTGCCGCTGCTGCACCACCGCTGCCGCCGCTGGATGGCTGCTGCACCACCACTGCCGCCGCTGGATGCCGCTGCTGCACCACCCTACTGCACTGGATGGCGCTGCTAAGGCGCCACTGCCGCCACTGGATGCCGCTGCTGCTGACCACTGCCACCGCTGGATGGCGCTGCTGCACCCACCACTGCCGCTGGATGGCGCTGCTACTGCACCACCACTGCCACCGCTGATGTGTTGCTGCACCGCCACTGCCACCACCGCTGGATGGCCGTTACTGACTGCACCGCCACTGCCACCGCTGGATGGCGCTGCTATGGCGTCACTACCGCTGGGTGGATGCCACTACTACACCACCACTACCACCACTAGATGGCACTACTACACCACCACTACCACCACTAGATGCCACTACTACACCACCACTACCACCACTAGATGCCACTACTACACCACCACTAGATGCCACTACTACACCACCACTACCACCACTAGATGCCACTACTACACCACCACTACCACCACTAGATGCCACTACTACACCACCACTAGATCACTACCACCACTAGATGGCACTACTACACCACCACTACCACCACTAGATGCCACTACTACACCACCACTACCACCACTAGATGCCACTACTACACCACCACTACCACCACTAGATGCCACTACTACACCACCACTACCACCACTAGATACCACCACTACCACCACTAGATGCCACTACTACACCACCACTACCACCACTAGATGCCACTACTACACCACCACTACCACCACTAGATGCCACTACTACACCACCACTACCACCACTAGATGCCACTACTACACCACCACTACCACCACTAGATGCCACTACTACACCACCACTACCACCACTAGATGCCACTACTACACCACCACTACCACCACTAGATGGCACTACTACACCACCACTACCACCACTAGATGACACTACTACACCACCACTACCACCACTAGATGCCACTACTACACCACCACTACCACCACTAGATGGCACTACTACACCACCACTACCACCACTAGATGCCACTACTACACCACCACTACCACCACTAGATGCCACTACTACACCACCACTACCACCACTAGATGCCACTACTACACCACCACTACCACCACTAGATGGCACTACTACACCACCACTACCACCACTAGATGGCACTACTACACCACCACTACCACCACTAGATGGCACTACTACACCACCACTACCACCACTAGATGCCACTACTACACCACCACTACCACCACTAGATGGCACTACTACACCACCACTACCACCACTAGATGGCACTACTACACCACCACTACCACCACTAGATGCCACTACTACACCACCACTACCACCACTAGATGCCACTACTACACCACCACTACCACCACTAGATGGCACTACTACACCACCACTACCACCACTAGATGCCACTACTACACCACCACTACCACCACTAGATGGCACTACTACACCACCACTACCACCACTAGATGGCACTACTACACCACCACTACCACCACTAGATGCCACTACTACACCACCACTACCACCACTAGATGCCACTACTACACCACCACTACCAGCACTAGATGGCACTACTACACCACCACTACCACCACTAGATGCCACTACTACACAACCACTACCACCACTAGATGCCACTACTACACCACCACTACCACCACTAGATGCCACTACTACACCACCACTAGATGCCACTACTACACCACCACTACCACCACTAGATGGCACTACTACACAACCACTACCACCACTAGATGCCACTACTACACCACCACTACCACCACTAGATGCCACTACTACACAACCACTACCACCACTAGATGCCACTACTACACCACCACTACCACCACTAGATGCCACTACTACACAACCACTACCACCACTAGATGCCACTACTACACCACCACTACCACCACTAGATGCCACTACTACACCACCACTACCACCACTAGATGCCACTACTACACCACCACTACCACCACTAGA
Organism: Cherax quadricarinatus; assembly: GCF_038502225.1. Lineage (NCBI taxonomy): Eukaryota > Metazoa > Arthropoda > Malacostraca > Decapoda > Parastacidae > Cherax > Cherax quadricarinatus. Next base: position 11,949,213 of record NC_091375.1, read on the forward strand.
TGGCACTACTATAGCATCACTACCACCACTAGATGCCACTACTACACCACCACTACCACCACTAGATGGCACTACTACACCACCACTACCACCACTAGATGCCACTACTACACCACCACTACCACCACTAGATGCCACTACTACACCACCACTACCACCACTAGATGCCACTACTACACCACCACTACCACCACTAGATGGCACTACTATAGCATCACTACCACCACTAGATGCCACTACTACACCACCACTACCACCACTAGATGGCACTACTATAGCACCACTACCACCACTAGATGCCACTACTACACCACCACTACCACCACTAGATGCCACTACTACACCACCACTACCACCACTAGATACCACCACTACCACCACTAGATGGCACTACTACACCACCACTACCACCACTAGATGGCACTACTACACCATCACTATCAGTACTACTCATGGTAGAGCGCTCAACCCGTGGGTATCGTGGACCACCTGGGAGGACAGCTTCACATCCAGGTGACACAGATCACATTCCTTGGATCAAGAGACTCTCACCACCACCTTCAAGGAACCTCCCCCAAGGTCATCACTCTCACCACCAGAGGCGCTTAACTCCACTAATATTGTATCACTAGTACCCGGGCCGGTTTTATAAGGGTCCCCCCTGCCACAGGCCCCCCCCTGCCACAGGGGCCCCCCTGCCCCGGGCCCCCAGACGAAGGACTTCCTTTATAATAAATGTAATAATAAAGAATTAGTTTAACTAATAAAAATAATTAAAAAATAAAGTGTGTGTGAGAGGCATCAGAAAATAGAAAGAAAGGGAGCTCCCCACCCCACTCTCCCTTTGAATAAGGTAACTAATATTTCTGGGTAGGGTCAGTTTAGAGGTAAATGACCGGACCATGAGGTCAAAGGTGACCAGGGTGCACACGCCCGTGTGTGTGTGTGTGTGTGTGTGTGTGTGTGTGTACTCACCTCGTCTTAAAACTATGTATGTTTCCTGCCTCCACTACATCACTTGCCAGACTATTCCACTTCCTAACAACTCTGTGACTGAAGAAATACTTCCTAACATCCCTTTGACTCATCTGAGTCTTCAACTTCTACTTGTGACCCCTTGTTTCTGTGTCCCATCTCTGGAACATCCTCTCTCCGTCCACCTTATCTATTCCTCACAGTATTTTGTATGTCGTTATTATGTTACCCCTAACCCTCCTGTCCTCCAGTGTCGCCAGGCCGATTTCCCTTAACCTTTCTTCGTAGGACATTCCCCTGATCTCCGGAACTCGCCTCGTTGCAAACTTTTGCACTTTCTCTAATTTCTTGATGTGCTTGACCAGGTGTGAGTTCCAGACTGGTGTTGCATACTCCAGTATGGGCCTGACGTACACGGTGTGCAGAGTCTTGAACGATTCCTTACCTAGGTATTGGAGCGCTATTCTTAGGTTTGCCAGGCGCCCATATGCTGCAGCAGTTATCTGGCTGATGTGTGCTTCTGGAGACGTGCTCGGTGTTATACTGACCCAAATATATTTCTCCAAATCCTGCTGTTTGATTCTCAAACCCTCCTGCCTGATGCTCAAACCCTGCTGCCTGATGCTCAAACCCTGCTGCCTGATGCTCAAACCCTGCTGTTTGATTCTCAAACCCTCCTGCCTGATGCTCAAACCCTGCTGCCTGATGCTCAAACCCTGCTGCCTGATGCTTAAACCCTGCTGCCTGATGCTTAAACCCTGCTGCCTGATGCACAAACCCTGCTGCCTGATGCACAAACCCTGTTTCCTGATGTACAAACCCCATCCATCCCACATTTCTTTCCGTCTACTGCAGGACCCTCAGTCAAGAGTCCTTGATGCTGTTGATGAGGTCTTGATCTAAGGAACTGGATCCGTTCTCCAACTCTTTGTATCGAGCCTTAATGCCTTTCGTTTCCCCAGGCCCTGTGTGACTGTTTTAGCGCTCCGCTTGAGAGTGTAATAATATTCCTTGTGTCAGCACGCACTCGGTCAGAGAACAACTCTCATGTCTGACATACCGGAGGCGGAGCTGACGTGGAGCTGAGCTTAATGACTCCCAACTCTGGAGGTTATGGACTCACTCCCGGGACTCACACACTACCCGGGCATGTGTCCTTACACCTTGTTCACCTAGCAGTAAGTAGGTACCTGGGTGTTAGTTGACTGGTGTGGGTGGCACCCCAGGGCACAATATAAAAGTCCCACAGTGCAAATCAGACGGTCTTCGATGACGAGCTGACTTTCTTGGCTTATCCCGGGTGGCTAATCCTCCCTACCTCGAGTTAAAAATCCCAACAAATCTTCTCTTAACGATATAATTTAGCGAGATAATCAAAATATACAGACACACTTGCGTCATTATTGGGGAGTAAGATTTCTCTCACCGTTAGTTAGCTTCCTGCCAGACACCACAATGGGGAGCTTGTTGCTGTCGAATTTTAATTTAGCAATATGGAAATAAATGGTATAAAATACCGACACAATGGAAATATAAACACATATGCAGTATAATGTGATCCTTTATTGACTACGTTTCGCCCACACAGTGGGCTTTTTCAAGTCACAAACAGAACTACCTGGGGTGGAAGGAACGCGAGTATTTATAGTCAGGTTCAGAGTGCTGAGGTCAGGTGGAGAATGCTGCATCTGATGATGTACCGAGTGGGGTTATAGAGTCTAAAATCTTGGGTAGCTTGGAAAGGAGATTGGACAAGTTTGTGAGCAGACCTTCTACAGTGTTCTTATGTGGGATAGCGATGAAGAAGCTATCCCACATGGACTGAACACATCGACTCCAGGCTGAGGGACTGATTACCTCATACTCCTCCTCTCCTTACGCCTTTCTCTTTGTACTGGACTGATGAAGCCACTGTGTGGCGAAACGTTTCTGAATAAAGATTCCCATATGCTGCATAAGTGTCTCAATCTTCAACTTGTCGGTTTTTCAAACCATTCATCACACAGTTCTGTTTGTGACTTGAAAAAGCTCACTGTGTGGGCGAAACGTAGTCAATAAAGGATCACATTATACTGCATATGTGTTTATATTTTAATTTAGCAATATTCCTATAGTACTGATGTTGACGTCTTGCAGGACTGACAAGCGTCAAATTTCAGAGTACGTAGCTGTTGCAGTTGGTCTTTGGAAAATATCGTCTGTGTATTCAGCAAATGCTCACTGATGTATTATATGACACCAATGGAAATACAAGGACCACCAATGGAAATACAAGGACCACCAATGAAAATACAAGGACCCCAATGGAAATACAAGGACCACCAATGGCAACACAAGGACCCCAATGGAAATACAAGGACCACCAATGGAAATACAAGGACCACCAATGGAAATACAAGGACCACCAATGAAAATACAAGGACAAGCAATGGAAATACAAGGACCACCAATGGAAATACAAGGACCACCAATGGAAATACAAGGACCACCAATGGAAATACAAGGACCCCCAATGAAAATACAAGGACCATCAATTGAAATACAAGGACCATCAATGGAAATACAAGGACCACAATGGAAATACAAGGACACCCAATGGAAATACAAGGACCATCAAATGAAATACAAGGACAATAAATGGAAATACAAGGACCATCAATGGAAATACAAGGACCCCCAATGGAAATACAAGGACCCCAGCGAGCGAGCACTACTGCTGCTCGACTAGAGCCAAGGGAGCACTACTGCTGCTCGACTAGAGCCAAGGGAGCACCACTGCTGCTCGACTAGAGCCAAGGGAGCAATACTGCTGCTCGCTTGGCTCTAGTCGTGCACATCATCCCACAAGATAGTGGAGAGTGATGTAAGACTAGCCGACTGATTTAACTGGAGCTAGCACTGAATCTCTCCTACGACCTCTGTCCCATTGCCAAAGATGCGCGTTACCTACCCGAGGACTACAGCATCCACAGGACTGCCCAGCTTCAAGACAGGAGAAAAGGAGTTTAGAGATCACTGTGTACGGCAAGCACACAGGTAGTGTTTAGTTTCCTCACTGCATGGTATGACTACCATGTTATGACTACCATCAGGGAGCCGAAACCCATTCAATACGGCCAGGACAGGCAATTTACGTACCCGAAAAGGGGTACGAAAGTGACCCCCCATAACAGTTAAAGATTCAGGGATCAGAAAATGTAGGTCCGCCACTGCCTAATGTTACTGATATTTATAATGATTCACACAGGTAAAAAAATACTTAATAGAAATTGCTCGAAGAGTTGACAGGAAATTTAGCGCACTAGAAAAAGTTACCATCGCTTAAGACAGCGGCCTTGTTAATGATAAATTTAGGTTAGTATGAGTTTTAACATTACTGTTAATCTGCTCTAATAACATTGGCATCACAGTTTCCATTGTTACTCTGACCAGTGGAGCAGCGACGGAGGAATCAGGGGGGGGATTCACCCCCTCAGACCTCCCAGACATATATACTTTTAATTTTTCAAGCAGCGAAAAAATTAGTCATTAATCAGTGACCAAAAAGTATCTTCCATTTGTTTTAAATAGACGATTTCTTTGTTTTCCAGCATCTTACGATTTTTTTAAGCCACCAGATTGAAATTCTGGGTTAATTACAATTCCACAGGAGCTGTAAAAAAAAAATGTTCCTTTATATGACAGGTAATCATACATTATTACGAACATCTGTGCCGTCTGTTATAGCCGGGACGAGACAGTCTCTGTTTCCCTCTGGATTACCATGATAGCATCTGTATCAACTCGGTTTTGTAAATACACAAAAATCCAATATTTTGCATGTGGTTTAAGTCATGGTTCATTCTGGCGACCTTAGCTGCCTATGTAGATAGGCATACAAAACAAGCCTATTTGAACATTTTGCTTAAAAAGTGGTAATAACACATCACATTTTTTTTGTGTGTTTGACCTAATTCATGTCTCCATAACTCATTATAACTGGAACCAGTTATAAACATGTAAATACTTCGTTATCATTGTAACTAGTTCAGCTATCAAAACTTTGCTGTCCAGTCCCTGGACTCATTATGTACCTCTGTAATCTTTTGACTACCACCCAGAGTATGGCTATGATGCGTATAATAACGATATTAAACTGAAAACAATACGAAGAAATGTCTTGGCAGCGCATTTTTCTAACTGACCTCAATAACGTTCGTCTAGATACATCATGTCAAGTCAGACGTCCCTCTCTGAAGGTGCTAATTCACCTTGGGACTTGCATCTGCCAACACTCATGTTATAGTATATAAAGATTTATTTTTTTTGTCTCTGTGGTTTGAGATCGTTACAGTGGCCAGTTATGGTGGTAGTGGGAATGATGCGTCCGAACGTTATTATTCTGATATAGGAAGTATTAACCCCAATATAAAACACAAGCCTTGTTCCGACTGTGCTGTGTGTTTAATATCGAGCATCCCTTCTACCAAATAGTCAAGGAACCATCTTCACTGAGCACCTTCACCGTTTAACGAAGCAGTACAACAGAGGTACAAATTAAATTGGGAGACAGGTACCACTATTTGTGCCTAAGTATCGTGAGATGCACATGTCATCACTCTCAGAACAAATTCTGGCAGCCAGATACCTCATGCCGACCCACAAAAGGCTCGGCTAAAAATATATATAGGACGTATGACAGTCGCGAATTACAGGTAGAAGGGCAGTCGTCCAGTACGGCTCACTACAGGCAGGACCCACGCTCGGGAGCTCCAACTAAGGCCACCTTCTGCGCCACACAACTCCTTCAGATAAGCTTCATCAAGGAACATCTTATCAGGTGATGCGACTGACGGAATGCGAACATAGATCAGATTCTATGTGACGGGTGTTGCTCTTCATCATTAGTTATTAAAGGAGGAGTAGCGTATATTGTGATGACCTTGAGGGATTACTGTCCGGGAGGAGCGTATATAACGATGGCCTTGAGGGATTACTGTCCGGGAGGAGCGTATATAGCGATGGCCTTGAGGGATTACTGTTGGGGGAAAGGAACAGCGTATACTGTGACAGTCTTGATGGATTACTGTCTGAGAGTAGTGTATATATTAAAGATCTTGAGGGATTACCATCTGAAAGTCAAGTTACCTGAATTTATTGCTTTTATTAACGGACTTGGCACCGAGTGCGAGTGACAATAGATGTTTATTACTCTATTAACGTTATGCCATGGCGACATGTAGATTAACAAGACATGTACAAGTGTTGCGCATGTGTTTTATGAGAAGTTTACATTAAACTGACCAGGGTCTCGTTAATTACAGAGCCTTTGTGATTATCTAGCTCGTTGATTATTCTGTTTACCTTGAAATAACGTGAGACGATAATTTGATCTCTTATAGCATTATATACGAAGAAAAGCTTATAAACACGCTTGATTCAGCACTTTTAAGCTTTCTTGAACATATCTGGGTACACGAGCAATGTACTGTTGACTCACGAAATCGTAATGACACGATAGCAAACAAACCATACTACGGGCTAAAGCGTCGGTCTGGAGTTTTATGACTCTCTGATCGCGGGTTCTAACTCCACCAGTGGTATGGTTTATTGTACTGTTCCTACATTACTCTCTTCGAGTTACATAGTGGGCAGGTGTGGAGTGTAATGATCACCTGTTGTCGTATATGGGACAACCAGCCGAAACAAAATTATATTGCATATGAATAAACTATGAAACGGGTGGGGATAGAACCCATGGCAAGAATTATTACGATTTCGTGGGTTATATTGCATATTTTGCCAGCATCACCGTCATTATTAACATGTTAACATTTACTTAGAATTTTCTTTTCTATTGTTAATATTGTAATAATTACTTACCTATATCACTTGCGTTTAATAAATTTATATTTCTGTAGGGCCGTGGTAATGAAAAAACTCATTTGTCTATAGTACGTGATTTATTGCCACTGGAAGACTTACAGAAATGTTAATAACATTATAATTGTTACACAAATTATTGTATAATAATCGACAATTAATTTTCGTTGTGATCGAGCCTGGTCTCAGACCGGGCTGCGGGGGAGTTGCCCCCCCGAAACCTTCTCCAGGTATACTCCAGGTATACTGGTGTACTGTTGATACACAAATTACAAACTTGGGGTATCGATACCCAGGTGACTAACACCTACTCACCTATTTACTGCTAGGTGAAAGTGTGTAATAGGTGCAAGAACACGTGTCCCTACGCCTCATCTTGACCGGTAATCGAACCCAGATCCCATAATAATAATAAAATAATAATAATAATAATAATAATAATAATAATAATAATAATAATAATAACAATAATGATAATCATTATTTCTACAGGTACATGATACAACTTATACAGACCATAGCTGATATCAGTGACATACTATATAGAAAGTTTCTGGTAATGCAAAGCATTTCGGGCAACTTGGGTTAATTTTGTCCCCAGGATGCTACCCACACCAGAACACCTAGGTGCCTGTCTGCTGCTAGGTGAACAGGGACAGCAGGTGTCTTAATGAAACACGCTCCAATATTTCTATCCTTACCGGGGATCGAACCACGGACCTGTGTGTGCTGAGTGCGCTACCATTCTACTGGACACCTGATATCGGTTGTGTGGTGATCGCAGAATGTTTCTTGATGGTTTAAACTGTTTCTATGTATGTATATGCTGTGTCTAAGCCTGTTCATACTGTCCCCTGAGTCTTGAAGACGCAGTACACGTCTTAATTAAGTCACTAGGGAGTCTAAGGCTCAAGCCTCTCTCGTATCTTGCGTTAAATGACCCCCCCCACACGGGTTAAGCGCATCCGATTATAGTGGCGGTATACTGTAGACTTCTTACACTCACCGAGCCTGTGGAAAGGCGATTACGAACATGCTCCTACACAGCTACCAAAGGCATGCTGGGTTTCAAGCCTATCCACTAAGTGGTCATTAAGATCGCATTTTTTTCCCTGCACACAGCCAGTCAAGAAAATACTTTTATCCTCAAATAGGGTGACCAACTTTCTTTGTGTATACACATAGGTATACCACCCCCCTTTGTATATATATAGACGGATATTCACCTCTGGGTATGTACACAGGGATATCCACCTCTGTACATATATTTTTACACAATCGCGCGCTCACACACACACACACATACACACACACACACACACACATACACACACACACACACACACACACACACACACACACACACACACACACACACACACACACACACACACATATATATATATATATATATATATATATATATATATATATATATATATATATATATATATATATATATATATATATATATATATATATATATATATATATAAGAAGTTCCTCTTAGCTGAGTGAGTACGTTTGGTGAAGAGTACTTGTGAACATCAAAATGGTATACAATACCGACAGGTTGTTAGGTAAGACACATATGCAACAGTTAGACAACTTTATTCCGAAACGTTTCGCCTACACAGTAGGCTTCTTCAGTCGAATACAGAAAGTAGGCAGGAACAGTAGAGATGTGAAGACGATGTAATCAGTCCATCACCCTTGTAGTCGTAGAATTTGAGGTTGTCAGTCCCTCGGCCTGGAGAAGTTCAGTTCCATCGTCAGGAACTATCTGAAGATCAAGCGACAGTGCGGAGACTTAAATACTGTCGGAAGGAGAGGTGCAGAGTAGTAGTAGTAGTAGTAGTAGTAGTAGTAGTAGTAGTAGTAGTGAGAATGTAGCCTCTGATAGGTCAGGTCCCTCTCAGATCCAACACTTCTCACTTGAAAAGCTTGTCCAAGGTGTTTTCTGTACCAACACATGGCATCTTGGTACAGAAAACACCTTGGACAAGCTTTTCAAGTGAGAAGTGTTGGATCTGAGAGGGACCTGACCTATCAGAGGCTACATTCTCACTACTACTACTACTACTACTACTACTACTACTACTACTACTACTCTGCACCTCTCCTTCCGACAGTATTTAAGTCTCCGCACTGTCGCTTGATCTTCAGATAGTTCCTGACGATGGAACTGAACTTCTCCAGGCCGAGGGACTGACAACCTCAAATTCTACGACTACAAGGGTGATGGACTGATTACATCGTCTTCACATCTCTACTGTTCCTGCCTACTTTCTGTATTCGACTGAAGAAGCCTACTGTGTAGGCGAAACGTTTCGGAATAAAGTTGTCTAACTGTTGCATATGTGTCTTACCTAACAACAAGAGTACTTGTGTGCGTGTAATTACCTAAATGAAAGATGACGAAGAGGTGTAACTTACCTGCACTTGCTGGTCAGCAGGTTGACTCCAGACAGAAGGGTAAGCGAGTATATCCTGGTAGACACTAATATAATCGCTCACTAGCGTGAATCTCCTGGTATACTAAGGGTCAACGAGGAGGTAAGACCAGCCATTCTGTCACGTTCATCCCAGCCAACAATCTGAAATGTAAACTCAATTAAAGAAGCTCTTAAGTGCACACGAATAGCTGAAAAATGTTACCACTATACAGCCTAACATGTCATTGGTAATTTACGTTAAATATTAAGAAAGGGACAGTGAAATATGACTAGGAATGTGTCAAACTGATGCCAAGCTGTTCCTCTGACCAGTCACTCGGGTAAACACAGCCGCACAAGGACAATGTACTCAAGCCTCGTATCTTCACTATCAAGGATTTAGCGTCAAGTTATGGCCAGGAATGACAGGTGTTATTAAAAAATTACACTAAATAACCCAGAGAAATTTGTATTTCGAAGATCATCAATGGTGATGCCTTAAATCTACTCACTTTCACGTCTTAGCACAGCAAGGTTGTAAACACTGAGAGGTACTTACTATGTGTGGTTGCCGGGGTCGAGACCTAGCTCCTGTATTTCTTTCAGTGTATGTATGGTGAATTTAATCTTATTTTAGAGATCAAAATATTGACTAGTGGTGAACATGTTACATGCAGCCTTAATTAATGACTCTTGTGTATTCGATAAGCTTCAAACCCCGTTAACTATTCTCTCCTGTGTAAATGTGTTGGCACACACCACGTAATGTATGTACTCACACACCACATAATGCATGTACTCTGAACATAAAAGCTTTAACACAAAATTTATGTGATGTGCTAGGCACTGACAGATGTTAGTCGTAAGTCTGACATTCAACACACCGTGAGCGAGACTGTTTGTCTTTATTAATGTTTCTCATCTGTATGATGGATAACATTCATGAAGGCATTTGTTTTTTTGTCAAATAATAAGCCAAAGATTTATTACAAAATTACAGAGACAGACTAATTCATTTTGGGTTATGTTCCTTGTAATTCTAGTCAATCACTTATAATTCCACAAAATATGATTAGTGTGTGCTGAGGTTCGGTCCTACGTTAATAATTTTGCTATCTAGTACTAAGTAATTATGTAAAATATGTCTGTGTTAAGGTACTGACAACCGATTTTTCTCTGTAGGTGATTTTATCATTAAAACATCATGTGTGACGACGACGCTACAGCGCTGGTTTGCGACAATGGCTCTGGTCTCTGCAAGGCCGGCTTCGCCGGTGACGACGCTCCCCGCGCCGTCTTTCCCTCCATCGTCGGCCGTCCTCGTCACCAGGGTGTGATGGTCGGTATGGGTCAGAAGGACGCCTACGTCGGTGATGAGGCCCAGAGCAAGAGAGGTATCCTGACTCTCAAGTATCCCATCGAGCACGGCATCATCACCAACTGGGACGACATGGAGAAGATCTGGCATCATACATTCTACAACGAGCTGCGTGTTGCTCCTGAAGAATCTCCCACATTGTTGACGGAAGCTCCCCTCAACCCCAAGGCCAACCGTGAGAAGATGACACAGATCATGTTCGAGACCTTCAGTTGCCCAGCCATGTACGTGGCCATCCAGGCCGTGCTGTCCCTGTACGCCTCTGGTCGTACCACAGGCATCGTGCTGGACTCTGGTGATGGTGTGTCTCACACTGTCCCCATCTACGAGGGTTATGCTCTTCCTCATGCTATCATGCGTCTCGACCTGGCTGGCCGGGATTTGACTGATTACTTGATGAAAATTTTGACTGAGCGTGGCTACTCCTTTACCACCACAGCTGAACGTGAAATTGTCCGTGACATCAAGGAAAAGCTCTGCTATGTAGCTCTGGACTTTGAGAATGAAATGGCTCAGGCTGCAGCCTCCACTTCGCTTGACAAGTCCTACGAGCTTCCTGATGGTCAGGTCATCACCATCGGAAATGAGCGTTTCCGTGCTCCTGAAGCTCTTTTCCAGCCTTCCTTCCTGGGTATGGAATCTGTTGGTATCCACGAGACCGTCCACTGTTCCATCATGAGGTGCGACATTGACATCAGGAAGGACCTGTTCGCAAACACAGTCATGTCTGGTGGTACCACCATGTACCCTGGTATTGCTGACCGCATGCAGAAGGAAATCACTAATTTGGCTCCCTCTACCATCAAAATCAAGATTATTGCTCCTCCCGAGCGTAAGTACTCCGTCTGGATCGGTGGTTCCATCCTGGCCTCACTGTCCACCTTCCAGGCTATGTGGGTGACAAAGGAGGAGTACGATGAGTCCGGTCCCGGCATCGTCCACCGCAAGTGCTTCTAAACGGGCAATATACGCTTCGTATGCCATGTACAACGTATTATATTCTTTGAATCTTTGTTATTATTTTCTAATGTGCATATTTCTCTTGTCTCACTTTATTTCTGCGAAATATTTAATTTTTCTTTATCTGACGACCTTTAAAATATATGAAAAATAATTTGAAACAAAGATGTGTATTTTCTGTGATCCTTTTATTCAGTGACGTTCCTCAGGAGCGCAACTCTCATATACGTACATTTTTCTGAGTGTTATATCGACTTATTCATATTTAAATTTTTAATTATCAATACTACACGCTTTAATGTAAAGTCAATCCAGCGATGATAATTCCTCCACAGTAACCCGTTGCCGAGGTTTCTCTAGGCTTCAGGTCCCTCAAGGAAGGTTCCTTGACGCTGGTAAGGGTCTCTTGATCTAGGGAATTGGATCTGTGCTCTGGTTCCCTGAATTAAGCACGAATACCTTCCACATCCCCCTCCCTCACAGGCGCTGTATAATCCTACGGGTTTAGCGCTACCCCTTGATCTAGGCTTCAGGATCAGATGCCATTAAACATGGCCAGGTGATGAGTGCCAATTCCCAAACAGGGGAAAATATTACAGGTAAATATTACAGGTAAATATCGTACAGACAGAACTATACTTGTGGAGGCCATAGTTAAGTTTGGCAGGAGGACATAGGGAGGCTCAACAGAGATTGTTGAAGGAGAAAGTTAGGAATGTACCCTTGGAAATCCATATCCAGGCTTGGTCGTGGACCGGGCCGCGGGGGCGTTGATCCCCGGAATAACCTCCTGGTAGACCCCTGAGTTAACAGGATCCTAGCAAGCTTAGACTCCCCTCACGAATGCAATAATAATAATAATAATAATAATAAAAATAATAATAATAATAATAATAATCTATATTATATCTAATATTTAAATAAGATATTAAAAGGATAACTTTAAATATATAAATATAGAGTTAGAATAATATTATAGACACATGTATATATTCTAATTAGTGTATCGCTCTAGATATAGTTAGGTTAAGTCAGGTTTGTCAGGAAACAGGACAAGTGTTTCCTGAATCGGGTTTTAGTCATATGATGACCCACAGCTGGAACTTTTGGTCATCTGACCGAGACCTTCCGCTGGCTTACCCCTAAACCACTTTAAAAAATAGGGTTAATATTGTATTCTAAATATGTAATATTAATTCTTGGTTTTGTTGAGTATTTGAGATCTTCCTACGATGATTTTTTTTTTCTGACACGGCGTTTGCATCAATCTGACATCAACTCTTTACAGGACCTAATTTCAATGCAGTTTGCTTTGAAATCGGGTCCTTCTTTTTGAAACACCATGTATTTCCCACCTAATTATTCCTGAGTATCCTGTGTTTATGGGTGTTTTGGTAATTCTTTAAATTGGTATTTAAAAAAAATCGTAGCCTCTGATATACGAGTTTCAAATTTTTGATTAGGCAAAATTTATTCGTTCTGGAAGATAATTATTGAATTTCCTTAGGTATGATTCTTGAAAATTTGTTTCAATACGAAATTATACATTCGTTGTCGAAATATACTGAAAATTCTTATTAACAACGAATATGGAAGTCAAATACTACAGCTCTATTAAATTAATCTTTCTCTAAATCGGTTTAAATGAATCTAAAGAGAGCGATATATATTTATATTTAATTAAAGCTAAAACGAAACGCAGAACTTATCTCTGGCTTGTTGTTAGGTCAGGAAACTCAAGACTGGTAAACTCCAGTATACACTTGTGGGTGATTCAGCACTCGAGGTACACTGATTACTGAGGGTTTGTAGGTCTACTGGACGGCAGTGATTGGTTAATTCGGATTTAAAGCTTATGTCAACTACTCGAGGGTCATTAAGGTTGCATGTCACCTGTTCACCACCAGTCAAGAATACTTTAATACCTAAAGTGGGAACTGAAGTAAACTCGGTGTATTTTCACCGGGAGAACATAACTGGTAGTCAAGCTGAACCACGATACTGGTGGGGTTAGAACCCATGGCAAGTGATTGGTAAAACTCCAGGCCAGTGCGTAAACCACTGGACCAGATGGCTACAATAAGATTCATCCAACTAGGTATATTTATACACCATAGGGACGTTAGCATGGGTCACAGTGACCCCATATGTAACTTTTTACAAATAAATTTCCCTCCAGCGTGGCTGTGGCGAACTCTAGCTCACGTCTCCTCAAAGCCACAATCATATTATTACGATTTCGTGAGTCACGAAGTCGAACTAATAATCTACCCATGTCAACAAATGCACCACAGGTGACTAATCAAATCCACATACTTTTTAAAATGCAACAAAGGTGAATGCAATGTCGAATCTTGATTACCAAAGACTGTAGCCTCAAGATACGACAAAGACATAAAACTAGTCTCGGTGTCAAACAAGAGCAATTTTATAAATAAAATAGAAGAGTAGGGCAAATGATGAAAAAACATAAGGTACTGTTTTATTTCAGGAACTGATGCACACTACCCAATGTGGGTTATGCATTACTTTTGGCCGATGCATTTGTTTGGAAATATCTTAAGTTGTAGTCAGAAACATAAAAAAAAATATTAAGTACTGCCTACTGATGAATAATAAGGCAGGATCTAGAAACATTTTCGATGGACGATGCCGGGGCCGGACTCCTCATACTCCTCCTTGGTGATCCACATGGACTGGAAGGTGGACAGTGAGGCCAGGATGGAACCACCGATCCAGACGGAGTACTTACGCTCGGGAGGAGCAATGATCTTGATTTTGATGGTAGAGGGAGCCAGAGTAGTGATTTCCTTCTGCATGCGGTCAGCAATACCAGGGTACATGGTGGTACCACCAGACATGACAGTGTTTGCATACAGGTCCTTCCTGATGTCAACATCACACTTCATGATCGACTGATACACTGTCTCATGAACACCACTAGATTCCATTCCCAGGAAGGAAGGCTGGAAGAGAGCCTCAGGGCAACGGAATCGTTCGTTTCCAATAGTAATAACTTGTCCGTCAGGCAACTCATATGATTTTTCAATTGCTGTAGAAGCTGCAGCCTGCGCCATTTCTCCTTCAAAATCTAAAGCTACGTAACAAAGTTTCTCTTTGATATCACGGACAATTTCACGTTCGGCAGTAGTGGTGAATGAGTAGCCTCGTTCAGTGAGGATTCTCATTAGGTAATCAGTCAAATCACGACCGGCTAAGTCAAGACGCATAATAGCGTGTGGAAGAGCATAACCTTCGTAGATGGGGACAGTGTGAGTAACACCGTCACCAGAGTCCAGCACGATACCTGTGGTACGACCAGAGGCGTACAGGGACAACACGGCCTGGATGGCCACGTACATTGCAGGAGTACTGAAGGTCTCGAACATGATCTGTGTCATCTTCTCACGGTTGGCCTTGGGGTTGAGGGGAGCCTCAGTGAGGAGGACAGGAGACTCCTCAGGGGCAACACGCAGCTCGTTGTAGAATGTATGATGCCAGATCTTCTCCATGTCGTCCCAGTTGGTGATGATGCCGTGCTCGATGGGGTACTTGAGAGTCAGGATACCTCTCTTGCTCTGGGCCTCATCACCAACGTAGGCGTCCTTCTGACCCATACCGACCATCACACCCTGGTGACGAGGACGGCCGACGATGGAAGGAAAGACGGCTCGGGGAGCGTCGTCACCAGCGAAGCCGGCCTTGCAGAGACCAGAACCATTGTCGCAAACCAGCGCTGTAGCGTCGTCGTCACACATTATGACAGTATATTAGGAAGGTTCTGCAATAAATAGGTATAACACAATTATTTCTAAATGGTCAAGTTGCGACAGTCAGTATGATAATTATAATTCAATATACGATAACTCTGTACTTAAGCTGTATATAACACGGAGAGGAAGCTGAAGAATGAGTGAATAATGTTGGTATGTCATGTACTCTTGGTGCATTAACTTAAGTGTTCCTTCACAGCACTCAGCCTTCCTGTATGTTCACACAAAACACGTCCCAACTCAAGTCTCCACAGGAAATCTTAATTTTTAGTCGGCTCTATCCACATTTTGGTGTAATCTTAAGATTATTTTTAATTATTACTAATTATTATTATCATATTTAAATTATAATAATTTCCGTCTATGCCTTCTCTTTCTCAATGGTATCCATAAAGTGAACGCTTCGAAATCATTCATTTCAAGTCAGCCTATTTAAAAATAAATAAATTATAATCTATGGAACCCTAAATGTATTTTAAATATTTTAATAAACAGGAACAGATTAATGGTAGAATCATGGGGTATGGGGTCGCCCTCCCTAGACGTATCCTGCGTTTTAAAAACTGAAATGATCTGATGACGTAAAATTTAACTTGCAACAATGTAACAGCTAAAGCAAGAGCACTGTTATTTGTGAATATGATAATGGTATACAATACCCTCAAGTTGATAAGTAAGACATATGCGAAACAGTTAGGTATCTTTATTACGAAACATGTCGCCCATACAGTAGGTTTCTTCAGTCGAGTATAGAGGAGGCAGCAGAAGCTTTTACTGCCTTCTCTGTACTCGACTGAAGAAAATTACTGTGTAGGCGAAACGTTTCGGAATAAAGATACTTAACTGTTGCACATGTGTCTCATTTATCAACTGTTATTTGCCCATAGAGAATGATTTGACTGAAAAACAAGAAATGCAACTCTCGAGGCACTGAAGACACACTCTAGAGGAAGAACTTATATTTCTTACTGTCTTCACTTGTCGTCAGCCACAGTTTTCACGGTGATTTACACAGCCTGTCTATAATTTCCGAACGACTGGACAATGTAAATTGATTTCTAGCATCACATTTGAAAGGAGGCTTTTAAAAGAGGTATGACGAGTCTACTGGGCTCTGGGAGTGTGTAAGAGTCGAGTCGAGTGTGTAAGAGTGCTGGGATGAGAGAGCTGTCTGAAGGAGGCGTTACCTGGACCAGTCGCCGTCTGGATCTTCTGAGCAAGACTGGTGGGGTGAAGTGTTCCCTCACCAGTACCCATGATTGAGAACTGGTCTATATATACTAACACCGTATGTGCAGGGCGAGGGGAAACTCGAGTGGGGTCGGACCGAGGGCAACCCACTCAATGAATAACTTGTCAAGTGGGTTGTCTAAGTCGCGTCATGACTATATTTTACTCACGGTCAGGCAAAGAACATTTGCCAGACAGAATCAATGTGTTATCGGTCTCCGCTACGTGAGGATTAATGCCGTGAATCAGAGGTGACCAGCGGTATGGCCGGCTTGAGGGGTCCGCCGCACCTGCAGACTCCCTGTCAAATCAACACTGTTTACTGTCTTTTTCATCCGTTGCATACATACAGTGACTACAGTATCGTAGGTACATTATCATCTATTTAATAGATGTTTACCACAGGCAGATTCTCATTATTTAGGAAAAAATCACATTGTGTCTGAATAAAGTTAATGAATACTTCACGAGAGAGTCGGATCCACATCCACACACGTACGAGCGCTTACCATCGATCAAGAAGTATCCTGGAAGATGGTCCAGTGGAGCTAATAACCTCGTTGTTGAAGCTGCAGAGTGAGAGAGAGAGAGAGAGAGAGAGAGAGAGAGAGAGAGAGAGAGAGAGAGAGAGAGATGGATCCATTACAGAGAGGAGCCAAGAGATATCACTAGGCGATGGTGGCTCCCTCTACCTCTTCTCCCTTTTTCTCTCATATATCTTCAACTCTCCCTCATACCTTCATTCATTTTTTCTTGACTATCATTCATACTTTCGCTCTCTTTCTCCCTCATCCCTAATCATATCTTCACTGCTAAATCACACAAATTTCTCCACAATCTCAATGTTTTAAGAGCATGTAGAATTGTGGATCCACTGTGGAAGGCGTCGGTCAGGTGATCAAAAGTTCCAGTGGTGGATCATCATGAGACCCGCGTCAGGAAACACTTGTCCTGGTTTCTGACGAATCTTACCTATCATTGCCTCAGTGTAGGAGCGTCTGTGAGTTCCTTGAGATAGCAGTCGCTCCTGGATAACTAAATACCAAATTATTCATTATTATTTAATGATCTCTACGTCAAACAGAGATTTTTTTTTTTTTGGGGTATTCAGTCTTTTGTAAAATATTTCTTCTGCTTCAAGACATTTAAAAATTAATTTTGTAAAGCAAATATTTCAACACATGCAGATACAATTAAGATTCAAGTCTCTTTAAAAAAAAAACATAAGGGGCGGGGATAGAACCCGCGGTCAGAGTCTCAAAACTCCAGACCGTCGCGTTAGCCACTGGACCAGCTAGCCACAATAAGATTCATCCAACTATTCATCCAAATATACCTAGTTGGATGAATCTTATTGTGGCTAGCTGGTCCAGTGGCTAACGCGACGGTCTGGAGTTTTGAGACTCTCTGACCGCGGGTTCTATTCCCACTCGTGGTATGGTTTGTTTGGAATCGTGTCATTACGATTTCGTGAGCCATACAAGTCTCTTCTTTTGCCTCTTCTTTTGCCATTTTAAAGACTGAAACCCAGTATGGGTCCTCAGTTACAATTCATTTACTGTGTATAGTGGAGGGGAAGTGTATCCTTGTATAATGTTATGGTTCTGAAGTTTAGCACCAAAAAATCCTCTCTATTTTGTTACATTCACATTTGAGTGTAATCTCAGTTTGTGTTGGCAGGTACGTAAGGAAGTACCAAGATGTGATACTTCGGTTCTCCAGGCTGACCCTGGGAACCCAGGCTGGTCCTGGGAGGATTTCAGGGGTGACATAGATGCTTGTCATAATTCTTAGTTTCTGGGGAAGAGCGATCTGTGTTCCCGAAGTTGAATGGCTTAAAGGGTCGTGACTTACGGACCTCAATACCACTATAATTCTTCATCTGACTTCTACTCATTACATAAACATGGATGGAATCTCAACCGAAGGACGAAATATACAAACGTTATTGTTCTTGTATGGCGTGTATTATATTCTCCTATTTACAAGCGTTCATTAGAATCCGATACAGCAACATACACACACAATACCCCTTCCCTCACACCGCTCCATCTTTCACATTACATCCACATCTCAACATCCTCCGTCCATTCACATCCCAGCGACCTCTTGCCTACCCCATACACCCGTGCTATCCCAGCATCCACGCCAGATAACTAGAGAATTTGTCAGTCATACTTGTCTGTATTAATAGCCAAGTCAGGTTCACATTACCTGCACAAGTACACAGTGCCAGCTACACGTTACCTTCACTAGTACACAGTGCCAGCTACACGTTACCTTCACCAGTACACAGTGCCAGGTACACGTTACCTTCACTAGTACACAGTGCCAGGTACACGTTACCTTCACTAGTACACAGTGCCAGCTACACGTTACCTTCACCAGTACACAGTGCCAGGTACACGTTACCTTCACTAGTACACAGTGCCAGGTACACATTACCTTCATTAGTACACAGTGCCAGCTACACGTTACCTTCACTAGTACACAGTGCCAGCTACACGTTACCTTCACTAGTACACAGTGCCAGCTACACGTTACCTTCACCAGTACACAGTGCCAGCTACACGTTACCTTCACTAGTACACAGTGCCAGGTACACGTTACCTTCACTAGTATACAGTGCCACCTACACGTTACCTTCATCAGTACACAGTGCCAGCTACACGTTACCTTCACTAGTACACAGTGTCAGCTACACGTTACCTTCACCAGTACACAGTGCCAGGTACACGTTACCTTCACTAGTACACAGTGCCAGCTACACGTTACCTTCACCAGTACACAGTGCCAGGTACACGTTACCTTCACTAGTACACAGTGCCAGGTACACATTACCTTCATTAGTACACAGTGCCAGCTACACGTTACCTTCACTAGTACACAGTGCCAGCTACACGTTACCTTCACTAGTACACAGTGCCAGCTACACGTTACCTTCACCAGTACACAGTGCCAGCTACACGTTACCTTCACTAGTACACAGTGCCAGGTACACGTTACCTTCACTAGTATACAGTGCCACCTACACGTTACCTTCATCAGTACACAGTGCCAGCTACACGTTACCTTCACTAGTACACAGTGTCAGCTACACGTTACCTTCACCAGTACACAGTGCCAGGTACACGTTACCTTCACTAGTACACAGTGCCAGCTACACGTTACCTTCACTAGTACACAGTGCCAGCTACACGTTACCTTCACTAGTACACAGTGCCAGCTACACGTTACCTTCACTAGTACACAGTGCCAGCTACACGTTACCTTCACCAGTACACAGTGCCAGCTACACGTTACCTTCACTAGTACACAGTGCCAGGTACACGTTACCTTCACTAGTATACAGTGCCACCTACACGTTACCTTCATCAGTACACAGTGCCAGCTACACGTTACCTTCACTAGTACACAGTGTCAGCTACACGTTACCTTCACCAGTACACAGTGCCAGGTACACGTTACCTTCACTAGTACACAGTGCCAGCTACACGTTACCTTCACTAGTACACAGTGCCAGCTACACGTTACCTTCACTAGTACACAGTGCCACCTACACGTTACCTTCACCAGTACACAGTGCCAGCTACACGTTACCTTCACTAGTACACAGTGCCAGCTACACGTTACCTTCACCAGTACACAGTGCCACATACACATTACCCACTCCAATCGACTAACACCCAGGTACCTACTTACTGCTAGGTGAACAGGGACAGCAGGTGTCTTAAGGAAACACATGATAATGTCTCCACCCGTACCGGGGATCGAACCACGGACCTCAGTGTGTGAGCTGAATGCGCTACCAATCGATCTACGGGACACGTTGCTATCCCTTCCTCTGTAAATATCAATGTTTAGTGTCTTCCATGTGTTTCAAAACAGAGGAATGTCGCCTCACTGATGAATCTTAACGAAATTCTCTGTAAGAAGTGATACGTACTTCCCCCGTCCGTGATATGTATTTTCCTCGGCCATGATGATATGTACTTTCGCCGTCCGTGGTGGTATGTACCTCCTCCGTCTGTGGTCCCATGGACTTCCCTCGTCCGTGGTGGTATGGACTTCCCTCGTCCGTGGTGTTATGTACTCCCCTCGTCCGTGGTGGCACGGACTCCCCTCGTCCGTGGTGGCATGTACTTCCCTCGTCCGTGGTGGCATGTACTTCCCTCGTCCGTGGTGGCATGTACTTCCCTCGTCCGTGGTGGCACGGGCTTCCCTCGTCCGTGGTGGCATGTACTTCCCTCGTCCGTGGTGGTATGCACCTCCTCCGTCCGTGGTGGCATGGACTTCCCTCGTCCGTGGTGGCATGTACTTCCCTCGCCCGTGGTGTTATGTACTTCCCTCGTCCGTGGTGGCACGGACTTCTCTCGTCCGTGGTGGCATGTACTTCCCCTGTCCGTGGTGGCATGTACTTCCCTCGACTAAGGAATGAGAGGTAATCAGGTTCGATCCGAGGAAGCGGAGGGGGTACCTCCAATCCCTTGGATCAAGAGCCCTTCATCAGCTCGAAATTATGACATTATATTTATTACCTTATTTTTTTTATTTTTTTCTATGGCTGCCAATTTTTGTTATAATTTGATTAGATTTTGATTACATTTTCTGAAGAACAATTGGCTTGCATTTTAGACCTTTTTTTTTTTTAGAAATTCAACAAGATTTAATATAATATATATATATAATATATATATATATATATAATATATAATATATATATATATATATATATATATATATATATATATATATATATATATATATATATATATATATATATAACACTGCGACTAGCAAAGGATTCGAACCCGTGTTGTTTTAGCTTAACCTGGTGGTTAACGCTCTCGCTTCACACGGTGAGGGCCTGGGTTCGATTCCCAGCCAGAGTAGAAACATTGGACGTGTTTCTTTCCACCTGTTGTCTATGTTCCCCATCAGTAAAATGGGTACCTGGGTGTTAGTCGACTGGTGTGGGTCGCATCCTGGGACACTGACCTAAGGAGGCCTGGTCACAGACCGGGCCGCGGGGGCGTTGACCCCCGGAACTCTCTCCAGGTAATCTCCAGGTAATGGGGAGCGAAAATTCCATGATGCTCTGACCCACGGGACCATACAATCCTATAAGAGTTACGTACCCAGCAGAACTAGGTGTCTTACCGTGATCCGAGGACATACGATGGTGTGGGTGCTTCAGAGTTAATTTCATCCTGCTCCCCGTTTGGTGTACTAGCCTCCACAAGCAGTATATATAGTACTGTAACCACGAACAAGTGGTATTTAATCAATAACAACACTGCGACTAGCCGGGGATTCGAACCCGTGTTGTTTTAGCCCACCTCATGGTGGAGTTCAATTATTAGTAAAAAAAAAAAAACCGTATAACGGACTAACGCTCGGTAATGGTAATTATGGTGGATGGATGAGATTATTTAGCCACGACCGTAATAAATGACAATTCTGTAGCCAACGGTTATAGCCATTATTTCTGAATGAAATGATTCAGTGGAATCCCCCCCTTCCTTTTTCTCGAGTCATGTTATTTCCTTATTTGTTTATACTGGGAATATTTTATCTTAGAAATTATTCCAGAAAATAATACAGCGCCCTATTACTGAATATAATTAAATTTCCATGTACAGTTCTGGCGTAAAAATAAAATCACAATGAAGCAGAAATATGAATTTATAAAAAGAGTCAGTCTATGTTGGTTGTTCGAGAAAAAATATGACAAAGGATGACAGATTAGTCGAACTAAACAAAATTAGTTAATTAGAAGCACTTGCGGTGGACGATGCCGGGGCCGGACTCCTCGTACTCTTCCTTGGTGATCCACATGGACTGGAAGGTGGACAGTGAGGCCAGGATGGAACCACCGATCCAGACGGAGTACTTACGCTCGGGAGGAGCAATGATCTTGATCTTGATGGTGGAGGGAGCAAGGCAAGTGATTTCCTTCTGCATGCGGTCAGCAATACCAGGGTACATGGTGGTACCACCAGAAAGAACGTTGTTTGCGTAGAGGTCTTTTCTAATGTCGACATCACACTTCATTATTGAATGGTAAACAGTTTCATGAACGCCAGATGTTTCCATACCCAGGAAGGAAGGCTGGAAGAGAGCTTCAGGACAACGGAAACGCTCGTTACCAATGGTAATGACCTGACCATCGGGAAGCTCGTAAGACTTCTCAAGAGAGGTCGACGCAGCTGCTTGAGCCATCTCATTCTCGAAATCAAGAGCGACATAACAAAGCTTCTCCTTGATGTCACGGACAATCTCACGCTCAGCTGTGGTGGTGAAGGAGTAGCCACGCTCAGTCATGATCTTCATGAGGTAGTCACTCAAGTCTCGGCCAGCTAAATCGAGACGCATAATAGCGTGTGGAAGAGCATAACCTTCGTAGATGGGAACAGTGTGAGTAACACCATCACCAGAGTCCAGCACGATACCTGTGGTACGACCAGAGGCGTACAGGGACAACACGGCCTGGATGGCCACGTACATAGCTGGAGTAGTGAAGGTCTCGAACATGATCTGTGTCATCTTCTCACGGTTGGCCTTGGGGTTGAGGGGAGCCTCAGTGAGGAGGACAGGAGACTCCTCAGGGGCAACACGCAGCTCGTTGTAGAATGTATGATGCCAGATCTTCTCCATGTCGTCCCAGTTGGTAATGATACCGTGCTCGATGGGGTACTTGAGAGTCAGGATACCTCTCTTGCTCTGGGCCTCATCACCGACGTAGGCGTCCTTCTGACCCATACCGACCATCACACCCTGGTGACGAGGACGGCCGACGATGGAGGGAAAGACGGCGCGGGGAGCGTCGTCACCAGCGAAGCCGGCCTTGACCATGCCGGAGCCATTGTCGCACACCAGAGGTGTTGAATCGTCATCGCACATTCTGGATGACGATCAAAGCTGTAAAAATATTATAGTTTTTACATATGCTGGATTTTTTAAAGTCAAACGAGCACAACGTAACACAAAGAAAAATAACATTTATGTCTACTCTATCCGTCTTATGTAGCACATACGTCAGCTTTATTAACATAAACATTACGAAAGAAATAGTTCTGTTAAACAATTTAACATCAACAACAATAAAAAAAATAATAATAATGATAATAATAATAACAATTGAAAATAATAATAAGTCTTTTCATTGAGGATTAAAACTTTGACTTAATTCTGTCTTCAGATAATACGTACTTTAATAAATACTTTTTCATTGAGGACCATCATGGGATGTTTAGTATTGTAACACAGTATACCACACTGAGAGCCACCAGAGAATGTTTAGTATTGTAACACAGTATACCACACTGAGAGCCACCAGAGAATGTTTAGTATTGTAACACAGTATACCACACTGAGAGCCACCAGAGAATGTTTAGTATTGTAACACAGTATACCACACTGAGAGCCACCAGAGAATGTTTAGTATTGTAACACAGTATACCAAACTGAGAGCCACCAGAGAATGTTTAGTGATGTAACTATCACAGTAAATTACACTGTACCACACTAGGATATTAAATATCATAAGAACCACTGGATATAGTGCATCACCCACGGATGTATAACCAAGACTGAATATTACATGGGACCTCAGTAAGGTAACACCGGGAAATACCATTTAAATACCAACAACCTTGTTATCCCACTTTGAAGTTTGTCCACAGGGTAACTATATGGTAACGTAATTGGAGCTATGTACTTTCTGAAGGTTACTAAATGAAGGCCTAAGGTCTACTGAAAGTCACGTTACACTATACGTGTAGATGAGAAATTAGATATATGTGCAACACCTGCGTATCTTTTATTTGATGATGTATACCCAAGGAGTGGCTTTATCAGTTCAATACAGAGATATGTAAATACAGTAGGATATGAGGTAATCAGTCCCTCAGGGACTGAGTTCCTCATCTTCTACTTTTATTTTAGTTACTGGCTGGCGAAACGTCTTCAAGATACCCAAATTCTGCACATGTGTCTTGTGGGTAATGTATATTGTTGCTGTAATGATTCATGAAGTTGATTCGATTGGCGAATGTTGACACAACGATACGTTATATATGTGTTTGATAAGTTACGTAACAACGAGTCACAGTAATGTTTCTTCTGAAAAGGGGTAGGGGCAAAGCTTTTCAGTGTGGAGGGGATAAATAAGGCTTGTTTCGGAACTCTTGAGAGTTACAGCTCAGTCCGGGTTCTAGGTGAGCCCTGGTGCTGTTGTCAGCCCCGAGTTCTCGGTAATTTCTAGTCTCAATGTCCAACTCCGAGCTCACGGTAAGCTGTGCTTCTGTTGTCCAGCCGGTCATCCCCTCAACAGCTAGCACCGCTCTTCAGCTACTAACTTATCTAATAAACATACATATTAACAATAGGTGGAGTCTCTAGCACAGATTCTCGTAGTACAGGATCTCAGCTCCATAACCTTCTTAAAAAAAAGGTCGGTAGTGTTTCACTTTGCACCTCTAATACGGTTATGAAGCCGAACCCGTTGGTTTGGTTCGGTAGTCCTGGCTTCGTCAGCAGGTCCCGGCAGCGTCGCCCTCGGTGTGGCACTGGTGGCGAGCCATCACTGACAAGAGGGTTATTATATATAAGCGCCAAGAGGAAACCGGCCCATATATGTTTCAAGAGGGCAAGTAACTGGAGGGGAGGTGGGTAGGGCCGGGAGGAGACGGGAGAACTTAAGGGTGTAGGGGGGAGGTACAGCGCTGGACGGGAAGATAAGGGGGATGTGCGGTTGGTAGAGTGGCCTGATAGGAAGGTACATAACTTGGCTGGCCACTACGTCAGTGGGCGGACTGGTGGGAAGCGCTAAGCCCGTAGCACTCATATAACGACTGGGGTATAGGAGGCATTTAGTTTCGGACCAAAAAGGAGGATAAATCCAGTTCCGAGGCACTTTAATCCCTAATTTAGGCAGTAAATTATTCTTGACTGGCAGTGCACAAGTTACATATAGCCCTAATGACCCTTGCGTAGCCGAAAGGATTTAAATCCAAGTAACCATCCCTAAATATGTGATATATAATTTTTAAAGGGTAAACTGGTAAGCCTGAGGGAGACCTCGGTCATATGGTCGAATACTCAAGAGACCATCATCAGGACCCCAGCCATAGTCAGGTCGAGGGACTGTTCCCGTCTGGGAGATCATTGAACAGAGATTCTGGAGTTTCCTATATCATGAGAAATCTTGCTACCATTTCTTCTGACAAGCAAAACATCGCTACCTATACCAGAAACGTTTCAGTCCCACATTCGTGCACTCAGTCGCAAATCCGATTAAGAATCGACACTCCAACACGATTCCGCAATTACATATTATTTTATTTACAGATTTTTATAAAGTGCATTGTCATTTAATATATAAAATACATGAGGTATGGTATATCTCTCAGTATATTCTCTAGAAACACAATTTAATCGGTGTTTTATGGATTCAAGTGTTACGGGTTCATGTCAGCAGCGTTGTTGTTGTAACTTTCTAAGGGCTACGACGGCTCTTGCTGTATGAGCCCTTATCCCAGATACACGGTGTTACTGATCCTAGCGCATTGCTGATGCGCTTTAAATCCCAACAAATCGACCAACTCTTGAAAACAAGAAGAATTTTAGCGCTTTCTTTTGATTATAATATTAATAATTGAAAAAAAGAAGCCGTGTTTCAGAAGAGACTTGTGTTGTAACTACGTTTCACTCTGTGTAGAACTCTATAATTCTGCTTAATAAAACTAACAGGAAATGTTGTCTCGATATTAGTGTGTTTTGCAACAAGTCTTCGTCTGTTTAATTGTCAGTTGATACTTGGAATGTCGTGCAGAATAGGTAAAACTGGTCAATTAGCAAGAAGTCATTTAAAATTAAGTCCTTTCTAAAATTTTCTCTTAAATGTTTAAAGATATATTTTTTTTCATTTATGTTAATGTAGAAATTAATAATTTTGTACCAAAAGAACCTTAAAAAACTTACCTAACCTTATTATAACAAGCGTAATTTAATTTAGCCTAATCCAACTAAATATATTTTAGTTAAGTTTACAATAATTTAATAATAAGCAAACACAATGAAATATATTTTTCTTCAGGCTCAGAATGATTTTTGCGAAGTTACTGCATACATAAATTTTAGCTCGACTTATTCGGCAAGAGCGCTGCTATTTAAGCAAAAATTGCAAGTTTTACGTATATTATATAATTGATGGTTGACAGGTGAATTATCGTTGTGCATCCCATTGGTTCAAGACAACTAACCTATTAAATGTTGCTTGTAGCCTGTCTTCCTTAGCACTGATACCCGTGGTCTGTCTTCCTCAGCACTGATACCTGTGGTCTGTCTTCCTCAGCACTGATACCTGTGGTCTGTCTTCCTCAGCACTGATACCTGTGGTCTGTCTTCCTCAGCACTGATACCTGTGGTCTGCCTTCCTCAGCACTGATACCTGTGGTCTGTCTTCCTCAGCACTGATACATGTGGTCTGTCTTCCTCAGCACTGATACCTGTGGTCTGTCTTCCTCAGCACTGATACCTGTGGTCTGTCTTCCTCAGCACTGATACCTGTGGTCTGTCTTCCTCAGCACTGATACCTGTGGTCTGTCTTCCTCAGCACTGAGACCTGTGGTCTGTCTTCCTCAGCACTGAGACCTGTGGTCTGTCTTCCTCAGCACTGATACCTGTGGTCTGTCTTCCTCAGCACTGATACCTGTGGTCTGTCTTCCTCAGCACTGATACCTGTGGTCTGTCTTCCTCAGCACTGATACCTGTGGTCTGTCTTCCTCAGCACTGATACCTGTGGTCTGTCTTCCTCAGCACTGATACCTGTGGTCTGTCTTCCTCGGCACTGATACCTGTGGTCTGTCTTCCTCGGCACTGATACCTGTGGTCTGTCTTCCTCGGCACTGATACCTGTGGTCTGTCTTCCTCAGCACTGATACCTGTGGTCTGTCTTCCTCAGCACTGATACCTGTGGTCTGTCTTCCTCGGCACTGATACCTGTGGTCTGTCTTCCTCAGCACTGATACCTGTGGTCTGTCTTCCTCGGCACTGATACCTGTGGTCTGTCTTCCTCAGCACTGAGACCTGTGGTCTGTCTTCCTCAGCACTGATACCTGTGGTCTGTCTTCCTCAGCACTAATACCTGTGGTCTGTCTTCCTCAGCACTGATACCTGTGGTCTGTCTTCCTCAGCACTGATGCCTGTGGCCTGTCTTCCTTCGTTACTATCACTTAGTACGTCTTTCTCAGCCCTACTGCTGTACCTAGTCAGTGCTGCCACTTGTACTTCCCTAGTCGTGTCTGGCACTGTGTTACATGATGAAAATTTTCTCATAGGATATACGCACTGTGATGCGTATGTCTCTTAGCGTATATATACTGAGAGTTTACTTTAGTCCCTTATTATAGAAATTAAAGCATTTTTGACTGGTGTTGAACAAGTGTTACGTAGCCTTAAAAGCCCCAGTGTTGTTTTTAAGCTCCATTACCCAACTAAATAATCGCCCAGAAACGAATAATTACTGATGATGGGAGTGTTGTGCAAATTATTTCGAGCACAGACTTAAGGAACACCATGAATATGCTTATAACAGTAGTCCGTATTTTCCAGCACAATACTGACAGATGATCATCACTAATGGTATGGATCCAAATAACTTACTGCTGTAAATAGTTAAAAATAAGTTTGCAAGAAGAGTTTTTATTGGGACAAGGTTTAGATCTGTTAAGAACTTTATTAAGTCAGGTAGGGGATATAAATTGCAGGTATACATACACTGGTAGGAGAGGAAGAGGAGAGGTGAGTGAAGTCGTTGGAGAGTGAAGTGTTGGTCTGTTGTGAGTTCTGTCAGAGGTACATTGTGGAGTACTGCGGGATGTACACTGTGGAGTACTCTAGGAGGTACTCTGAACTGCTATGTTGAAATGCCGTCTGGTTCTTGGACGAAATGTTTTGTCCTCTTCCTGTACAATTGTATTGCCAAGAATGTCTCTGTATCATGGCGTATAGGTAATTTAGATATGGAAGGCTCCAAGAGAGCAACAGGTACCACACAGTCACTCATGTGAGTATACCCAAGCTGGAGAAGTTGCTGAATCTGTACAGTCTTCTTTCAGGTGCTGTGAGAGTAGATCCAGTGGAGTTTCTGCTCCAGATTCCTTTTCTGGTATTCGTTGACTCTGAAGGCTGACATTTCTTGTGTTCCTCCGTGCGTTCATCGACTTTACAGCGGAGGCTAAGTCTCATTTGCCTAGCTTTATTGAAAGGCTTCCGTGACATAGTTTGGACAGTGTGGTGACACACTCTTCAAGGTAACACTGGAGTGGTGTTGGAGGAAAGGGAAGAAAGATAAATTGTGTGGGATGAACAGAAGTGCATACCATTTCTTCGATGATTTTTTGTGAAAATAACGTCTGCTTCGAAGACAGCAGACTTCTAGGAGCAGCGTGGTACTTACTCTGAATAAAAGCTAGATGTTGCTGCATTATCTGATAGATTGGATTCAAGTAACAGACAGTAATGAAAATGATTCTCACCTTCTTTTTACCACTATTTATGTATGAGTGTAATTTGTCCTCTGTGCGAGTTTAATACAGTTCCTAACAAATCGAAAAGTTGTCCCAGTAAATGTACTTGCTGCAAACGCGCCTTCTTCTTTGATGTGATTTATAATAAAGCTGTATTTGCTTTAGTTTGTTAATAAAATTTAAACGTGATTTAGAAGCACTTGCGGTGGACGATGCCGGGGCCGGACTCCTCATACTCCTCCTTAGTGATCCACATGGACTGGAAGGTGGACAGTGAGGCCAGGATGGAACCACCGATCCAGACGGAGTACTTACGCTCGGGAGGAGCAATGATCTTGATCTTGATGGTGGAAGGAGCTAATGATGTGATTTCTTTCTGCATGCGGTCAGCAATACCAGGGTACATGGTGGTACCACCAGACATGACATTGTTGGCGTATAGATCCTTTCTGATATCAATGTCGCACCTCATGATGGAGCTGTGGACGGTCTCGTGAACACCAACAGATTCCATGCCCAGGAAAGAAGGCTGGAAGAGAGCCTCAGGGGCACGGAAACGCTCATTACCAATAGTAATTACCTGCCCATCGGGAAGCTCGTAGGACTTCTCTAATGATGCTGTGGCAGCTGCCTGAGCCATTTCATTCTCGAAATCAAGGGCAACATAGCAAAGCTTCTCCTTGATGTCACGGACAATCTCACGCTCAGCTGTGGTGGTGAAGGAGTAGCCACGCTCAGTCATGATCTTCATGAGGTAGTTGGTCAGGTCACGACCAGCAAGGTCCAGGCGCATAATAGCGTGTGGAAGAGCATAACCTTCGTAGATGGGAACAGTGTGAGTAACACCATCACCAGAATCCAACACGATACCTGTGGTACGACCAGAGGCGTACAGGGACAACACGGCCTGGATGGCCACGTACATTGCAGGAGTACTGAAGGTCTCAAACATGATCTGTGTCATCTTCTCACGGTTGGCCTTGGGGTTGAGAGGAGCCTCAGTGAGGAGGACAGGGCACTCCTCAGGGGCAACACGCAGCTCGTTGTAGAAAGAGTGATGCCAGATCTTCTCCATGTCGTCCCAGTTGGTGATGATACCGTGTTCGATGGGGTACTTGAGAGTCAGGATACCTCTCTTGCTCTGGGCCTCATCACCGACGTAGGCGTCCTTCTGACCCATACCGACCATCACACCCTGGTGACGAGGACGGCCGACGATGGAAGGAAAGACGGCTCGGGGAGCGTCGTCACCAGCGAAGCCGGCCTTGCAGAGACCAGAACCATTGTCGCAAACCAGCGCTGTAGCGTCGTCGTCACACATAGTGTATTATGATGTTAGCTGTGGAATTAAAAAAAATTATATTTACAGCTACATAAACAAAATGTTAACGATTTTAGTAAAATGTTTATAATAGCTCTAAACATACTGAGTTTCATACTTTATGTACAAGCACTTTATATAAAATGACCTGTTTTTGCATCTTTGATCTTTCTAACAAGAGTCACTGCTACTTTCGATCTCACACAAGAAAACCGTTGCCATAGACATATGCTTTATGTTCTCACACTATGTGAGTGCTTTGTAATTTGCTCACAATTTTCCCCGAGCTTCTGAAAATTCTCCTGTGCATTTGAAGTGTTCATATACCATACAAGTACTATTCACTGACCATCACCTGCTCGGAATAGAACTTTTTAATATATTTAGAATGCCTTCAAGCGAGGGAGGATGCACTGATCACTGTGAAAGGTGTTTTTATCCCAGGGTTTAGAGTACCCTTCCTTCCTTGAATCATGTACTGAAGATGGGACAATATCAACGTAACTCTGTGGATTTAGCCACAAAGACCTTATTATACCATCACACACGTGGGTAAAAAAAACTGATAAAGAATGAAGCTCTGGCTTACTAGATCTATGAAAGCACAAGGAGTTTGTGATATGGATATGAACTTCGTCGCTCCGCGGAGCAAAGGATGATATGCAAGTCAGTTAGTATGTCAACACACACCAACAACATGCACCAACAATCGTATCTAAGGGAGAATAAAGCTGAGGGCAACACAGCACCACACACACACACACACACACACACACACACACACACACACACACATATATATACACACACACACACACACACACCACGTGATACACTAACTCTTTCATATCATGTTAAAATGCAACACCCAACCAGCTTGACTCTACAGGCATAATGAATATTCACTGTTAATTTTAAAGCATACATTCACCATTTTTTTTCTAAAACACTCGCTATGACTGTTATTTCACAACACGTGCACAGTTAAGGATGTAACATATGAGTGCTTATTACGCTGCCGTTATCTTGTCGTGGTGAGAGTCGAACTCAAGACCAGTTAGTTGAAGTCAAGCCCAGTGGACGCTGCGCACCACAATGCAGGCTGCCACACCTCCCCAACACTCAACTCCGGCTCTTCACTACCAAGTGGCACCTGAACATCCCTGCCACAATTAATATAATATCTGGCTCGGTTGACACAGCCGTATATGTATTTCAGATGTCCATTTCACTGCCAAGAACGCGATGTTGAATAATGGCTGACAGGATGGGCGTCAGATGCTGATGGATATTGAAACTTCCCCAGAGTGAGCTTGTTAGCCAGCGGGTTATGCATTGACGCTGGAGACCTGCGGAGACAGAAATACTGAGGCAGTGTAACAAAAGCATTTCGAGCACTACGCAAGAGAGAGATGAGTTATGTAAGGTTCTTACTGTATGAGTGTTCATTTTCCGCTACTTGGCAGGATGATGATCCTTAACACGTCAGTGTGACTTGGGAGCATTTGCCGCTGTCATCAGTAGGGCCGGCACTCTCTGGCTCCCAGCACATCCTGGCTCCCAGCACATCCTGGCTCCCAGCACATCCTGGCTCCCAGCACATCCTAGCTCCCAGCACATCCTAGCTCCCAGCACATCCTGGCTCCCACCACACGCTGGTACCCAAAACATCCTGGCTCCCAGCACACTGGCTCCCAGCACATCCTGGCTCCCAGCACATCCTGGCTCCCAGCGCTCTCTGGTTCCCGGCACATGCTGGTACCCAAAACATCCTGGCTCCCAGCACACTGGCTCCCAGCACATCCTGGCTCCCAGCACATCCTGGCTCCCAGCACACGCTGGTACCCAAAACATCCTGGCTCCCAGCACACTGGCTCCCAGTACATCCTGGCTTCCAGCACATCCTGGCTCCCAGCGCTCTCTGGTTCCCGGCACATGCTGGTACCCAAAACATCCTGGCTCCCAGCACACTGGCTCCCAGCACATCCTGGCTCCCAGCACACTGGCTCCCAGCACATCCTGGCTCCCAGCACACTAGCTCATCATACAGCATTTCTCTGTATGGATGATTTTAATTTAGTGAATTATAAGATACTTCACATCTCTAGCAGTTGTATTAACTACAGTCACACTATAATTACACTAAAATACCACCATAACAACTCTATAATTGAATTATCTACCTATAACAGTGATCATTGTTCTCACATGTCATGCTATGCGCACTTGACAGACAAAAATAAAACATAAAAACATAAGAAGGAACACTGTAGGAGGCCTACTGGCCCATGCAAGGCAGGTCCATGTCAACTCCCGACTTACATTATTGCTAGAAAATAAATGTCACGTCAACGTTTTCAAATTATCTTCATGGGAAAACGCTAAATTCGTAAGGGCCATATTATATAGTTGGATTATCAGTTTTATATTCACAAAATGCGCCAAACTCATACGGGTTACAAAGTGCTGTGAAAAAAAAAGGCTGGAATATCCAAAAATTATTTAGTGGAAAAGTAATTAACAAATTAATATAGATTTTTGTTAGGCAACATCGTCCCGATATTACTACTTTTCGTAATAAAGTTCCTGGGTTATTTTCGTAATAAAGTTCCTGGGTTATTTTCGTAATAAAGTTCCTGGGTTATTTTCGTAATAAAGTTCCTGGGTTATTTTCGTAATAAAGTTCCTGGGTTATTTTCGTAATAAAGTTGCTGGGTTATTTTCGTAATAAAGTTGCTGGGTTATTTTCGTAATAAAGTTGCTGGGTTATTTTCGTAATAAAGTTGCTGGGTTATTCTCGTAATAAAGTTCCTGGGTTATTCTCGTAAAAAAGTTCCTGGGTTATTTTCGTAAAAAAGTTCCTGGGTTATTTTCGTAATAAAGTTCCTGGGTTATTTTCGTAATAAAGTTCCTGGGTTATTTTCGTAATAAAGTTACTGGGTTATTTTCGTAATAAAGTTCCTGGGTTATTTTCGTTTCAAGAAATCTCTGAAACAGTTTATAATTTACCAATAACTGTTTTTTTCTAATTTATAAGCTCCTACATAAATAAATTTATCTACATAAACATCAACACCAGAGATATTTTAATTCCTAATATTAATAGTGAAGGATCAGTTCTCTGTCACAGAGAAAAAGTTACTGAGAAAGTTTATGATCCCATCTGCTAACTGTGGCTGTCCTTTTACAGTTGTTGATGAGTGGATCAATCTGCTAAACAGGGTTATTGAAGCTAAAACCTTTGGGTGTTAAAAAAATATACGAGAAGGGTTAGGTTTGATTGGTACCTGAGGTATTGAAGCTAACTTCTTGGTAAGCTTTGGGGATAGGTTGGGTAAATGTGTGGATGGGAAATGTTGGATTTGAGAAATATCTGCTTAGTGTCAGTAGGATTGCCACAGTGTTCTTCCATTATGTTCTGATACTACGAGAGACACACGGCTCTTATTGTGTATGCATTGTATTATATCAGATGAAAATTTAAACTAAGGAAAGGACAAATATAAGGAAAGTTTATTTGCAGTGATAAATAGTAAAGGTCAACAGATATTACACGAGAGATCAAGAGCACTTGCGGTGGACGATGCCGGGGCCGGACTCGTCATACTCCTCCTTGGTGATCCACATGGACTGGAAGGTGGACAGTGAGGCCAGGATGGAACCACCGATCCAGACGGAGTACTTACGCTCGGGAGGAGCAATGATCTTGATCTTGATGGTGGAGGGAGCCAAGTTAGTGATTTCCTTCTGCATGCGGTCAGCAATACCAGGGTACATGGTGGTACCACCAGACATGACAATGTTGGCGAACAGATCCTTCCTGATGTCAATGTCGCACCTCATGATGGAGTTGTGGACGGTCTCGTGTACACCAGCAGATTCCATACCCAGGAAGGAAGGCTGGAAGAGAGCTTCAGGAGCACGGAAACGCTCATTACCAATGGTGATGACCTGACCATCGGGAAGCTCGTAGGACTTGTCCAGGGAAGTAGATGCAGCTGCCTGAGCCATTTCATTCTCGAAATCAAGGGCAACATAGCAAAGCTTCTCCTTGACGTCACGGACAATCTCACGCTCAGCTGTGGTGGTGAAGGAGTAGCCACGCTCAGTCATGATCTTCATGAGGTAGTCACTCAAGTCTCGGCCAGCTAGATCGAGACGCATGATAGCGTGTGGAAGAGCATAACCTTCGTAGATGGGAACAGTGTGAGTAACACCATCACCAGAGTCCAACACGATACCTGTGGTACGACCAGAGGCGTACAGGGACAACACGGCCTGGATAGCCACGTACATGGCTGGAGCACTAAAAGTCTCAAACATGATCTGTGTCATCTTCTCACGGTTGGCCTTAGGGTTGAGGGGAGCCTCAGTGAGGAGGACAGGGGACTCTTCAGGGGCAACACGCAGCTCGTTGTAGAATGTATGATGCCAGATTTTCTCCATGTCGTCCCAGTTGGTAATGATGCCGTGTTCGATGGGGTACTTGAGAGTCAGGATACCTCTCTTGCTCTGGGCCTCATCACCTACGTAGGCGTCCTTCTGTCCCATACCGACCATCA
>NC_091375.1:11989241-12001741 GCF_038502225.1 Cherax quadricarinatus
CGTACCCTCTTGAAATCCCACTTATGCTACAGTTGGACCACTGTGACAGATTTACGAGAATATTGGGCACCAACGAGGGTAATTTGCTCTCTCGTGTGTCCTGCACTGTTGACGGGTGGTCGGTGGCACGGTGCCAACTGATGCCAGCCACTGTGGTAACATAGTTAAGCACTCCTCGGCAGGGTTGTACTTGGCAGGGTCGGACTGGCAACGAGAACTCGTACATCAAGGTAATTTACGGCTTGAAATTGCATACCCTTGTAAGTGACAGTTTATATTACAACCTAGGATTTCAAAGGCCTGTTATCCCAGGTGTAATGGGAGCAAAAGAAACACAGCAGAAAAAGTTTAGACTTATATTATCCTTCAATTTAGAACAGCAATATGTACACTATGTACAGTAATAAGTATAGTGCACGTCACGGTAAGCAAGGCAGAACTAGAAGCCACAAGATAGCAGACCGTGCTCAACCAGCTCTAGAATGGGAATGACAAGGGCAGACAGGAGAGCGGTATCCACATAACCTCTGCGATTGCCAATCCCGCCTTCTTATTGGCTAGAACCTGGTCACTAGTTGAACGATGGGGCCCCATCACCAACTCTTAGCAACCTGGTTCGCTGGTTGGGGGAGATAGCCTGTAAATGAGGGCGTGTCCATGCGCCGAATAAAGGTTACGTACTCTTTGCATGCCACAGTTTAAAAATATAAACACGTGAAAATTAGGGTTGGAGCGTTTAAATAAGGTAGGTTGCTACTAGCACTTGTAAATGCAGGTTGCTACTAGCACTTGTAAATGCAGGTTGCTGCTAGCACTTGTAAATGCAGGTTGCTGCTAGCACTTGTAAATGCAGGTTGCTGCTAGCACTTGTAAATGCAGGTTGCTGCTAGCACTTGTAAATGCAGGTTGCTGCTAGCACTTGTAAATGCAGGTTGCTGCTAGCACTTGTAAATGCAGGTTGCTGCTAGCACTTGTAAATGCAGGTTGCTGTTAGCACTTGTAAATGCTGGTTGCTACTAGCACTTGTAAATGCAGGTTGCTGTTAGCACTTGTAAATGCAGGTTGCTGTTAGCACTTGTAAATGCAGGTTGCTACTAGCACTTGTAAATGCAGGTTGCTACTAGCACTTGTAAACGCAGGTTGCTGCTAGCACCCGTAAACGCAGGTTGCTGCTAGCACTTGTAAATGCAGGTTGCTGCTAGCACTTGTAAATGCAGGTTGCTGCTAGCACTTGTAAATGCAGGTTGCTGCTAGCACTTGTAAATGCAGATTGCTACTAGCACTTGTAAATGCAGGTTGCTGTTAGCACTTGTAAATGCAGGTTGCTACTAGCACTTGTAAATGCAGGTTGCTACTAGCACTTGTAAATGCAGGTTGCTACTAGCACTTGTAAATGCAGGTTGCTACTAGCACTTGTAAATGCAGGTTGCTACTAGCACTTGTAAACGAAGGTTGCTGCTAGCACTTGTAAATGCAGGTTGCTGCTAGCACTTGTAAATGCAGGTTGCTGCTAGCACTTGTAAATGCAAGTTGCTACTAGCACTTGTAAACGCAGGTTGCTACTAGCACTTGTAAACGCAGGTTGCTGCTAGCACTTGTAAATGCAGGTTGCTGCTAGTACATGTAAATTAATGCAGGATGATACTAGCACTTGTAAATTAATGTAGGTTACTACTAGTACATATAAAAAAATGCAGGTTGCTACTAGTACATGTAAATCAATGCAGGTTGCTACTGGTACATGTAAATCAATGCAGGTT
This sequence comes from Cherax quadricarinatus, assembly GCF_038502225.1. Classification (NCBI taxonomy): domain Eukaryota; kingdom Metazoa; phylum Arthropoda; class Malacostraca; order Decapoda; family Parastacidae; genus Cherax; species Cherax quadricarinatus. The sequence goes on from NC_091375.1 coordinate 11,991,002, forward strand.
GCTACTAGTACATGTAAATCAATGCAGGTTGCTACTAGTACGTGTAAATCAATGCAGGTTGCTACTAGTACGTGTAAATCAATGCAGGTTGCTACTAGTACGTGTAAATCAATGCAGATTGCTACTAGTACGTGTAAATCAATGCAGGTTGCTACTAGTACGTTTAAATTAACGCAGGTTGCTACCAGTACGTGTAAATCAATGCAGGTTGCTACTAGTACGTGTAAATCAATGCAGGTTGCTACTAGTACGTGTAAATCAATGCAGGTTGCTACCAGTACATGTATCAACATCATTTAACACAAACAATAAAACATTACATCCCATTAGTGTAAAGAGAGACAGAAGTGACATCATTATCTTCCTTACAAGTCTTCAAGCTCAAGTTAAAATGGGAGTATTTTACCCTTTTCCTGACACGTTAGTCCTGTCAGTGGCCGCCGTGTGTTGTAGTCTGGCACCGGAGTATGTGTCTGACACCTCAAGGTTGCCTCAGCCTGTCATCTCTGACACTTGACACAAGAATTATAGCAGCAATTATAGGAGACCCCTAATTATAGCAGCAATTATAGCAGACCCCTAATTATAGCAGCAATTATAGCAGACCCCTAATTATAGCAGCAATTATAGCAGACCCCTAATTATAGCAGCAATTATAGCAGACCCCTAATTATAGCAGCAATTATAGGAGACCCCTAATTATAGCAGCAATTATAGGAGACCCCTAATTATAGCAGCAATTATAGGAGACCCCTAATTATAGCAGCAATTATAGGAGACCCCTAATTATAGCAGCAATTATAGGAGACCCCTAATTATAGCAGCAATTATAGGAGACCCCTAATTATAGCAGCAATTATAGGAGATCCCTAATCTGCTGTGTTTTGGCAAATACGAGACTAATGATCTGAGGCTGGGAAGAAGTGGAGGTAATAAGGTTTGATTCGAGGATGGGGAAGCGTAAATCCAATTCCTTGGATCAAGAATCTTTCAACAGTATTATCTCTGGAAGAGTTTATGTATTGAAGGGTGTTACGCGCCCCTACTTCACTCCATTATATACAAAAATAAAAGGCCTGGTTAAAATAAGTTGTGTAATATATCGCGAACCACTTTATTACTAGCTAGATAAAGCAGGTTCGACTATATATTATTATCGGGTACGGTATGAATCAACAGTACTCCCATTGTATTATATTGTATTATATTGTATTATATTATATCTTTCCCCATGATTATTATAATTATAATATTACATTATATTATTATTAGGTTAGGTATTACGAATGTGTAACCACTACTGTAGTGACCAATTGGTGGTTCTAGAATTGACGCCACGCGTCGCCTTCTGGCCGAGCTGAAGTCATACTATGGAGTAGTTGAGTGAGGCAGTCAGCTCCTAGCTCTGACTCGGTACGGGTCTTCTGGCAGAGCTGAAGTCATACTATGGAGTAGTTGAGTGAGTCAGTCAGCTCCTAGCTCTGACTCGGTACGGGTCTTCTGGCAGAGCTGAAGTCATACTATGGAGTAGTTGAGTGAGTCAGTCAGCTCCTAGCTCTGACTCGGTACGGGTCTTCTGGCAGAGCTGAAGTCATACTATGGAGTAGTTGAGTGAGTCAGTCAGCTCCTAGCTCTGACTCGGTACGGGTCTTCTGGCAGAGCTGAAGTCATACTATGGAGTAGTTGAGTGAGTCAGTCAGCTCCTAGCTCTGACTCGGTACGGGTCTTCAGCACAAAGCTCCTAGCTTAAACTAAAACTTTATACCAAGTCTATTGTCTTGCCTTTGCCATTAGTTTCCTGAAGTCTGGTAATTCATGTCACTTATGAAAGATAACTATTTCGTTACCCTAGACCTTTCTAAAAGAGTTAAATGGTGAGATTAGTAGATTATTAATTGAAATTATTGTATCATACTCTGTTAATAAGAATTTGAACGTAAGATTGGGTTTCTTGCTGTATAGTATTTCATTTATAATTGCTTGTGGTTATTTTAATTCACTAACCAAATACCAATGAAACTAAATGATTGGTAATAAAATAAAATTATCAGAAAAACAAATGGAGTTACTTGTACCCCTATTGTTACGGTGAAGATTAAGTCGTAACAAAGAGTTAGCAAGAAAATAACTTTGAAGAAATCTAACAGCGTGTTATATGACCAGGTCTGGTGTTATATGACCAGGTCTGGTGTTATATGACCAGGTCTGGTGTTATATGACCAGGTCTGGTGTTATATGACCAGGTCTGGTGTTATATGACCAGGTCTGGTGTTATATGACCAGGTCTGGTGTTATATGACCAGGTCTGGTCACTCGTACTCACGCTGTTACACTAATAATAAAATAATAATAATAATAACAGTAATAACTTAATAAAAATCATGTAACAATAAAAATATAATCAAAATAGTAATAATAATAATTATTATTATTTTATAATTATGGAAATAAATCACTTTGACTTTTGGGTTATCCCAGGCAAGTTACATATATTACTATGTATGATAATTTTGCTTATGTGTATATGTACCTAAATAAAGTAATTAACGGCGCGTATACATCAACAGGTGAGAGTGGTTAAATACGGCGAGATGACACCGTAGACTTTCACCGCCCCTTTTCACTGTTTTAAAATGAATCCATCATTGGATCGCCTGCTCTTGTCTCACCAAACATTACATACACATGAACAGTTATCAAATAAAACGCGTCATATTGACCCTCTAGAGGCGGTGAAACGTTGTCGTTAAACGAGATTGTTAAACTACGGCAGGTGAGAGTGAGGTGTTAATTTGTTAGGAAATGGGTCGAAGTCGGGGATTAGAATGTGTAGTAGCGTGGCGCAGAATCAGAGAGGCTGTGCATAGTGTACCGGGATCACCAGGACGGTGTAGTAACGTGGCGCAGAATCAGAGAGGCTGTGCATAGTGTACCGGGATCACCAGGACGGTGTAGTAACGTGGCACAGAATCAGAGAGGCTGTGCATAGTGTACCGGGATCACCAGGACGGTGTAGTAACGTGGCACAGAATCAGAGAGGCTGTGCATAGTGTACCGGGATCACCAGGACGGTGTAGTAACGTGGCGCAGAATCAGAGAGGCTGTGCATAGTGTACTGGGATCACCAGGACGGTGTAGTAACGTGGCGCAGAATCAGAGAGGCTGTGCATAGTGTACCGGGATCACCAGGACGGTGTAGTAACGTGGCGCAGAATCAGAGAGGCTGTGCATAATGTACCGGGATCACCAGGACGGTGTAGTACCGTGGCGCAGAATCAGAGAGGCTGTGCATAGTGCACCGGGATCACCAGGACGGTGTAGTGACGTGGCGCAGAATCAGAGGCTGTGCATAGTGTACCGGGATCACCAGGACGGTGTAGTAACGTGGCGCAGAATCAGAGAGGCTGTGCATAGTGTACCGGGATCACCAGGACGGTGTAGTAACGTGGCGCAGAATCAGAGAGGCTGTGCACATTGTACCGGGATCACCAGGACGGTGTAGTAACGTGGCGCAGAATCAGAGAGGCTGTGCATAGTGTACTGGGATCACCAGGACGGTGTAGTAACGTGGCGCAGAATCAGAGAGGCTTTGCATAGTGTACGGGGATCACCAGGACGGTGTAGTAACGTGGCGCAGAATCAGAGGCTGTGCATAGTGTACCGGGATCACCAGGACGGTGTAGTAACGTGGCGCAGAATCAGAGAGGCTGTGCATAGTGTACCGGGCTCACCAGGACGGTGTAGTAACGTGGCGCAGAATCAGAGGCTGTGCATAGTGTACCGGGATCACCAGGACGGTGTAGTAACGTGGCGCAGAATCAGAGAGGCTGTGCATAGTGTACCGGGATCACCAGGACGGTGTAGTAACGTGGCGCAGAATCAGAGAGGCTGTGCATAGTGTACCGGGATCACCAGGACGGTGTAGTAACGTGGCGCAGAATCAGACAGGCTGTGCACAGTGTACCGGGATCACCAGGACGGTGTAGTAACGTGGCGCAGAATCAGAGAGGCTGTGCATAGTGTACTGGGATCACCAGGACGGTGTAGTAACGTGGCGCAGAATCAGAGAGGCTGTGCATAGTGTACCGGGATCACCAGGACGGTGTAGTAACGTGGCGCAGAATCAGAGAGGCTGTGCATAGTGTACCGGGATCACCAGGACGGTGTAGTAACGTGGCGCAGAATCAGAGAGGCTGTGCGTAGTGTACCGGGATCACCAGGACGGTGTAGTAACGTGGCGCAGAATCAGAGGCTGTGCATAGTGTACCGGGATCACCAGGACGGTGTAGTAACGTGGCGCAGAATCAGAGAGGCTGTGCATAGTGTACCGGGATCACCAGGACGGTGTAGTAACGTGGCGCAGAATCAGAGAGGCTGTGCATAGTGTACCGGGATCACCAGGACGGTGTAGTAACGTGGCGCAGAATCAGAGGCTGTGCATAGTGTACCGGGATCACCAGGACGGTGTAGTAACGTGGCGCAGAATCAGAGAGGCTGTGCATATTGTACCGGGATCACCAGGACGGTGTAGTAACGTGGCGCAGAATCAGAGAGGCTGTGCACAGTGTACCGGGATCACCAGGACGGTGTAGTAACGTGGTGCAGAATCAGAGAGGCTGTGCATAGTGTACTGGGATCACCAGGACGGTGTAGTAACGTGGCGCAGAATCAGAGAGGCTTTGCATAGTGTACGGGGATCACCAGGACGGTGTAGTAACGTGGCGCAGAATCAGAGGCTGTGCATAGTGTACCGGGATCACCAGGACGGTGTAGTAACGTGGCGCAGAATCAGAGGCTGTGCATAGTGTACCGGGATCACCAGGACGGTGTAGTAACGTGGCGCAGAATCAGAGAGGCTGTGCATAGTGTACCGGGATCACCAGGACGGTGTAGTAACGTGGCGCAGAATCAGAGAGGCTGTGCATAGTGTACCGGGATCACCAGGACTGTGTAGTAACGTGGCGCAGAATCAGAGAGGCTGTGCATAGTGTACCGGGATCACCAGGACGGTGTAGTAACGTGGCGCAGAATCAGAGAGGCTGTGCATAGTGCACCGGGATCACCAGGACGGTGTAGTAACGTGGCGCAGAATCAGAGAGGCTGTGCATAGTGTACCGGGATCACCAGGACGGTGTAGTAACGTGGCGCAGAATCAGAGAGGCTGTGCATAGTGTACCGGGATCACCAGGACGGTGTAGTAACGTGGCGCAGAATCAGAGAGGCTGTGCATAGTGTACCGGGATCACCAGGACGGTGTAGTAACGTGGCACAGAATCAGAGAGGCTGTGCATAGTGTACCGGGATCAACAGGACGGTGTAGTAACGTGGCGCAGAATCAGAGAGGCTGTGCATAGTGTACCGGGATCACCAGGACGGTGTAGTAACGTGGCGCAGAATCAGAGGCTGTGCATAGTGTACCGGGATCACCAGGACGGTGTAGTAACGTGGCGCAGAATCAGAGAGGCTGTGCATAGTGTACCGGGATCACCAGGACGGTGTAGTAACGTGGCGCAGAATCAGAGAGGCTGTGCATAGTGTACCGGGATCACCAGGACGGTGTAGTAACGTGGCGCAGAATCAGAGAGGCTGTGCATAGTGTACCGGGATCACCAGGACGGTGTAGTAACGTGGCGCAGAATCAGAGGCTGTGCATAGTGTACCGGGATCACCAGGACGGTGTAGTAACGTGGCGCAGAATCAGAGAGGCTGTGCATAGTGTACCGGGATCACCAGGACGGTGTAGTAACGTGGCGCAGAATCAGAGAGGCTGTGCATAGTGTACCGGGATCACCAGGACGGTGTAGTAACGTGGCGCAGAATCAGAGAGGCTGTGCATAGTGTACCGGGATCACCAGGACGGTGTAGTAACGTGGCGCAGAATCAGAGAGGCTGTGCATAGTGTACCGGGATCACCAGGACGGTGTAGTAACGTGGCGCAGAATCAGAGAGGCTGTGCATAGTGTACCGGGATCACCAGGACGGTGTAGTAACGTGGCGCAGAATCAGAGAGGCTGTGCATAGTGTACCGGGATCACCAGGACGGTGTAGTAACGTGGCGCAGAATCAGAGGCTGTGCATAGTGTACCGGGATCACCAGGACGGTGTAGTAACGTGGCGCAGAATCAGAGAGGCTGTGCATAGTGTACCGGGATCACCAGGACGGTGTAGTAACGTGGCGCAGAATCAGAGAGGCTGTGCATAGTGTACCGGGATCACCAGGACGGTGTAGTAACGTGGCACAGAATCAGAGAGGCTGTGCATAGTGTACCGGGATCAACAGGACGGTGTAGTAACGCGGCATAGAATCAGAGAGGCTGTGCATAGTGTACCGGGATCACCAGGACGGTGTAGTAACGTGGCGCAGAATCAGAGAGGCTGTGCATAGTGTACCGGGATCACCAGGACGGTGTAGTAACGTGGCGCAGAATCAGAGAGGCTGTGCATAGTGTACCGGGATCACCAGGACGGTGTAGTAACGTGGCGCAGAATCAGAGGCTGTGCATAGTGTACCGGGATCACCAAGACGGTGTAGTAACGTGGCACAGAATCAGAGAGGCTGTGCATAGTGTACCGGGATCACCAGGACGGTGTAGTAACGTGGCGCAGAATCAGAGAGGCTGTGCATAGTGTACCGGGATCACCAGGACGGTGTAGTAACGTGGCACAGAATCAGAGAGGCTGTGCACAGTGTACCGGGATCACTAGGTCGGATCAGAAGAGCACCCGGGTTAACACGGGAGCTGAGAACGACAGAAAACGACCAGAGGCGGGAAGCAAACTGACATGAGGAACTACAATATTTCTATGATTAAAACGCTAACTGTATTGAATCGACTTGTATTTATATTAACTATATCATGTTTTTGGGTTAATAGAGATATTAAACTTATTTTATGTATAAAATTGAATTACATTTTCTTTGGCTGATATTTAATATGTTTTTTTCATTTCTTGTATTTTGTAAATATTTTAGGGGTGAGTTGCTTGTTCAATGGAGTCAGTTTGGTACCAAACCTAATATATAATTATATCCTTATTTTTAAAGGGGTGGACCGGTAAGCCAGCGGAAGGCCTCGGTCAGATGACCAAAGCTCCAAAGGCGGGTCATCATCTGATTAAGACTCGCGTCAGGAAACACTTGCCCTGTTTCTTGACGAACCTAACCTAACCTAATCCAATATATTTCATCCTTAGTATATATATCGAGATGTATATTTCTCTCATTGTAAATATGCTGGGAGTTTAATCCTTAATTTAGGCATTACAGTATTCTAATCTGGTGGCGAAAGGTTTACCATGTAGCCTTAACCAGCCTCATGTGTAGTCGACTGGTTATCAACCCCTTTAGTCGACTGGTTTCGAACCCGGTTGCACATTAACCTAACGTAGGGTTGGTCTGGTTAGGTTCGGTCACGTTAGATTAAATTTGCTTCTCGAAACAGATATTGTTTCGTAATGGGCCCAAACTATAAATGTTTGCACTGTACAACCCAGTTAGTGCTGGAGAATCTGCGTGGTTAAACCATTCTTAAGCTGACTGCCTTCCGTGTGACTGTTTTCCGTGTGACTTTTCCGTGTGACTGTTTTCCGTGTGACTGTTATCCGTGTGACTGTTTTCCGTGTGACTGTTTTCCGTGTGATTGTTTTCCGTGTGATTGTTTTCCGTGTGACTGTTTTCTGTGTGACTGTTTTCCGTGTGACTGCCTTCCGTGTGACTGCCTTCCGTGTGACTGCCTTCCGTGTGTTTATACACTGAAGTACTCATCCGCCGGTGCAAGTAACTCTTGTGGTGGTAGTGCGTCAAACATAACTGCTCTCAGTAACTCTTGTGGTGGTAGTGCGTCAAACATAACTGCCCTCAGTAACTCTTGTGGTGGTAGTGCGTCAAACATAACTGCTCTCAGTAACTCTTGTTGTGTTAGTACGTCAAACATAACTGCTCTCAATAATTCTCGTATTTAGAACACTGAAAGTCTCTCATTCTTCACTAGGAACGTTTGCCAATACTTGCAGTAGTGAAATAAGATCAGTCGTTTACGTTGACCTAAATCAGCAAAAGATTTAATAGGTCTGCGAACAATGTTTTTGGTAGTGTTTTGGTGGTCTGGTTTGTGAGTGTAATATTTCTGCCTTTTTATTGTTTACTGATTCATTATAGATTATTTTCCAAAACGGGAACGAATCGCGGTGCAACTTACCGAGGGGCAAGTTTACTAGTCTCTGTACCACAGGTGTAAAAGACCGGCAACCCAGGATATTCATTTTGTCAGTTGTCAAAACTTGCCACCTTCTACAGGATATGTGCGCTTTATTTTCAGTTGTGTATTCCTTACGATGAGTGTGAGGCTTCTCGTGTGGTTGTTCAACCTCACTCTTTGAACATATGAAGCCTCCTCTTCAACCAGGAAACATTTGTTCAAGCGTTGCAGGTATAAATTCCTCCTTTCTCATAGTGTGCCAGCCCAACAAATAGAGAAATCTCAGTGTGTAGTGGCAGGAACAAAGGTACGTATTTACAAATGCTACATGATTTCAGAGTTGGTACTCGTAGATGGAGGCAAAAATGAATAGACGTAGCAATACTTTCATATGGGTGTAAGTCATGGTATTTAAACGTTGCAGTGAGGCAGTAGGAGTCAACAGAGATGTTAAGTGTGACAGCAATGTGTGACGTCAGTATTACGCAGAGAATTGTTAGATCAGAAATGAGAAGACTGTTGGGTTGTGAAAGGTATAATTCAAAAGGGAGAAGAAAGTTTAGAAATTCAGGAAGGACGAAGCAGAAAAAGATGGCAGAGAGGTTGTATAAATCCTGACTGAAGGGAAGGATAGTGAGGGGTCGTCTCGGGATGAGAAAGAGGGAAGAGTAAAGGATGATCTAAGCTGCAGAGGCTTGAGTTTGTAGTAGATATGCGTGTTAGATCGGAGTGAGTGGAGACAGGAGGTTCTTAGAGTTTGAAGTACTGTTGGAGTGTGAGCAAAGCAACATTTACGACCGGATTCAGAGAAACCGGTTACCCGGGCCTGAATCCTGGTGGTGGAAAGTACAGAGCCTGCACTCAGCAGCAGTGGGAAGAGGACAGGACGCTGCTATTCGAAGTGATATTACACTTTCTGCATAATGAAATATGTTTTCTTTGGTGACCCTACGTTAGTGGGAGACAGCTGATGTAGTAATATATATATATATATATATATATATATATATATATATATATATATATATATATATATATATATATATATATATCTGTACCTGGGCTCCGGCTGAACTTCTGCACTGCTTCAGAGAGGATTTCTCCTATCTGATGCTAGTCTTGAAAGATTGCATAGCCCCTGACGACGCATGAGAATGCGAAAGATCTCAAGATTTCCGCCCCTGTGTGGCTTGTACTGCATTAAGATCACTTGTTTGCGACTGTATTACCTGATAATATACAGGCATTTATGTCGTGCCAAATAAATCGAATTTGTCAGTTAGATCTGAGTCAATTTTATAATTAGATTTCTCCAAAATTTTCTTTTACAGATTGATGGATATATATTTTTTTAATTGAAAAATACACAAAAAAATATTATTGGACAAAACCTTGGAAGCTTCAACTAATCTAACCAAACTTCTTTTTAGCCAAAATTCTGCTAAATGCAAGACTGGTCAATAAAAATAATTAAATAAAAATAAAAATAAAAATAAAATTAATTAAATATATTTTTTTTCGTTATGTTCAGATTGAATTTCACGGGTTTGTGGAATATTTTTTTCACTCTGTTAATTCTGCAGAAAAGACCCTTAATTTTTAGACTTAAGTCGCCGATTTATCATATTCGGCACCACACACACACACACAATATATATATATATATATATATATATATATATATATATATATATATATATATATATATATATATATATATATATATATGTAAAACAACCACTGTGAAAGAATAGAGAAATTCCAATCGCTTTCGTGACTACTCACATTATCAAGGAACAATAAAAGTAATGCATCAAAGGAAGGTATATAAGGGGTCTAGCCCACACCTCACCATCACATCCCACAACAAAGCAACACCTGACGCGCGACTCATAAGAAAGAACACTGCAGCAGGCCCGCTGGCCCAACTAGACAGGTCCTTCACACAACCCACAAACAAACTATTCTACACTAGAATTAAGAATTTTAAAATTTATTATATGTCCGATGTATTATTAAATTCTTTCCAAATTCTATTAATTATAAATGAATTTAATTTATATAAACCAAAGGAAATATTCATATTATTGTCAAAACTGCTTTTTATGAAACAAGATTCAATTATATTCCTGTCGACCATGGACTTGCTTGATACTACTTTCTCAACTTTTTGAAAATCAATTGGATGGTTAAAATCTCTTACATGAATAAATAGAGCATTGGAATCTTGTCCAGTTCTAATGCTATATTTATGTTGTTTTAATCTAAGTTCGAGATTTTTACCAGTTTGACCGTAATAAACTTTATCGCAAATTTTACAAGGAATCTTACAGACACATCCATCAGCATTTTGGGGGGAATTCTTTATCAAAAGTTTTTTTTTACTGTATCAAGATTTTTGAATACAACTTTAATATTAAAAGTCTTAAGAAGGGAAGGCATATCAACCAAGTTTTCATGGTAAGGGAGAACCAACATATTTTTAGTTGCATAAGGCTGGTTGTCCCTTTTTGGATTGTAAAAAGTATTTCTAGCAATTTTA
>NC_091375.1:12006741-12079241 GCF_038502225.1 Cherax quadricarinatus
CACTCCGGGGTCAGTACTGTGGTAGACCACACTCCGGGGTCAGTACTGTGGTAGACCACACTCCGGGGTCAGTACTGTGGTAGACCACACTCCGGGGTCAGTACTGTGGTAGACCACACTCCGGGGTCAGTACTGTGGTAGACCACACTCCGGGGTCAGTACTGTGGTAGACCACACTCCGGGGTCAGTACTGTGGTAGACCACACTCCGGGGTCAGTACTGTGGTAGACCACACTCCGGGGTCAGTACTGTGGTAGACCACACTCCGGGGTCAGTACTGTGGTAGAACTTTATTGATCTTATCACAGACAGGGGTAAAAAAAAGAGTAAAACACAGAAAATACTTCTGACTTCAGCTGTCTGCTGACGAGGACCTCACTAGAGGACCTGAACATTGAATGCTTTCATTGTCCATGTTTATTTTCTTCATTTGACTTCATTTGTGTCACTAAGAAATGTTTAGTATACTTCAGGGTTTGGCTGTACTGGGCTACTTTATACTTAGATGTTGGCTTCATGCCGGTGCTGCGTACTCGAGGGTCAGGAGTGATATTTGCAGTGAATGATGACCAATGATTCTATCTTCTCGTTCTTGAAGATGGCTATTGAATTTTTGTGTATATTTGTATGTGTTAATAGGCACACGTATGTATTATAAGAATATAAGAAAGAAGGAACACTGCAACAGGCCTACTGACCCATGCGGAGCAGGTCCATGCCCCCCCCACCGGATTAGCCCAATGACCCACCCAGTCTGATCATCTCCACTCAAGGATGGAGCACTGCACCAGACCCAGCAGCACAAGCTAGTCAGGTCCAACTCACACCCACCCACACCCACTCATGTATTTATCTAGCCTATTTTTAAAACTACACAACGTTTTAGCCTCTATAACTGTACTCGGGAGTTTGTTCCACTCATCCACAACTCTATTACCAAACCAGTGCTTTCCTATATCCTTCCTGAATCTGAATTTTTCCAACTTGAAACCATTGCTGCGAGTCCAATCTTGGCTGGAAATTTTCAGCAGTCAGAAATACCAACCCACAAATTGGGTTGGGTTTCATTCCTTTCTGAAGCATTATTAATGATAAACCAGAAAGGGTTTAAACATCGTCTAGTTTCCACTGACAAGAGTTGGTCAGGTGCGATGCGATCCACCCACGGTACTGTGACTCGCATTATTTGTCTCCTTCTAGAGCAGAGAAGTCAAGACATCAACGTGTGGTGGCAGAGGCGAGGCTGTGCCACAAGGAGCCAGACATCGGTGTCGTAGCAACGATGTGTATGTCCCTGTATCCTCATACATCTTACTATGGTAATACTAGTGTATATAAAAATACCAGTGAAAATAGGAGACAAAATCTATTTTCACTGGAATTTTTACATATTTACAATCACGCATTGTATTGCGATTCCTTCCATCCTAAACATACTGATAGTATACACACGAGACATTGCACCTTAATCGATAAGGTTCCTAGAAGGCGAAACACCTTCGTAATAAAATGCCATAACCCGCGTTGTACATCACTATTGACATCTCCTATAAGCTTCAGGATGTCACCTCGAGCCTCTCAGAACGTTATCCCAGTAAACAATGTTAACAGTAACCATTGTTAACTGCAGTTACCTCCTCTCAGTGGATTAATTTGGCCTCGATAGCCATATTTGGCTGGATTGGCCGCCATTCACAAGCGCCGCAGTAAAAATGGAACAGAGGAATGATGTAAGATCACGAAAGTAGACCACAGATTAAAGAAGGAATTAATACGCAGTGTAGAAATAGATTACTGAAAAAATATAGAATTGCCACAAAAGAAATATAGAGGCTAAGAAAATAAATGTTTAATATATATGTATATATAATTGTTCAGAAACAAGTGGTCGATCCCTGTAAACATTAGCCAGGAGTCAAATATTTCTATTAACGTGTAAAACTGTGAGATAGCATAAAAAAATGACTTGTTCTGAAAAAATTACTATACTTTTGTGTTCCTTAGCCGGGAAGACGAAGCTCAACCGCCATATTAAGTGTTTGTCTACCAGCTGCTAGGGGGCAGCTGGCTCATTATAACCTACGTGTATTTTTTAAAGTCAATTTCTCCTTGCCCTGCGACCCACACGTGAACACTCACACTGGGACCTGCTGGTTCCCAGAAACTACCCTCACTGACGGCAAATTTGGACATGATGGAGGGAGTGGAAGAGACAATAACAGGTGTGAGAAACCGACGGTAAGAGAATTCCTGGTCTCTTGTTAGCCTTCCCTTCCAGTTACTGGGATTGGGTTGGATTTGTGAAGGACCTGCCTAGTATGGGCCCACAGGCCTATTGCAGTGTTCCTCCTTTCTTATGTTCTTAAATGTTACTGAGGGTTGTTAATCGAGTGTAAAGTAATTGTTATAGTGTCGAAATTAGAGTGCGCATATACGTAAACACATACACACACAGAAGCTGTGATTCGACTCCTACAACCACAAATAGGTGAGGACACAAACACACAGATAGAGATAGAAACCCCTAAATTACAAAGTAATATTCCTCACAGGTTTACCGCATTAGAAAGAAGATAATGATAAAGAAATCTGTGGAATATCTAGAGAAGATGGAACATCTCCCAGAGCTCCGGTGAGAAGGTTATACCGCATACCGTAAGGCGTATGTTTCTCAGTGTGTATATACTCAGTGTGTATATACTCTGTGTATATACTCACTGAATATACACTGAGAGCTTATTTTAATCCCTCTTTTAGGTATTAAATTATTATTGACACAACTTTAATGATCCACGTGAAGTTGATAGGCTTGAAACTCCATTAGCCAAGCAACCAACATCTGTCCAGCATTGGAACGTGTTGCCTCACAAATTTTAGACCTACGACAGGAAAATTTAAATCGTACACGAAACAGAAGTATAAGTGGACTGTACATTTCCAGACTGCAAGAAAGTCTTCAATACAGTACCAAACATGAGAGCCATTATTACGCAGAGTGGCAGGCAGGAGAGTCTAGCTGATTATTTAGAAATAAGAAAAAGTCCCTCTTAGACTTGAAATATTAGACTCACGAATTTGTAATAACACGAACGCACGAAAGTGCCTTCCTTGTATGTTTTAAAACTCACTTGTTATGGGTTCAAAACTCCACTCGTTCCGTGATTAATTTTTATATCAGGGTGAGTGCAACAAAAGGAGTTCCTTGGGGGTGAATTTTAGGTCTCACATTGTCCTTAGTGCCAGTAGATGACCAGTCATTTAAGGTAGTTGCCTACAAGTCAGTGTTAGTTATGGTACAAAAACTAGGAGATTAGACTAAAATCTTGATCCTTTGCATTTTTTGTAAAACGAATGGTTTGAAATTGGCCACCAAGGAATGTAGAACAGATACAATGTACAAGCAACGAGGGTAGCAGATAATATAATCAAACAAGGGTAGCAGATAGTGTAATCAAGCAGTGAAGATAACATTTAATGCAAACGAGGAGTGAGCTGTTCATTGCACAATTAACCTTGAGACCACTCTCATTTCTAATCTCAACGATAACTTACATCAGTGACGATAACTAAGATAACTCATAATAAATTTGCCAGGAGTGATTATGTGGTATCAAGGCCAGAATTGATGAATGTTGATACCGACAAGTTATATTGGCGAAATGCACAAATGCTTTGGTCAACACATTTAGCAAAGCAACGTTTCGCCACGAGCGATTTCTGCAGTATACCTCGATAGGGTTTGGGGGGTCAACGCCCCTGCGGCCCGGTCTGTGACCAGGCTCATCCTGATAAAGGCCTCAGGCCTAATAGAGAGTAGATAGAATAAGCGGTATGTACTATACAAAAGATCAGGTGAGGTGTTTAATCTTATGTCCGAAAAGCTCTATATAAACAGTGGTTTATACAGGTCAATAATGTTTATCTTTTTTTTTGTAGCCATTTGAAAACATTGTAAGTCTTCTGAAGATTTGCATTTGGGTTTAAATTTACTCTATCTTCTCTTTTTGTTTGGTGTGAGTTCTTACTTTCAGTGTGACTGAGATCCACTTCATGGAATTTGCTTATGTTTCGCGACTAGAAATGTGTGAAGCGGTTGCAGGGGTCGATTCACATCTCTTTGCTGTGTGTTTGTGTAGGGGAGATAAGACAATTATCTTAAGACTGACTACCCTCGTAAAATATCTTATGAAGTAAGTTAAATATCTTTGATCTTGTAAATTGGGACACTAGGTTATTTAGCAAGTGAGACAGGTGCCTCAGCTCATCTCAGATCACCCTGCCTCTCTCCACACCCTGCCTCTCTCCACAGCCTGCCTCTCTCCACAGCCTGCCTCTCTCCACAGCCTGCCTCTCTCCACAGCCTGCCTCTCTCCACACCCTGCCTCTCTCCACACCCCGCCTCTCTCCACACCCTGCCTCTCTCCACACCCCGCCTCTCTCCACACCCTGCCTCACTCCACACCCTGCCTCTCTCCACACCCTGCCTCTCTCCACACCCTGCCTCTCTCCACACCCCACCTCTCTCCACATCCCGCCTCTCTCCACACCCTGCCTCTCTCCACACCCCACCTCTCTCCACACCCTGCCTCTCTCCACACCCCGCCTCTCTCCACACCCCGCCTCTCTCCACACCCCGCCTCTCTCCACACCCCGCCTCTCTCCACACCCCGTCTCTCTCCACACCCTGCCTCTCTCCACACCCTGCCTCTCTCCACACCCTGCCTCTCTCCACACCCCGCCTCTCTCCACACCCCGCCTCTCTCCACACCCTGCCTCTCTCCACACCCCGCCTCTCTCCACACCCTGCCTCTCTCCACACCCTGCCTCTCTCCACACCCTGCCCAGAGCCACATAGGGCCAGGGAGCAGCGCCCCCTCTGGTGCTACAACCTACGGGAAACCCAACTCACCTCTGCCAACTTGCAAGCCAAATGCTCTAGATTAATGTTGTTTTAGCAGTATAACCCAGCGCCAACAAACACATGAATGCGCAAAACATTCACAAACAGGCAGTTTTAACAATGCAGAACAAGTCACATGGGAACGGAAATCAAGATCTTTCGCACACTCTGTGCATCGTCAGGAGCTATGGCCTGGTGGTTAAGATCTTTCCCAGCCAGAGTAGAAACATTGGACGTGTTTCTTTCTGTCTATGTTCCCCATCAGTAAAATGGGTACCTGGGTGTTAGTCGACTGGTGTGGGTCGCATCCTGGGACACTGACCTAAGGAGGCCTGGTCACAGACCGGGCCGCGGGGGCGTTGACCCCCGGAACTCTCTCCAGATAAACTCTCCAGGATAACCCAAATAGTAAAAATAGTTCGGAATGTTGCAAGGCTAGCAACAGATAGAAGGAAAAACTCTCTCTGAGGCAAAGCAGAAGTGTAAAGCATCAGGCCCATGACAGAGAATTTTTTCCTCCTAATATCTGTTATTAGCCTTGCAACATTACATAGCTCCTGACGACCCACATAGAGTGCGAAAGATCTTGATTTCCATCCCCATGTGACTTGTTTTACACATTTAAAGTTGTTCGTAACATTCATTCTCAAGTTTAACATTCCCATTGAAAAGTGACAGATACCAGTCGAAAAATGTTGATATCTCATTATTGACGTGTCATTACTGACGTGTCATTACTGACGTGTCATTATTGACGTGCCATTATTGACGTGTCATTATTGACGTGCCATTATTGACGTGTCATTATTGACGTGTCATTATTGACGTGTCATTATTGACGTGCCATTATTGACGTGTCATTATTGACGTGTCATTATTGACGTGTCATTATTGACGTGTCATTATTGACGTGTCATTATTGACGTGTCATTATTGACGTGTCATTATTGACGTGTCATTATTGACGTGCCATTATTGACGTGCCATTATTGACGTGTCATTATTGACGTGTCATTATTGACGTATCATTGTTGACGTGTCATTACTGACGTGTCATTACTGACGTGTCATTACTGACGTGTCATTACTGACGTGTCATTACTGACGTGTCATTACTGACGTGTCATTACTGACGTGTCATTACTGACGTGTCATTACTGACGTGTCATTACTGACGTGCCATTACTGACGTGCCATTACTGACGTGCCATTACTGACGTGCCATTACTGACGTGCCATTACTGAGGTGTCATTATTGAGGTGTCATTATTGAGGTGTCATTATTGAGGTGTCATTATTGACGTGTCATTGTTGACGTGTCATTGTTGACGTGTCATTGTTGACGTGTCATTACTGACGTGTCATTATTGACGTGTCATTATTGACGTGTCATTATTGAGGTGTCATTATTGAGGTGTCATTATTGACGTGTCATTATTGACGTGTCATTATTGACGTGTCATTATTGACGTGTCATTATTGACGTGTCATTATTGACGTGTCATTACTGAGGTGTCATTATTGACGTGTCATTATTGACGTGTCATTATTGACGTGTCATTATTGACGTGTCATTATTGACGTGTCATTATTGACGTGTCATTATTGACGTGTCATTATTGACGTGTCATTATTGACGTGTCATTATTGACGTGTCATTATTGACGTGTCATTATTGACGTGTCATTATTGACGTGTCATTATTGACGTGTCATTATTGACGTGTCATTATTGACGTGTCATTATTGACGTGTCATTATTGACGTGTCATTATTGACGTGTCATTATTGACGTGTCATTATTGACGTGTCATTATTAACGTGTCATTATTAACGTGTCATTATTGATGTGTCATTATTGAGGTGTCATTATTGAGGTGTCATTAATGACGTGTCATTATTGAGGTGTCATTATTGAGGTGTCATTAATGAGGTGTCATTATTGAGGTGTCATTATTGAGGTGTCATTATTGAGGTGTCATTATTGAGGTGTCATTATTGAGGTGTCATTATTAATCGTGTCATTATTGAGGTGTCATTACTGACGTGTCATTATTAATCGTGTCATTATTGACGTGTCATTATTAATCGTGTCATTGATGACGTGTCTTTATTAATCGTGTCATTATTGACGTGTCATTATTAATCGTGTCATTATTGGTATGTCATTATTAATCGTGTCATTATTGACGTGTCATTATTAATCGTGTCATTATTGACGTGTCATTATTAATCGTGTCATTACTGACGTGTCATTATTAATCGTGTCATTATTGACATGTCATTATTAATCGTGTCATTACTGACATGTCATTATTAATCGTGTCATTATTGACATGTCATTATTAATCGTGTCATTATTGACGTGTCATTATTAATCGTGTCATTATTGACGTGTCATTATTAATCGTGTCATTATTGACATGTCATTATTAATCGTGTCATTATTGACATGTCATTATTAATCGTGTCATTATTGACATGTCATTATTAATCGTGTCATTATTGACGTGTCATTATTAATCGTGTCATTATTGACATGTCATTATTAATCGTGTCATTATTGACATGTCATTATTAATCGTGTCATTATTGACATGTCATTATTAATCGTGTCATTATTGACATGTCATTATTAATCGTGTCATTACTGACGTGTCATTATTAATCGTGTCATTACTGACATGTCATTATTAATCGTGTCATTATTGACCTGTCATTATTAATCGTGTCATTACTGACATGTCATTATTAATCGTGTCATTATTGACATGTCATTATTAATCGTGTCATTATTGACGTGTCATTATTAATCGTGTCATTATTGACGTGTCATTATTAATCGTGTCATTATTGACATGTCATTATTAATCGTGTCATTATTGACGTGTCATTATTAATCGTGTCATTATTGACGTGTCATTATTAATCGTGTCATTATTGACATGTCATTATTAATCGTGTCATTATTGACATGTCATTATTAATCGTGTCATTATTGACATGTCATTATTAATCGTGTCATTATTGACGTGTCATTATTAATCGTGTCATTATTGACATGTCATTGTTAATCGTGTCATTATTGACATGTCATTATTAATCGTGTCATTATTGACATGTCATTATTAATCGTGTCATTATTGACGTGTAATTATTAATCGTGTCATTATTGACGTGTAATTATTAATCGTGTCATTATTGACATGTCATTATTAATCGTGTCATTATTGACATGTCATTATTAATCGTGTCATTACTGACGTGTTATTATTAATCGTGTCATTATTGACGTGTCATTATTAATCGTGTCATTACTGACATGTCATTATTAATCGTGTCATTATTGACGTGTAATTATTAATCGTGTCATTATTGACGTGTAATTATTAATCGTGTCATTATTGACATGTCATTATTAATCGTGTCATTATTGACATGTCATTATTAATCGTGTCATTACTGACGTGTTATTATTAATCGTGTCATTATTGACGTGTCATTATTAATCGTGTCATTACTGACATGTCATTATTAATCGTGTCATTATTGACCTGTCATTATTAATCGTGTCATTACTGACATGTCATTATTAATCGTGTCATTATTGACATGTCATTATTAATCGTGTCATTATTGACGTGTCATTATTAATCGTGTCATTATTGACGTGTAATTATTAATCGTGTCATTATTGACATGTCATTATTAATCGTGTCATTATTGACGTGTCATTATTAATCGTGTCATTATTGACGTGTCATTATTAATCGTGTCATTATTGACATGTCATTATTAATCGTGTCATTATTGACATGTCATTATTAATCGTGTCATTATTGACATGTCATTATTAATCGTGTCATTATTGACGTGTCATTATTAATCGTGTCATTATTGACATGTCATTATTAATCGTGTAATTATTTACATGTCATTATTAATCGTGTCATTATTGACATGTCATTATTAATCGTGCCATTACTGACGTGTTATTATTAATCGTGTCATTATTGACATGTCATTATTAATCGTGTCATTACTGACGTGTTATTATTAATCGTGTCATTACTGACATGTCATTATTAATCGTGTCATTACTGACGTGTTATTATTAATCGTGTCATTACTGACGTGTTATTATTAATCGTGTCATTACTGACATGTCATTATTAATCGTGTCATTACTGACATGTCATTATTAATCGTGTCATTACTGACATGTCATTATTAATCGTGTCATTACTGACATGTCATTATTAATCGTGTCATTACTGACATGTCATTATTAATCGTGTCATTACTGACATGTCATTATTAATCGTGTCATTACTGACATGTCATTATTAATCATGTCATTACTGACATGTCATTATTAATCGTGTCATTACAATTTCGTAAGTCTTGCTCTATATTAATATTTCTAGAAATCCTCTCACAAATTATTTACAAGTATGTAAATATTTACAAGTATATAAATAAACATGTATATCTAAGTAATAAATACGTTACCTGTTGGTTTACCTGGATTACCTGGAGAGAGTTCCGGGGGTCAACGCCCCCGCGGCCCGGTCTGTGACCAGGCCTCCTTAGGTCAGTGTCCCAGGATGCGACCCACACCAGTCGACTAACACCCAGGTACCCATTTTACTGATGGGGAACATAGACAACAGGTGGAAAGAAACACGTCCAATGTTTCTACTCTGGCTGGGAATCGAACCCAGGCCCTCACCGTGTGAAGCCAGAGCGTTAACCACCAGGCCACCAGAGCCCCTGGATATGGGATTTTTACGGCACAGTAATAATATTAACTAAATAAGGAGAGAAGACTGTATATCCTGTGGTATATGTTATACTTTATATGTGACATATCACGTAATGTGCTTTTCTGTATTACAAACACTGTCCTTGTTGTGTACTGTTTATGCTGTCTAAAAGACAGTCTGTGAGGCAATAATCCTATCTTAGAGACAGTATACTGCTTATGCTGTTTTAGAGGCAGTGTACTACTAATGCTGTTTTAGAGACAGTGTATTATTGATGCTGTTTTAGAGACAGTGTATTACTAATGCTGTTTTAGAGACAGTGTACTACTAATGCTGTTTTAGAGACAGTGTACTAATGCTGTTTTAGAGACAATGTACTACTAATGCTGTTTTAGAGACAGTGTATTACTGATGCTGTTTTAGAGACAGTGTATTACTAATGCTGTTTTAGAGACAGTGTACTACTAATGCTGTTTTAGAGACAGTGTACTACTAATGCTGTTTTAGAGACAGTGTACTACTAATGCTGTTTTAGAGACAGTGTATTACTGATGCTGTTTTAGAGACAGTGTACTACTAATGCTGTTTTAGAGACAGTGTACTACTAATGCTGTTTTAGAGACAGTGTACTACTAATACTGTTTTAGAGACAGTGTACTACTAATGCTGTTTTAGAGACAGTGTACTACTAATGCTGTTTTAGAGACAGTGTACTACTAATGCTGTTTTAGAGACAGTGTACTACTAATGCTGTTTTAGAGACAGTGTACTACTAATGCTGTTTTAGAGACAGTGTACTACTGATGCTGTTTTAGAGACAGTGTACTACTAATGCTGTTTTAGAGACAGTGTACTACTGATGCTGTTTTAGAGACAGTGTACTACTGATGCTGTTTTAGAGACAGTGTACTACTGATGCTGTTTTAGAGACAGTGTATTACTAATGCTGTTTTAGAGACAGTGTATTACTAATGCTGTTTTAGAGGCAGTGTACTACTGATGCTGTTTTAGAGACAGTGTACTACTAATGCTGTTTTAGAGACAGTGTACTACTGATGCTGTTTTAGAGACAGTGTACTACTGATGCTGTTTTAGAGACAGTGTACTACTGATGCTGTTTTAGAGACAGTGTACTACTGATGCTGTTTTAGAGACAGTGTACTACTGATGCTGTTTTAGAGACAGTGTACTACTAATGCTGTTTTAGAGACAGTGTACTACTAATGCTGTTTTAGAGACAGTGTACTGATGCTGTTTTAGAGACAGTGTACTACTGATGCTGTTTTAGAGGCAGTGTACTACTGATGCTGTTTTAGAGACAGTGTACTACTGATGCTGTTTTAGAGACAGTGTACTACTGATGCTGTTTTAGAGACAGTGTACTACTGATGCTGTTTTAGAGGCAGTGTACTACTGATGCTGTTTTAGAGACAGTGTACTACTAATGCTGTTTTAGAGAGTGTACTACTAATGCTGTTTTAGAGACAGTGTACTACTAATGCTGTTTTAGAGACAGTGTACTACTGATGCTGTTTTAGAGACAGTGTATTACTAATGCTGTTTTAGAGACAGTGTACTACTGATGCTGTTTTAGAGGCAGTGTACTACTAATGCTGTCTTAAAGAAGACAGTGTACTACTGATGCTGTCTTAAGGAGAGTCACTGCCGTTACTCTCCCACAGTAGACATACTGAGACATCCTCACTGCTACCATATAAGGTTCTTGTAAACAATGGCAATCTCTCCCACGCCAGCCAACGTTGCCAATAGTTCTCACTTTCCCATTGTTTTCTCTCTTCTTCTTCTTTCTTCTCCTCCTCCACATTTTCCTTTCATCACTAGACAATGTATGTGTGCGAGGAAGAGGTTTTAAAGAATAAAGCTATCTTTATTCTGTAAAGCTAGCTCTGATGATCAGCAGTACGTGGC
Source organism: Cherax quadricarinatus (assembly GCF_038502225.1). Classification (NCBI taxonomy): domain Eukaryota; kingdom Metazoa; phylum Arthropoda; class Malacostraca; order Decapoda; family Parastacidae; genus Cherax; species Cherax quadricarinatus. Next base: position 12,018,336 of record NC_091375.1, read on the forward strand.
ACCGTGGCGAGTGGAGTGCCTCGGAACCATACAGAGAAGTGCCAGTTCCCAGAAGCAATGGCACTCTCCCAAGTAATAGACGGCGACTGAGGGGAAAACCCAGCGACACACACACACACACACACACACACACACACACACACACACACACACACACACACACACACACACACACACACACAGGGGTCCCACAGGGGTCAGTTCTAGGGCCAGTGCTATTTTTGATATATGTGAACGACATGATGGAAGGAATAGACTCTGAAGTGTCTCTATTCGCAGATGATGTGAAGTTGATGACAAGAATTAAATCGGATGAGGCAGGACTGCTAAGAGACCTGGACAGGCTGGACATGTAGTCCATGAACTGGCTTCTCGAATTCAATCCTGCCAAATGCAAAGTCATGAAGATTGGGGAGGGGCAAAGAAGACCGCAGAGTATAGGCTAGGTGGACAAAGACTACAGACCTCACTCAGGGAGAAAGACCTTGGGGTGACCATAACACCGAGCACATCACAGGAGGCACACATCAACCAAATAACTGCTGCAGCATACGGGCGCCTGGCAAACCTGAGAATAGCATTCCGATACCTTAATAAGGAATCGTTCAAGACACTGTACACTGTGTATGTTAGGCCCATACTGGAGTATGCAGCACCAGTATGGAACCCACACCTGGTCAAGCACGTCAAGAAGTTAGAGAAAGTACAAAGGTTTGCAACCAGGCTAGTCCCAGAGCTCAGGGGAATGTCGTACGAGGAAAGGTTGAGGGAAATCGGACTGACGACACTGGAGGACAGAAGGGTCAGGGGAGACATGATAACGACATACAAGATACTGCGGGGAATAGACAAGGTGGACAGAGATAGGATGTTCCAGAGAGGGGACACAGGGACAAGGGGTCACAACTGGAAGCTGAAGACTCAGACGAGTCACAGGGACGTTAGGAAGTATTTCTTCAGTCATAGAGTTGTCAGCAAGTGGAATAGCCTAGCAAGTGAAGTAGTGGAGGCAGGAACCATACATAGTTTTAAGAAGAGGTATGATGCTGCTCAGGAAGCAGAGAGAGAGAGGACCTAGTAGCGATCAGTGAAGAGGCGGGGCCAGGAGCTGAGTCTCGACCCCTGCAACCACAATTAGGTGAGTATAGGCCTAGACGCCTTTCCAACAAAATATATTTTTCATTATTTCTGTCAATAATACATTAAAAAGATTTGTGAATATATGGTAGGCTGTGTATGGCACTAGTAGGCTGTGTATGGCACTAGTAGGCTGTGTATGGCACTAGTAGGCTGTGTATGGCACTAGTAGGCTGTGTATGGCACTGGTAGGCTGTGTATGGCACTAGTAGGCTGTGTATGGCACTAGTAGGCTGTGTATGGCACTAGTAGGCTGTGTATGGCACTGGTAGGCTGTGTATGACATTGGTAGGCTGTGTATGGCACTAGTAGGCTGTGTATGGCACTAGTAGGCTGTGTATGGCACTAGTAGGCTGTGTATGGCACTAGTAGGCTGTGTATGGCACTAGTAGGCTGTGTATGGCACTAGTAGGCTGTATATGACACTAGTAGGCTGTGTATGGCATTGGTAGGCTGTGTATGGCACTGGTAGGCTGTGTATGGCACTAGTAGGCTGTATATGACACTAGTAGGCTGTGTATGGCACTGGTAGGCTGTGTGTGGCACTAGTAGGCTGTATATGACACTAGGCTGTGTATGACACTGGTAGGCTGTGTATGGCACTGGTAGGCTGTGTATGGCACTAGTAGGCTGTATATGACACTGGTAGGCTGTGTATGACACTAGTAGGCTGTGTATGGCACTGGTAGGCTGTGTATGGCACTAATAGGCTGTATATGACACTCGTAGGCTGTGTATGACATTAGTAGGCTGTGTATGGCACTGGTAGGCTGTGTATGACACTAGTAGGCTGTGTATGACATTGGTAGGCTGTGTATGACACTGGTAGGTTGTGTATGACACTAGTAGGCTGTGTATGACATTGGTAGGCTGTGTATGACACTGGTAGGCTGTATATGACACTAGTAGGCTGTGTATGACACTGGTAGGCTATGTATGACACTGGTAGTCTGCGTATGCTGGCAGGCTGTATATGACACTGGTAGGCTGTGTATGACATTGGTAGGCTGCGTATGACACTGGTAGGCTGTGTATGACACTGGTAGGCTGTTTATGGCACTGGTAGGCTGTGTATGACACTGGCAAGCTGTGCATGACAGTGGTAGGCCATTTATGACACTGGTAGGCTGTGTATGACACTTGTAGGCTGAGTAAGACACTGGTAGGCTGTACACACAGCCTAATAAGGGATGATATTCCTCCAGTTTGAAGTCATGTATGTTTTTTTACCACCGGATGTATATTTACAATAAGCTTGGCAGGCCTCTGTTTCACTTAATTTCTGTCCTACTCCCCTCATTCTCTTCCCCTCATTCTCTTCCCCTTCCCTCATTCTCTATCTCTTCCTTCTTTATCTGCATTTCCCCTCATCCTCTTTCCAATCCTCTTCAGTGTGTATCCTGTGTAATAAGTAAATCTGGTGGTGTGTGTGTAACTCCAGTACCTGCTGGAAGTACTCAGGTGTTAAGTGACTCCAGTACCTGCTGGAAGTACTCAGGTGTTAAGTGACTCCAGTACCTGCTGGAAGTACTCAGGTGTTAAGTAACTCCAGTACCTGCTGGAAGTACTCAGGTGTTAAGTGACTCCAGTACCTGTTGGAAGTACTCAGGTGTTAAGTGACTCCAGTACCTGCTGGAAGTACTCAGGTGTTAAGTAACTCAAGTACCTGCTGGAAGTACTCAGGTGTTAAGTAACTCTAGTACCTGCTGGAAGTACTCAGGTGTTAAGTAACTCTGCTGGAAGTACTCAGGTGTTAAGTAACTCCAGTGCTGGAAGTACTCAGGTGTTAAGTGACTCCAGTACCTGCTGGAAGTACTCAGGTGTTAAGTGTAACCTGCTCCAGTACCTGCTGGAAGTACTCAGGTGTTAAGTAACTCCAGTACCTGCTGGAAGTACTCAGGTGTTAAGTAACTCCAGTACCTGCTGGAAGTACTCAGGTGTTAAGTAACTCCAGTACCTGCTGGAAGTACTCAGGTGTTAAGTAACTCCAGTACCTGCTGGAAGTACTACGATGCCAATACATTAACTCTTATGCCTTCATTCTCTCCTCTCTCTCTCTTCCCTCCTCCTCCTCCGTCCTTCATCCCAATTCTCCATTCCTCCCGGCCCTCCCCTGTCTCTCTCATCCCCACAACGGAAGTAGTGCCACCATGACGTCAGTGCCAGTGATCAGGGCCATGTAAGTCCCTGGCGCTGCTACCAGAGGTGCCAGCCAATCCCCCCAGTTTCCCAGGTAGTGCCTCACTCTCCCTCTCCCTTCCTCCTTCCCCTCGTAGTGCCAACCAACTGCCCCCTACCCCTGCAAGTGCCCACCTTTCCCCTCCTGGGTGCCAGCCACGCCAGCGAGTATTCTGGGCACGAGGCCGTGTGCGTGAATAACAAGGCCGTCTCAACGAAGCTGACCAACATACCCGAAGCAAAACGAAAACAAAATTTTGATTGGCGTAGGTCTATCGAGGCCTCCCGGGCATCTCATCAACGGAGCTCATCACGTACACGAACTAATTACGGGTCGGGAAGAAGTCAGACTGTAATGTAGGCCAGGAATAATGAGCTGATGGACGTGTTCGTACTCTGACTTCCACGAAGAGAGGACTGGTTGTTCCGCACATATAAGGCGAAGTAGCAAGGACCTCCTGGCTACCGCCTCTTCTCCCTTGCCCCGGCGCGCTCATCCAATGAGATCCTCGGCCGTATCTATTCGATTTGCTATTGGCTGTGGTGTTGTGCTTTCTTTGGGTTTCCTTATAAGGCGTTTACTCCAGACGTTGATAAGTTGCCTTAGGCTCAACTTTTCCTGTTTCATGATGTAGGTAGGTCTATGGGGGTTAGAAAGAGGACTAGCTAAGCCTGTAAATGTCTGCCTTATGGCTTCTAAATGCATAGCCATAAAAGGTAAGGGCCACTGCCAGGGGAGTGCCACCAGTGCCAAAATTTGTGCGGCTCTGACCTCTGTGTGGGCTAGACACACCCTCGGTACTTGGTGCGCTTGAAAAAAGTCACTTCATACCCGAGCTGACCCTCACAGGCATCGGGTCTCCCTAACGTCATTAGCTAGTAAATATATATCACAAAACAATGAGGTTGTTTTAATTACGTTTTTCATTGTAATTTAAGATACCCAAAAGATTTCTGTTCTGGCTGGAAAGTAAATGAAATGTTGAGGGAATTCTCGTTGGTATATTCTGCAGACGACACTCACAACCCTGGCAATAGATGCCATGAACAAAGTATAAATGATATGATACAAAGCAAGGATGAAACATAGGATTGAAGAGTAACTTCAATCCTATGTTGTAGGATTACATTAGCTATTATCAATACTCAGTACCCGACAGGATCATGTTTTATGTTGGTAGGTAAAAGGAAATATGTGGGACCAATATTTTACTGTGGCGATGTTTCGCTCTCCATTACCTACTACTACTACTACCACCACCACCACAAGTACTACAACTACTACTGTTACTACCACAAGTACTACAACAACTACTACTATCTCCAGTGTAACGGCCTGATAAAGCTCCTGGAGAGCGAAACGTTGCCACAATAAAATGTCACATTAGTTGTATCTATGCCCTTTTACCCAATATTATTTTTATTAACACATCGGACGTTTCCCACCAAGGTACGGTGGCCCAAAAAAGAAGAAAAACTTTCACCATCATTCACTCCATCACTGTCTTGCCAGAAGGGAGCTTTACACTACAGTTATAAAACTGAAACATTAACATCCCTCCTTCAGAGTGCAGACACTGCACTTCCTACCTCCAGGACTCAAGTCCGGCCAACTGGTTTTGGAAATAAGTGGTATAAAATACCGACACAATGGAAATATAAACACACATGCAGTATAATGCGATCCTTTATTGACAACGTTTCGCCCAGACAGTGGGCTTTTTCAAGTCACAAACAGATCTACCTGGCTATAAATACTCGCGTACCTTCCATCTCAGGTAGATCTGTCTGACTTGAAAAAGCCCACTGTGTGGGCGAAACGTTGTCAATAAAGGATTACATTATACTGCATATGTGTTTATATTTCCTAACTGGTTTTCCCTGAATTCCTTCATGTTACTTTGCACACACTCCAACAGCACGTCATGTCATGAAAACCACTTGTCTCCACTAACTTTAATCTAACATGCTTGCTGGATGTCTAAGCCCCTCACACACAAAACCTCCTTTACCCCCTCCCCCCTCCAATCAATTGTGGGTAATTCTACCAACATTATAACAATGTTTTCTTTTAAATAGGGTGTCGAACCGGGCTTGGGAAATCTAATGACCACTTAACCACTGATCGAAGCGTCATCTGATCAAGGTATCAGGAAAGTTGTTTCCTGACGAATAAAACACCATCGTCTAGCTAACAATTAGAACAGATACGTTACATATCAAAAATATTTAGAACATCGCTTAATATTTAAGAACATAAGTTTCCTATCACCACTAAAAATTACTATTATAAATAAAGATATATATAAAGATATATATGTCGTGCAGAATAGGTAAAATTGGTTAATTAGTAAGAACTCATTTAAAATTAAGTCTTTTCTAAAATTTTCTCTTATACGTTTAAAGATATATATTTTTCATTGATGTTAATGTAAAAATTAATAATTTTATACCAAAAGAACCTTAGAAAACTTACCTAACCTTATTATAACAAGCGCAATTTAATTTAGCCTAACCCAACTAAATATATTTTAGTTAAGTTTACAATAATTTAATAATAAACAAACACAATGAATATATTTTTTTTTTCGTTAGGTTCAGAAAGATTTTTGGGAAATTATTGCACACACAAATTTTCGCATGCCATATTCGGCAAGAATAAGTCATGCTATTTAAGCCAAAATCGTAAGTTTTACCTATTCGGCACTATATATATATATATATATATATATATATATATATATATATATATATATATATATATATATATATATATATATATATATATTCAGATTTTTTTTATGCCTTTTGTTGAATAAATCAGATTTTTTTCACCCATTTTTCAAAATAAATTTTATAATTTTTGGAGCAGTTCCTGTGTAGACACAAGAGTGCTAGTCGTCTGATCAGTAAGATTTCAACGATTGAACGAGACGCAGCCAGGGCAGGGGGGAGGAGACCCCCTTCACCCCTCCCTTTATCCCCCCACCAGCACCCCCTTACAACGCCCCCCTCTTCATGCCCACCAATCCTCCTGGGCACCATATTAGGCAGTGCCCAACCCACCAATGCAGAAAATAACTATCTTATATATATATATATATATATATATATATATATATATATATATATATATATATATATATATATGCTTAATAATAACCTACATGGAGACAAACTCAGAAATTTAATTGATCTGTATATTTCGAACCTCTGCTGGGGTCCTCTTCAGTAGGACATTAAAAGGTATTTTAAATACGTACATTTTCCTTAAGTATGTTTTAACATATTCCTAGATACAAGAGAATAATAATGTTCTTGGTGTCTGGTGAGGGAGTGATTGTTTTGTAACAACCCGGCTGTCTCCCACTGAGGTCACGTGACCCTGATTAGAAGAAATACTTTTATTGTTGTTCGTTCTGTCCTTGTCTTGACAAAGGCGTGCTGGTATTACGGCTCGGAACAGTGTTATTCTTGCTACCCCTCTGTTAGAGTGCTGTGTGTGTGTGTGTGTGTGTGTGTGTGTGTGTGTGTGTGTGTGTGTGTGTGTGTGTGTGTGTGTGTGTGTGTGTGTGTGTGTGTGTGTGTGCGTGCGTGTGTGTGTGTGTGTGTGTGTGTGTGTGCGTGCGTGTGTGCGCGCACACACACGCCAAACACGTCAAGAAATTAGAGAAAGTACAAAGGTTTGCAACAAGGGGAATGTCCTACGAAGAAAGGTTGGGGGAAATCGGACTGACGACACTGGAGGACAGGAGGGTCAGGGAAGACATGATAACGACATCCAAGATACTGCGTGGAATAGATAAGGTGGACAGAGACAGGATGTCCCAGAGATGGGACACAGAAACAAGGGGTCACAATTGGAAGCTGAAGACTCAGATGAGTCACAGGGATGTTAGGAAGTATTTCTTCAGTCATAGAGTTGTCAGGAAGTGGAACAGTCTGGCAAGTGATGTAGTGGAGGAAGGAACTATACATTGCTTTAAGACGAGGCATGACAAAGCTCAGAAAGCAGAGAGAGAGGACCTAGTAGCGATCATTGAAGAGGCGGGGCCAGGATCCGAGTATCGACCCCTGCAACCACAATTAGGTGAGTACAATTAGGTGAGAACACACACACACACACACACACACACACACACACACACACACACACACACACACACACACACTTTGGCATGCCGCCAGGTCTTCCACGAAGTGTCACGATGAACCGGAGCCTCGACTGGTGTTTATATCCGGTCTCATATACGCTGACCTTGACGATAGCCAGACCAAGAGAGAGCTACGCCCGTCCTTGTGGACCGATGGAGACGCTGCTGGTGTTACCTTCGTTAGGAATAACGGGGAAAAACGTCTCCTGACGCGGACATTAACGCTAAGATCACTTCCTCAGTAGAACTTCAGATAACCGACTGATATTTTAAACTCGAAATTGATCAAGAACGTAAAAAAAATTATTGCCATGAGGTCTGTTTATATATAGTTTGCGAATATTGGTAGAGACAGGTTGACTGGTTTGGTGGTTAGTGGGGTTTAAAGCCTATCGACTACACAATGGTAGTTAAGGCTGCTTGTCACCTGTTCACCTCTAGTCAAGGATACTTTAATTCTGTGTTGTGTAATTTGATCAGCTGCTGATGACCTGATTCATCTTGCAATACCACCATTGATGACTTACCTTGTAACACCGTCACTGATGATTCATCTTGCAACACCACCATTGATGACTTACCTTGTAACACCGTCACTGATGATTCATCTTGCAACACCACCATTGATGACTTACCTTGTAACACCGTCACTGATGATTCATCTTGCAACACCACCATTGATGACTTACCTTGTAACACCGTCACTGATGATTCATCTTGCAACACCACCATTGATGACTTAACCTTGTAACACCGTCACTGATAATTCATCTTGCAACACCACCATTGATGACTTACCTTGTAACACCGTCACTGATGATTCATCTTGCAACACCACCATTGATGACTTACCTTGTAACACCGTCACTGATGATTCATCTTGCAACACCACCATTGATGACTTACCTTGTAACACCGTCACTGATGATTCATCTTGCAACACCACCATTGATGACTTACCTTGTAACACCGTCACTGATGATTCATCTTGCAACACCACCATTGATGACTTACCTTGTAACACCGTCACTGATGATTCATCTTGCAACACCACCATTGATGACTTACCTTGTAACACCGTCACTGATGATTCATCTTGCAACACCACCATTGATGACTTACCTTGTAACACCGTCACTGATGATTCATCTTGCAACACCACCATTGATGACTTACCTTGTAACACCGTCACTGATGATTCATCTTATTCATCTTACACACCACCATTGATGACTTACCTTGTAACACCGTCACTGATGATTCATCTTGCAACACCACCATTGATGACTTAACCTTGTAACACCGTCACTGATGATTCATCTTGCAACACCACCATTGATGACTTACCTTGTAACACCGTCACTGATGATTCATCTTGCAACACCACCATTGATGACTTACCTTGTAACACCGTCACTGATTATTCATCTTACAACACCACCATTGATGACTTACCTTGTAACACCGTCACTGATGATTCATCTTGCAACACCACCATTGATGACTTACCTTGTAACACCGTCACTGATTATTCATCTTACAACACCACCATTGATGACTTACCTTGTAACACCGTCACTGATGATTCATCTTGCAACACCACCATTGATGACTTACCTTGTAACACCGTCACTGATGATTCATCTTGCAACACCACCATTGATGACTTACCTTGTAACACCGTCACTGATGATTCATCTTACAACACCACCATTGATGACTTAAACTTGTAACACCGTCACTGATGATTCATCTTGCAACACCACCATTGATGACTTACCTTGTAACACCGTCACTGATGATTCATCTTGCAACACCACCATTGATGACTTACCTTGTAACACCGTCACTGATGATTCATCTTGCAACACCACCATTGATGACTTAACCTTGTAACACCGTCACTGATGATTCATCTTGCAACACCACCATTGATGACTTACCTTGTAACACCGTCACTGATGATTCATCTTGCAACACCACCATTGATGACTTAACCTTGTAACACCGTCACTGATGATTCATCTTGCAACACCACCATTGATGACTTACCTTGTAACACCGTCACTGATGATTCATCTTGCAACACCACCATTGATGACTTACCTTGTAACACCGTCACTGATGATTCATCTTGCAACACCACCATTGATGACTTAACCTTGTAACACCGTCACTGATGATTCATCTTGCAACACCACCATTGATGACTTACCTTGTAACACCGTCACTGATGATTCATCTTGCAACACCACCATTGATGACTTAACCTTGTAACACCGTCACTGATGATTCATCTTACAACACCGCCATTGATGACTTACCTTGTAACACCGTCACTGATTACTCATCTTACAACACCGCCATTGATGACTTAACCTTGTAACACCGTCACTGATGATTCATCTTGCAACACCGACAGTGATGGCATGACTTCCCTTGCAACACCTTCATTGATGACTTGACTCACACTGCAACACTCTCATAGGCTGGCTTGTCAGGTTTAATGCCTGTCGACTACACGAGGGTCATTTAGACTGTATTTACCGCCTCCACAACACCAGTCAAGAGCACATGAACGACTCAGTGAACGAAAGTGTTCAAACCGTCATGGAACAGCACACTGGTTTACCTTGTGTTCGAACACCAGGTCACTTCAATGGGTTGTTTATAATCATGTCAATATCACACCTCGACTCTTACCTGAACATTATATATATATATATATATATATATATATATATATATATATATATATATATATATATATATATATATATATATATATATATTAACAAACAGGCGGGTATATACGAAGAAATATCGCCTGGTCACAAACCGGGCCGCGGGGGCGTTGACTCCCGGAACTCTCTCCAGGTAAACCAGCAGGATTCGAAACCACGTCAGGGAGGCTGGAAAAAACTCCTCAAGTGACGCTCTAGGCCACTCGGCTACAGATGCCGCCGAAATTCTATCTTTGCCTTGCTTTTTATGTCCATTTCGATTATTTGCAGCCTCCCTCCTCTCCCAGTCTTGGGAATTTATGGCGCTCTTGCTAGCTTCCCTCCTCGATCTACCCTTTCTCTTGTGATTCTGGTTGGAATACTTATTAAACCAAAAATATGCTTCATTCTTTCGTAGTCGTTCTTCCTACACGCCAATATAATTCGTTACAAACTTTACCTATTTGTTTAGCTTCTGTAATCATGTCAGGACATAATGATCACTTGTTCTGAAGGACTGCTAAAATTTAATATTTCTTTACGATGGTGTCAGTTCGTCAATTTCTCTGAGTTATTTTGCCTTTTAATATACTTTCGTGAAGGGTTCTGAATTAGGGAGTCAAGGACCTTGTTCCCCCACATGTCTGAGACCGTGTGTGGGTTCCAGTTCTGCCGGTACATGTTTACATTGTGTGTGTACTCACCTAATTGTGGTTGCAGGGATAGATTCCTAGCTCTTGTGCGTGTGTGTGTTGTGTATTTATAGTAAGTATATAGATATATATCTTGTGGTATCCAGTCTACAGTGCCTACATTCTCCTACAAGATTTTTAAAAGTTTCCTGAGGTTGCAACACTTACCACCTTCTACTGCAACTCAGAACACAACATACCCAGTGGTGACACTGAGAGCATGATCAGTGTTGACGCTGAGAACGCGCTCATTGTTGACGCTGAGAGTACAATCAGTGTTGACGCTGAGAGCACAGTGTTTGACAGTGTTGACACTGAGAGCACAGTGTTGACACTGAGAGAGCCCCAGGTAAACTTACCACAAGTTGACGTGGCTATTCTGGTTACCCACGTGTGTTTACACCTGTCCACCACGCGGAGTCCGCACACCTGTTGAATCACTGGGTACTGGCGTGTAGTCTAAGAACTCTCCGGCGTGTAAAATATTTCTGCACGCTTTTCAACACAGGATCCCTCGTCTTAAGAATTTCCCATCCCAAAATTCCCATAAATAAAGGTTAAATAACAAAAAAACATAATACCGTGACTGGAACAATACACGAATAACCCGCACATGGGAGAGAGAGGCTTATGACGAAGCTTCGGTCCGACTTAGACCGAACCGTCATCACACTAACAGACGAAGCTGAGGAAGTCTATATATATAGGAGAATGGACAGGGACCTGTCCCCGTCTCCTTTAACATACTAAAACGTTGTTTTTATTTTGTACTCGTCGCATCATTAAGATTTAAAAGTTATTATCCCAGAGATCAGAGGTACTTCCTGCCTCTCGCACAGGATGCCTTTCACAACAGACGATTAGCACCCTCCTACCTCTCGCACAGGATGCCTTTCACAACAGACGATTAGCACCCTCCTACCTCTCGCACAGGATGCCTTTCACAACAGACGATTAGCACCCTCCTACCTCTCGCACAGGATGCCTTTCACAACAGACGATTAGCACCCTCCTACCTCTCGCACAGGATGCCTTTCACAACAGATGATTAACACCCTCCTACCTCTCGCACAGGATGCCTTTCACAACAGACGATTAACACCCTCCTACCTCTCGCACAGGATGCCTTTCACAACAGACGATTAACACCCTCCTACCTCTCGCACAGGATGCCTTTCACAACAGACGATTAGCACCCTCCTACCTCTCGCACAGGATGCCTTTCACAACAGACGATTAACACCCTCCTACCTCTCGCACAGGATGCCTTTCACAACAGACGATTAACATCCTCCTACCTCTCGCACAGGATGCCTTTCACAACAGATGATTAGCACCCTCCTACCTCTCGCACAGGATGCCTTTCACAACAGACGATTAGCACCCTCCTACCTCTCGCACAGGATGCCTTTCACAACAGACGATTAGCACCCTCCTACCTCTCGCACAGGATGCCTTTCACAACAGACGATTAGCACCCTCCTACCTCTCGCACAGGATGCCTTTCACAACAGACGATTAACACCCTCCTACCTCTCGCACAGGATGCCTTTCACAACAGACGATTAACACCCTCCTACCTCTCGCACAGGATGCCTTTCACAACAGACGATTAACACCCTCCTACCTCTCGCACAGGATGCCTTTCACAACAGACGATTAACATCCAAGTACCTACTAACTCCTGCGTGAACGTCAACCTGAAGACGTGCAAGAAGACTTATATGTCTGTCCAGAACACTTACTCGGTTTTCTAAACCGTTTATTCACATCACGTCTTGTATAAACCAGTAGTCCTACTGCTAAGAAGACAGATAATTTACCTAATTTTGTCGAGGAACTGAATTTCCCAGGTAGCTCTTGCAGTTCGTCCTGAAGAGGCATTAGTTTCTGGTCTATAACCTTCAGTATATTGTCGACAGGCACTCTGGTGTTTGTCGACTTGGAGAAACATTGATGTGGCTTGTCAGTGGTCCAAGTCAGACCGAAATGGTGTCTTAAGTACGGATTATTTATGTATGAATGTGTACTTCTGTACGTATGTGTTTCTGTACGTTTGAATATGTGTTTCTGTACGTATGAATGTGTGTTTCTGTACGTTTGAATATGTGTTTCTGTACGTATGAATGTGTGTTTCTGTACGTATGTATTTCTGTACGTATGTATTTCTGTACGTTTGAATATGTGTTTCTGTACGTATGAATGTGTGTTTCTGTACGTATGTGTTTCTGTACGTTTGAATATGTGTTTCTGTACGTATGAATGTGTGTTTCTGTACGTTTGAATATGTGTTTCTGTACGTTTGAATATGTGTTTCTATACGTATGAATGTGTTTCTGTACGTATGAATGTGTGTTTCTGTACGTATGTATTTCTGTACGTTTGAATATGTGTTTCTGTACGTTTGAATATGTGTTTCTGTACGTTTGAATATGTGTTTCTGTACGTATGAATGTGTGCTTCTGTACGTATGTGTTTCTGTACGTTTGAATATGTGTTTCTGTACGTATGAATGTGTGTTTCTGTACGTATGTGTTTCTGTACGTTTGAATGTGTGTTTCTGTACGTTTGAATGTGTTTCTGTACGTATGTGTTTCTGTACGTTTGAATGTGTGTTTCTGTACGTTTGAATGTGTGTTTCTGTACGTATGTGTTTCTGTACGTTTGAATGTGTGTTTCTGTACGTTTGAATGTGTGTTTCTGTACGTATGAATGTGTGTTTCTGTACGTATGTATTTCTGTACGTTTGAATATGTGTTTCTGTACGTTTGAATATGTGTTTCTGTACGTATGAATGTGTGTTTCTGTACGTATGTGTTTCTGTACGTTTGAATATGTGTTTCTGTACGTATGAATGTGTGTTTCTGTACGTATGTGTTTCTGTACGTTTGAATATGTGTTTCTGTACGTATGAATGTGTGTTTCTGTACGTATGTGTTTCTGTACGTTTGAATGTGTGTTTCTGTGCGTTTGAATGTGTGTTTCTGTACGTATGAATGTGTGCTTCTGTACGTATGTATTTCTGTACGTTTGAATGTGTGTTTCTGTACGTATGAATGTGTGTTTCTGTACGTATGTGTTTCTGTACGTTTGAATGTGTGTTTCTGTACGTTTGAATGTGTGTTTCTGTACGTATGAATGTGTGTTTCTGTACGTATGTGTTTCTGTACGTTTGAATATGTGTTTCTGTACGTATGAATGTGTGTTTCTGTACGTATGTGTTTCTGTACGTTTGAATATGTGTTTCTGTACGTATGAATGTGTGTTTCTGTACGTATGAATGTGTGTTTCTGTACGTATGTGTTTCTGTACGTTTGAATGTGTGTTTCTGTACTTTTAAATATGTGTTTCTGTACGTATGAATGTGTGTTTCTGTACGTATGTGTTTCTGTACGTTTGAATATGTGTTTCTGTACGTATGAATGTGTGTTTCTGTACGTATGTGTTTCTGTACGTTTGAATGTGTGTTTCTGTACGTATGAATGTGTGTTTCTATACGTATGTATTTCTGTACGTATGAATGTGTGTTTCTGTACGTATGAATGTGTGTTTCTGTACGTATGTGTTTCTGTACGTTTGAATGTGTGTTTCTGTACGTTTGAATGTGTGTTTCTGTACGTATGAATGTGTGTTTCTGTACGTATGTGTTTCTGTACGTTTGAATATGTGTTTCTGTACGTATGAATGTGTGTTTCTGTACGTATGTGTTTCTTAACGTTTGAATATGTGTTTCTGTACGTATGAATGTGTGTTTCTGTACGTGAAGGTTAGTATTAAGAAACAGGGAAATAATTAGTAGCGGACCTACATTTTTGAAGCTGTGAAGCTTGTACTGTTATGGGGGTCGCTTGTGACTCTTTCTTATAAACTAGACCCCAAATTTTTAAACAATGTGGACTAAAGTGGCTTCTGAGGGCCCCTCCGGGATTAGGCGGCCCTGAGGCTTAAGATTAATTACTTTCATAGTAGCTACGTCCCTGGATACAATAAACATGTAGTCTCGTAGGCCGAATATTTTTGTATATATATATATATATTATTCTTTTTCGTAGGCCTAAGAAGGTGCTGGATTTTTTTAATTGGTTAATTGTTCATTCTCTTTTTTCTGTGGCGAAAACTGGATGTATATAAGTGGATTGAGTTTCTGTTGGTGAGGTACCTTTTGGTATGGCTCGACCGATGAGGTATCTCTGGGATGGCTCTACTGGTGAGGTACCTTTGGTATGGCTCTACTGGTGATGCATCTTTGGCATGGTTCTACTAGTGAGGTACCTTTGGTATCTCTCTACTGGTGAGGTACCTTTGGTATGGCTCTACCGGTGAGGTACCTTTGATATGGCTCTACCGGTGAGGTACCTTTGGTATGGCTCTACTGGTGATGCACCTTTGGTATAGCTCTACTGGTGAGGTACCTTCGGTAAAACACTACTGATACGCCACCTTTGTTAAGGTAATATTCATTAGGTACCTTTGTTAAGGTACAAAGGTACCACTAGGGTAGTACCACCGGTGCTCTCTATGACACTCCAACGAGGACTGTCACTGACACTTCCCTTCTGTCATTCGCCACGTGACAGCTGACAGTCATGCCAGCGGTGACAGGAAAATGACATGTGACAGTCAGATGACAATCAAATGACAGGTGATAATCAGAGGAGAAATGACACTAACATGACACATGTCACTTGTACGACGTTGACCACTTCCTTACGATATAGTCTTAGGTCGTACAGCTGGTAAATGACCTTCTGTTCCACACCAGCTGGAGCTTGTGTGTGTGTGTGGTGAGTGATTGACGTGTCTCGTGTGGCTAGTTGCCAGGGTCACCACCACCTTCAATTTTCTTTGGATAAAGATCCCTTTATGAGCATCAAGGAACGTAAGGTAGTATTGATTATAATAGGTAACTGGCACCGAGGTTATTAATGGGGTTTAAAGTGTATGTACTACAAGATGGTCATTATAGCTGTATGTAACCAGTTCACAACCAGTCACAAACACGTTAATACCTAAAGTATAACAGGATAAGAGTAAACCTTAAGCATATATACTGTTTATACCCAGGGATACACACCTCACGGTATATATATTGTGTGTGAGGAGATGGAACCACATCTGGGTAGACTCCTCTGATGGTTGTGTCAACAGGTGGCTGGCCACTTGAGAAGTACCCTTCACTAACACTGCCAACACACTCACCACACTCCTCAGGCACTTGGGACATCTGCTAGACATGCTTGTAGACTTTATTACCTCGTAATGAAAGCCTTGTTGGCAAGAAGCATTGAACAGTTCAATAAATGTACAAAGTCTAGCTGGAAGTGTACTGTAATTTCACAGTTTGGTAGTGATAGGTGCTCTAAAAATGTATCTTCATGGATGCTGATTTCTGAAGCTGTATAGATTTATTTCAAAAAAACAATTTTGAAATTCGTTATGCTCTGGGTAAGGTTATTTACATTTGTTTTTGTTATATATATTATCTTTAGCAACAGGACTGCAAGGATATGGTAATCCAAGACGAACGGAATTTTTAACAGATGATCTTAAAGGGATATCGTAAAATAATAATTAGAATTAGAGAGATTTCAACGTTCTTCACACACACACACACACACACACACACACAGCTGAAGACTCAGACGAGTCACAGGGACGTTAGGAAGTATTTCTTCAGTCATAGAGTTGTCAGGAAGTGGAATAGCCTAGCAAGTGAAGTAGTGGAGGCAGGAACCATACATAGTTTTAAGAAGAGGTATGACAAAGCTCAGGAAGCAGAGAGAGAGAGGATCCAGTAGCGATCAGTGAAGAGGCGGGGCCAGGAGCTGAGTCTCGACCCCTGCAACCACAATTAGGTGAGTACACACACACACACACACACACACACACACACACACACACACACACGCACACACACACACACACACACACACACACACACACACACACACACACACAGAGGGCACTAAACTTAGTATCCTTGACATACACACTGTACAAAGTAATGAAGCGATACACGCAAACAAAATGAAACCATACCACGGGTAGGGTTTGAACCCGCGATCAGAGAGTGTCAGAACTCCAGACCGTCGTGTTAGCCACTGGGCCTTATCGCGAGTTCAAACCCCACCCGTGGTATGGTTTGTTTGCAATCGTGTCATTACGATTTCACGAGTCAAAATGAAATTTGTGGAGCCTTCTGGGCTACAGAAGTGAAAATTAATTTCAGGAACCTACTGGAACTTTATGATAAACTAGAGATAATCAGGCTAGACACTGTTTTCTAGGACTGGCAGAAGGTATCCAACCCTGTCTTAGAGAGACTAATCCACAAACAAGATGAAGGTAAGACGGTCAGGGTGAGACCTTTAAAGCATTAAATTAGACAAAAGTGAGAGTTCCTAAGGATTAGTCGTAGGTCCCACACTGTTTCTGGTATATGTAAATTTCCTTACAGAATAAATCATCTACACATCACACTTGCAGATACAGAAAAGCTGCTGAGAAGGATACGAACCGAGGTGTACAACAAGAAACTACAAGGAAACCTGATCCAAGAACTAAATGTTAGTTCTCAACGCCAATAAGAGGAAAATAAAGAGGATGGGAGCCGGGGAAATGCAACCACATGACAGTTCCAGGACTTGGAGAAAAAAGCGACGTGAAGGTAGAAAAAATGTGATTTGGCTTAATTTTCTCGTAAATTGCAATTGTAGATTCAATTTCGATTAAAAGTGCGATGAGTTAAGTATTTTAGCTAATAATTGAGGTATGTCAGACCTCACCTGTCTCCTGAGCCGCCTATGAACTGGGTAATATCAGAGGTATATACACGTTTAGATTTACGAAGGATATAAGAAAGTATTGGTTTGGAAATATATTTGATGAATGTATCAGTCTGCCTAGTAGGGTTATTGAACCTAAAACCTTGGGTAACTTCAAGTTTAAATTAGATACTTGAGTAAGAGAGATTGGATTTAAGTGGGACTTTCACATGGGTTAATAGAGTTATCAAAATTTATTCCTTGGGTAGCAGTGAAAATGGGTAGGACAAATAGTTTTGTTAGCAGGTTTGGGTGTGAGAAGGTCCTACCTAGTATGGGCCAGTAAGCCTCCTGCAGGGTTCCTCCTTTCTTACGTTCTTAAATTAAGAATTACTTTCCGTAACCTAAAAGGCAATAATTCAAACTCATTTATATCTCATTTATTAAATAACTTATTGTGAATACACACAGAAAATAAAATAATATTAAATAAAAGATTGAAAGGCCCTCACGTGAAAGAAAATAAATGATCCTTGCAATTTACTTCTGGATAAGCACACAAAACAAGATATCAAAATGGCCGCTTGAACGTCAGTATCAGTGAGCGTCTGAGATGCCATCTGTAACGAAACTGTGAATACCTTTGTTCTTGTTTACATCGGTGAAGCATCTTCTCTTTGCATTCAGGACAATGGCATATTCCCAGCTATCTCATATAATATTCACAATGATTATTGTTGACTGCCGTCTTCCGCATGACGTTCTTCATGTGTTTTCACACTCGATGTTGATCTTACCAGGAAGGTAAAACAAAACCTGAGAGACCTGGCTGAAAGATATTATATTTTCTCCAGGAATGCAGAAAATCTCCAGCATTGCAAATACTCAAAGCAGTGCATCCGACTTTGGGTTTTGAGGAGAGCTTAAGAAAGGGAGAGAAGAGCTTGAGAGGCGAGGGGATATATAGACCAGAAGTATGTGCAACACCAAGTGTATACGTTTAACACCCTCTTGCAACCACTGCTATAAAAGTGAGGAAAACCATTTCGTGAGGTTCAGTAGGTTTCTGTCGAAGGATACTACCAGTGTCCCTCCTGCAGCGGCCCTCAGTGCGGCCAGGCTGGCCCAGCGACAACAAACGTAGTGAATTTAAGGTATATACCATACAACATTTCCTCAGTACGTCAGAAGGGGTCAGTAAATTACATGACGCATAGAAGGGGGTCAGTGAACTATACTGAAAGGGGTCATTGAGCTATATCATGCGCAGAAATGAGTCAGTAAGATTATTTTATAACTTTGAAGTGGCTAGTTCATCGTCGACCTCATACCCATCCCGTGGACGGTAGCGCAAGAACATATGGGTACACAAAAGGCCGAGGAACTACGCCCCGAAAGGGTTAACAAGAGTACATCTACATTTAAATCTACAATTATCTTATCTGTTGCAAACATATTTAGGGAATTTCTTTAATACTTTCGGATTCTTATTCTCACTAACAAGATATCTTGACATAGCACAGAGGTAATTATACAATCTCTATATTCCTCAATAAGTGGACAGTAAAGCACATAGTGGTCAAGAAAGTGATCACAGGTCTGGCCACTTACTTTCCATTTGGTATGTTATCATGTGAGTCAGTGAAAGATGAACGATAAGAAGAAATGATCGGGGAAATATGCAGGAAGGTGTTAGCATGCTACGAGATACGTTGAAAGAGGCCAGAGAGCTACAGAAGCTGGAGGAAGGAGAGGAGGAGGGGGGGGGGGTTGTCCATAAACTACATTACATATAACATAAGAATGGAGGAGCACTGTAGAAGGCCTACTGACCCATGCAAGGTACGTTCTTCTCAAAAACAACTATTGGTTACCAGATAAGTGAAGCAAAACTTGTAAACACGAGACTATGCCCACTAGAGGACAGGAACCTGACACATTTTTCAACCATATATATATATATATATATATATATATATATATATATATATATATATATAATACAAATTATTTGTTTATATTAGTATAAAATGATTCGTGTCTTAAGTGAGTGTAAGACTGTTTAATATGCAAATAGAAAATGTGTGTGTATGTGTGTCTACTCACCTAACTGATCTCGCGTAATTATGGTTGAGGGGGTCGAGTCACAGCTCCATTCCTCTCTTCTTCACTGGTCGTGTGTGTGTGTGTGTGTGTGATTAATACAAACATGCTTATCATGAACTTTGTAAATCATGACTTAGGAAGTTCAAATTCTGAACTTGGCCGAGACACAATGCCGAAGTTACTGCCATTTTAAACTTGATCGGACATTTACGAAAAGCGTCAATTGGAGTCATGAGATTGACGATTGTGAGCGTGGTTTAGCTGGCAGCGTCTTCAGTTCACACACTGAAGGTCCGGGATCTAGCCCCGGCACGGGGGGGAACGTTAGGTGTGTTTCCTTACACCTGCTGTCCCTGTTCACCCAGCAGTAAGTAGGTGCCTGGGTGTTAGAGAACTATTGTGGGTCACCTCCTGGGAGACAAGATTAACCTAGGTTGCCCGAAATACTCTGCATAATCATTGACTTTCTATAGAGTGTGACGAAAATGTCAATTAGGTCTGTATCAGATGTAACAACGTACTTTTTAGAAGATCTCGTTTTTATTTGCCACACATCAATAATCTCTGTTCCTCAATTCTTCTAGTCAGTCAACACACATCACGAAGGTCTGGCTTTCGTATTATAAATACAAAATTAGCTCATAAACATTACATATCTATATTTTTACAAAGTTTCCATAAATTAATTGCATTTCAGATGTTGATGAATCTTATATACAGTAACATAAACATTACAGGTAGCAGACATGTGCGATGAGGAGACTTGTTCCTTGGTTGTGGACAATGGCTCCGGCATAGTCAAGGCCGGCTTCGCAGGTGACGACGCTCCCCGTTGTGTCTTTCCCTCCATCGTCGGCCGTCCTCGTCACCAGGGTGTGATGGTCGGTATGGGTCAGAAGGACGCCTACGTCGGTGATGAGGCCCAGAGCAAGAGAGGTATCCTGACTCTCAAGTATCCTGTAGAACACGGTATCATCACCAACTGGGACGACATGGAGAAGATCTGGCATCACTCTTTCTACAACGAACTGCGCATTGCTCCTGAAGAGTGTGCAGTTCTTCTTACAGAGGCTCCTCTTAACCCGAAAGTTAATCGAGAAAAAATGACTCAAATTATGTTTGAAATGTTTGCTACTCCCGCTGTGTACGTGGCCATCCAGGCCGTGCTGTCCCTGTACGCATCTGGTCGTACTACAGGTATCGTTCTGGACTCTGGTGATGGAGTCTCACACTGTGTTCCAATCTTTGAGGGCTATTGTCTTCCCCACGCCATTCTTAGGCTTGACTTAGCGGGGCGAGATTTAACAGATTACCTCATGAAAATCATGACTGAACGAGGATACTCATTTACTACAAGTGCTGAGCGAGAAATTGTGCGGGATATAAAGGAGAAACTGTGTTATGTGGCATTAGAATTTGAAGCTGAAAAGTCAGTCGCTGATGCCTCTTCCTCACTGGACAAATCTTACGAACTTCCTGATGGACAAGTAGTGACGATTGGAAATGAGAGATTTCGCTGTCCAGAAGCTCTTTTCCAGCCTTCACTCTTGGGGATGGAATGCTCTGGCCTTCATGAAACAGTATACACGTCTATAATGAAATGCGATGTTGACATTAGGAGAGAATTATACGCTAATAACGTTCTCTCTGGAGGTACCACTATGTATCCTGGTATAT
This sequence comes from Cherax quadricarinatus, assembly GCF_038502225.1. Classification (NCBI taxonomy): domain Eukaryota; kingdom Metazoa; phylum Arthropoda; class Malacostraca; order Decapoda; family Parastacidae; genus Cherax; species Cherax quadricarinatus. Next base: position 12,039,767 of record NC_091375.1, read on the forward strand.
CTGACCGCATGCAGAAGGAAATCACTGCTCTGGCTCCCCCAACCATCAAAATCAAGATCATTGCTCCTCCCGAGCGTAAGTACTCCGTCTGGATCGGTGGTTCCATCCTGGGATCACTGTCCACCTTCCAGTCCATGTGGATCACTAAGGCGGATTATGATGAGTTCGGTCCAGCTATAGTTCATCGGAAGTGTTTCTAGAATTCAACATAGATATTATTTTGATTACAAAGTTTATTTTTACCGAATGTATTATAAAATATAAGATAATTTTGTAAATTAAAATGAAAGTAAATAAATAGATCCAATCTGAATTTTTTTTTATTTATATTCCTTATAGCCACGTATTAATAATATTATTATTTATTGTATTTTCCTTCCCACAAACTAAAATTTAACATTACCATGACGGTAAAAAATATGATAAAGGAGAATGTTACCATAGAGAAGCTTTTCTCAGCCCAGTTAAAACAGTAAGCGTCACTATTCTCACCAATAACTATGATAGAGTTAATGTGCCCCTCCTGGTGAACCAGGAGGTAGAGCCTTCATGATTCTATATATATATATATATATATATATATATATATATATATATATATATATATATATATATATATATATATATATATATATATATATATATATATATATATATATTCAACAAGACGGCCGTCTCCCACCGAGGCAGGGTGACCAAAAAAGAAAGAAAATCCCCAAAAAGAAAATACTTCCATCATCATTCAACACTTTCACCTCACTCACACATAATCACTGTTTTTGCAGAGGTGCTCAGAACACAACAGTTTAGAAGCATATACGTATAAAGATACACAACATATCCCTCCAAACTGCCAATATATATATATATATATATATATATATATATATATATATATATATATATATATATATATATATATATATATATATATATATATATATATATATGCAATAAGATCACAGTAAACAGGTGATTTCAGAATATGCAAAACAACCACTCTGAAAGAATAGAGAAATTCCAAGCGCTTTCGTGACTACTCACATTATCAAGGAACTATGAAAGTAAAGCATCCAAGGAAGCTATATAAGGGGTCTGGCCAACACCTCACTATCAGATCCCACAACGGTTAAACACCTGACGCGCGCCGGCCCAACTGGACAGGTCCTTTGCACAAATCACCAACAAACTATTCTACCCAAGAAAATTAAAAAAATATTGTTTGTCCAGTGTATTATTAAATTCTTCCCAAATTCTATTAATTATAAATGGATCTAATTTATATAAACCAAAGGAAATATTCATATTATTGTCAAAACTGCTTTTTATGAAACAAGATTCAATTATATTCCTGTCGACCATGGACTTGCTTGATACTACTTTCTCAACTTTTTGAAAATCAATTGGATGGTTAAAATCTCTTACATGAATAAATAGAGCATTGGAATCTTGTCCAGTTCTAATGCTATATTTATGTTGTTTTAATCTTAGTTCGAGATTTTTACCAGTTTGACCGTAATAAACTTTATCGCAAATTTTACAAGGAATCTTATAGACACATCCATCAGCATTTTGGGGGGAATTCTTTATCAAAAGTTTTTTTACTGTATCCAGATTTTTGAATACAACTTTAATATTAAAAGTCTTATTATTATTCCTCGAATCAAGATAGAGTCAAACTGTCTGCTTTCTCATCAATGTTTTTGAGAGCTTTACGAATTTGTAGTCCTGAGTTCATAGATGAGGAAATATCCAAAATTTATGAAATAGGTAATGATTTAAAACACCCAAGAAATGTAATTGATAAATCTTTTAAAATTGCAAGAAATACTTTTTACAATCCAAAAAGAGACAACCAGCCTTATTCAACTAAAAATATGTTGGTTCTCCCTTACCATCAAAACTTGGTTGATATGCCTTCTCTTCTTAAGACTTTTAATATTAAAGTTGTGTTCAAAAATCTTGATACAGTAAAAAAAACTTTTGATAAAGAATTCCCCCCAAAATGCTGATGGATGTGTCTATAAGATTCCTTGTAAAATTTGCGATAAAGTTTATTACGGTCAAACTGGTAAAAATCTCGAACTAAGATTAAAACAACATAAATATAGCATTAGAACTGGACAAGATTCCAATGCTCTATTTATTCATGTAAGAGATTTTAACCATCCAATTGATTTTCAAAAAGTTGAGAAAGTAGTATCAAGCAAGTCCATGGTCGACAGGAATATAATTGAATCTTGTTTCATAAAAAACAGTTTTGACAATAATATGAATATTTCCTTTGGTTTATATAAATTAGATCCATTTATAATTAATAGAATTTGGGAAGAATTTAATAATAGCACTGGACAAATAATAATTTTTAAATTTTCTTGGGTAGAATAGTTTGTGGGTGAGTTGTGCAAAGGACCTATCCAAGTTGGGTCGGCGCGCGTCAGGTGTTTAACCGTTGTGGGATCTGATAGTGAGGTGTTGGCCAGACCCCTTATATAGCTTCCTTGGATGCTTTACTTTCATAGTTCCTTGATAATGTGAGTAGTCACGAAAGCGCTTGGAATTTCTCTATTCTTTCATAGTGGTTGTTTTGCATATATATATATATATATATATATATATATATATATATATATATATATATTTTTTTTTTTTTTTTTTTTTTTTCTTTTCTTTCTTTATCACACCGGCCGATTCCCACCAAGGCAGGGTGGCCCGAAAAAGAAAAACTTTCACCATCATTCACTCCATCACTGTCTTGCCAGAAGGGTGCTTTACACTACAGTTTTTAAACTGCAACATTAACACCCCTCCTTCAGAGTGCAGGCACTGTACTTCCCATCTCCAGGACTCAAGTCCGGCCTGCCGGTTTCCCTGAATCCCTTCATAAATGTTACTTTGCTCACACTCCAACAGCACGTCAAGTATTAAAAACCATTTGTCTCCATTCACTCCTATCAAACACGCTCACGCATGCCTGCTGGAAGTCCAAGCCCCTCGCACACAAAACCTCCTTTACCCCCTCCCTCCAACCCTTCCTAGGCCGACCCCTACCCCGCCTTCCTTCCACTACAGACTGATACACTCTTGAAGTCATTCTGTTTCGCTCCATTCTCTCTACATGTCCGAACCACCTCAACAACCCTTCCTCAGCCCTCTGGACAACAGTTTTGGTAATCCCGCACCTCCTCCTAACTTCCAAACTACGAATTCTCTGCATTATATTCACACCACACATTGCCCTCAGACATGACATCTCCACTGCCTCCAGCCTTCTCCTCGCTGCAACATTCATCACCCACGCTTCACACCCATATAAGAGCGTTGGTAAAACTATACTCTCATACATTCCCCTCTTTGCCTCCAAGGACAAAGTTCTTTGTCTCCACAGACTCCTAAGTGCACCACTCACTCTTTTTCCCTCATCAATTCTATGATTCACCTCATCTTTCATAGACCCATCCGCTGACACGTCCACTCCCAAATATCTGAATACGTTCACCTCCTCCATACTCTCTCCCTCCAATCTGATATTCAATCTTTCATCACCTAATCTTTTTGTTATCCTCATAACCTTACTCTTTCCTGTATTCACCTTTAATTTTCTTCTTATGCACACCCTACCAAATTCATCCACCAATCTCTGCAACTTCTCTTCAGAATCTCCCAAGAGCACAGTGTCATCAGCAAAGAGCAGCTGTGACAACTCCCACTTTGTGTGTGATTCTTTATCTTTTAACTCCACGCCTCTTGCCAAGACCCTCGCATTTACTTCTCTTACAACCCCATCTATAAATATATTAAACAACCACGGTGACATCACACATCCTTGTCTAAGGCCTACTTTTACTGGGAAAAAATTTCCCTCTTTCCTACATACTCTAACTTGAGCCTCACTATCCTCGTAAAAACTCTTCACTGCTTTCAGTAACCTACCTCCTACACCATACACTTGCAACATCTGCCACATTGCCCCCCTATCCACCCTGTCATACGCCTTTTCCAAATCCATAAATGCCACAAAGACCTCTTTAGCCTTATCTAAATACTGTTCACTTATATGTTTCACTGTAAACACCTGGTCCACACACCCCCTACCTTTCCTAAAGCCTCCTTGTTCATCTGCTATCCTATTCTCCGTCTTACTCTTAATTCTTTCAATTATAACTCTACCATACACTTTACCAGGTAAACTCAACAGACTTATCCCCCTATAATTTTTGCACTCTCTTTTATCCCCTTTGCCTTTATACAAAGGAACTATGCATGCTCTCTGCCAATCCCTAGGTACCTTACCCTCTTCCATACATTTATTAAATAATTGCACCAACCACTCCAAAACTATATCCCCACCTGCTTTTAACATTTCTATCTTTATCCCATCAATCCCGGCCGCCTTACCCCCTTTCATTTTACCTACTGCCTCACGAACTTCCCCCACACTCACAACTGGCTCTTCCTCACTCCTACAAGATGTTATTCCTCCTTGCCCTATACACGAAACCACAGCTTCCCTATCTTCATCAACATTTAACAATTCCTCAAAATATTCCTTCCATCTTCCCAATACCTCTAACTCTCCATTTAATAACTCTCCTCTCCTATTTTTAACTGACAAATCCATTTGTTCTCTAGGCTTTCTTAACTTGTTAATCTCACTCCAAAACTTTTTCTTATTTTCAACAAAATTTGTTGATAACATCTCACCCACTCTCTCATTTGCTCTCTTTTTACATTGCTTCACCACTCTCTTAACTTCTCTCTTTTTCTCCATATACTCTTCCCTCCTTGCATCACTTCTACTTTGTAAAAACTTCTCATATGCTAACTTTTTCTCCCTTACTACTCTCTTTACATCATCATTCCACCAATCGCTCCTCTTCCCTCCTGCACCCACTTTCCTGTAACCACAAACTTCTGCTGAACACTCTAACACTACATTTTTAAACCTACCCCATACCTCTTCGACCCCATTGCCTATGCTCTCATTAGCCCATCTATCCTCCAATAGCTGTTTATATCTTACCCTAACTGCCTCCTCTTTTAGTTTATAAACCTTCACCTCTCTCTTCCCTGATGCTTCTATTCTCCTTGTATCCCATCTACCTTTTACTCTCAGTGTAGCTACAACTAGAAAGTGATCTGATATATCTGTGGCCCCTCTATAAACATGTACATCCTGAAGTCTACTCAACAGTCTTTTATCTACCAATACATAATCCAACAAACTACTGTCATTTCGCCCTACATCATATCGTGTATACTTATTTATCCTCTTTTTCTTAAAATATGTATTACCTATAACTAAACCCCTTTCTATACAAAGTTCAATCAAAGGGCTCCCACTATCATTTACACCTGGCACCCCAAACTTACCTACCACACCCTCTCTAAAAGTTTCTCCTACTTTAGCATTCAGGTCCCCTACCACAATTACTCTCTCACTTGGTTCAAAGGCTCCTATACATTCACTTAACATCTCCCAAAATCTCTCTCTCTCCTCTGCATTCCTCTCTTCTCCAGGTGCATACACGCTTATTATGACCCACTTCTCGCATCCAACCTTTACTTTAATCCACATAATTCTTGAATTTACACATTCATATTCTCTTTTCTCCTTCCATAACTGATCATTTAACATTACTGCTACCCCTTCCTTTGCTCTAACTCTCTCAGATACTCCAGATTTAATCCCATTTATTTCCCCCCACTGAAACTCTCCTACCCCCTTCAGCTTTGTTTCGCTTAGGGCCAGGACATCCAACTTCTTTTCATTCATAACATCAGCAATCATCTGTTTCTTGTCATCCGCACTACATCCACGCACATTTAAGCAACCCAGTTTTATAAAGTTTTTCTTCTTCTCTTTTTTAGTAATTGTATACAGGAGAAGGGGTTACTAGCCCATTGCTCCCGGCATTTTAGTCGCCTCATACGACACGCATGGCTTACGGAGGAAAGATTCTTTTCCACTTCCCCATGGACAATAGAAGAAATAAAAAAGAACAAGAGCTATTTAGAAAAAGGAGAAAAACCTAGATGTATGTATATATATATATGCATGTGCGTGTCTGTGAAGTGTGACCAAAGTGTAAGTAGGAGTAGCAAGATATCCCTGTTATCTTAGCGTGTTTATGAGACAGAAAAAGAAACCAGCAATCCTACCATCATGCAAAACAGTTACAGGTTTTTGTTTCACAGTCATCTGTCAGGACGGTAGTACTTCCCTGGGTGGTTGCTGTCTACCAACCTACTACCTTAATATATATAATATATATATATATATATATATATATATATATATATAATATATATATATATATTTTATTTATATATATATATATATATATATATATATATATATATATATATATATATATATATATATATATATATATATATATTTTATTTTTTTATTATCACACTGGCCGATTCCCACCAAGGCAGGGTGGCCCGAAAAAGAAAAACTTTCACCATCATTCACTCCATCACTGTCTTGCCAGAAGGGTGCTTTACACTACAGTTTTTAAACTGCAACATTAACACCCCTCCTTCAGAGTGCAGGCACTGTACTTCCCATCTCCAGGACTCAAGTCCGGCCTGCCGGTTTACCTGAACCCCTTCATAAATGTTACTTTGCTCACACTCCAACAGCACGTCAAGTATTAAAAACCATTTGTCTCCATTCACTCCTATCAAACACGCTCACGCATGCCTGCTGGAAGTCCAAGCCCCTCGCACACAAAACCTCCTTTACCCCCTCCCTCCAACCTTTCCTAGGCCGACCCCTACCCCTCCTTCCTTCCACTACAGACTGATACACTCTTGAAGTCATTCTGTTTCGCTCCATTCTCTCCACATGTCCGAACCACCTCAACGACCCTTCCTCAGCCCTCTGGACAACAGTTTTGGTAATCCCGCACCTCCTCCTAACTTCCAAACTACGAATTCTCTGCATTATATTCACACCACACATTGCCCTCAGACATGACATCTCCACTGCCTCCAGCCTTCTCCTTGTTGCAACATTTACAACCCTTACCCACACCGTTCTTCCACTACAGATTTATACACCCTACAAGTCATTCTATTTCGTTCCATCCTCTCTAAACGACCGAACCACCTCAACAACCCCTCCTCAGCCCTCTGGATAATTCCCACACCTCCTCCTAGTCTCCAAGCTACGGATACTCTGCATTATATTCACACCACACATTGCCCTCAGACATGAGGGTAATGAATCATAGGGATGAGCTGTGTACATGCGATTCTTTGCAAAATACTGTGATAACATTTATATCTAACTGATAAGAAATACTTTTAAACAAGCTTTAAACACTAAAAGTATTATTAAATCAACGTAGTTATAAATGACCATAATTTTTAAAAGGGTGAACCGGTAAGCCAGCGGAAGGCCTCGGTCAGATGACCAAAAGCTCCAAAGGCGGGTCATCATCTGACTAACACCCGCGTCAGGAAACATTTGCCCTGTTTCCTGACGAACCTTACCTAACCTAACTAAAAGTATTGACTAAGTTCCTTATTCATCTCAACGTCAGGATACTTTATAAACTGGGCTAATGACAAGAGATTATTTATATATAATTGTAGTGTTCACTAAATATTGTGGAGGAACCGGTGCTTCTTCTTTTTATATCGTTTATTTTACCGTGTATTTTTCATACATGAATGGACAAAAAACATCTCAAAATATCTCTTACAATAAGGCTATTTTTCCGTTACTATAATTTTTTTTTACCATTGTTCAGTTAGCCCATTGAGTCCCTACAACGGCATCTCATGTAAATATTTACCTACATAGCAGATTATAATATTGTTCATCCCTTTTTCGACTTCTGGCCTTCACCTGCTTCTTGGTGTTGTTCGTTTATAGGTCCGTTGAATGTTTATACCGTATCTTCATAGTGTTGTTGTTGGTTTATAGGGTAACTGACAGCTTAAGCCGTATCGAGCACTAAGAAGTATCTTTTTCTTTATGTTGGTAGTTTATAGAGCAACTAACTGCTTACACCGTATCGAATCTTCCCATTAGCTTATTTTAGCAGTGTTTCTTACAATTTATTTTTTTTGCGCATTCACAGGATGCCACTCGAGTAGCACGTATTGGATCCGTACCATAGAGTTCCAACCCTTGTGTTTGTATTTAAAGTCAGTATGGTTTGGAAGACGCTTTAAAGTGCTCATTACTGGATAATACTGCGCAACACGAACAGGATGTTATGGTAATTGGTATATGTTTACGCCGGTACAAAAAAAAGTATTAAGCCTTCATCCTGCTGCCTGACACCGTGGGTGTTGTCGCACACGTTCTTTACACATAAATTTAATAATACTTCTTAAAATAAAGATCTATACGTTGCTACCTACTTCTCAGTTTGCTTTTATTATCGTGACAAACACAAGAGGATAAATACAAAAGTATATCCTGAATGCATTGAGAGTTACATCCGGTTTTCCATAAAATCGATTAAAAAAAACCCGAAAGGTAGATACGAATCAGAGATGAGCAATGTAAACAGTGTTCTCACTTCCTCGTATGGAATTATTTTTTGGTGTTTGCTGCCAAGAAATTATTTATAAAATATTGACCGAGATCACACATTTACTAGTAGCATGTGTGCCCAATATTATTCACTTGAGTGTGGTTGGCAGGACCAGCTGGGTCTTCCGTGGGCGGTAGGGTGCTCACGTTTTATAGTATATTAAAACCTTGACAACTCCCTCTATTTTAAAGTTTTAAAACGTTACACGTGTAGTTTCACAACGACGAAAGTTTTCATTTCACAGCAACGTACTAATGTGATCAAGATAAAACTGCAAGACACTCAGGAAAAGAAGCTACTCTCATAAGCATATATTACGCAAGGGGTGAACCATCTGTAGCTGGGAATATATTTGGGCGCTGAGCAGTGAGCGCCACTATACCCTCGGCAAGACAACAACACAGTTTCCAAGGAATGAGGTGCAGGCAATTCACACCTATAAATTTCGCGTTTTCTTTTTAGAAATGAAAAACGCGTTCATAATATTACCTGCCGTGAATCCATCTAGCTTCAAAAGACTGTTTGTTATCTTATGTAAAGGCACCGAGAACACTCCTGACGTCTAAGTTTGATAGAGTCTCTAACGTAACTGTTAACTCTGTCTCTGTGGCAGATGGAATATAAGGTAGTGGTGGTCTTCGCCACTCTCACTTCTCTGAAAGTAAGTAAGATGAATTTTTCAATTTGTTGCTTAACTTTTACTTTGAGATTCTCGTGGAATAGCCTTGGTATTTAATGCATAACTTTTTGTTTGCAGGATTCAGCTGAGCACTATGTGTGACGATGAACCAGCAGCGGTGGTAGTAGACAATGGCTCGGGTGTTCTTAAAGCTGGCTTCGCCGGTGATGATTCCCCGCGTGCCGTCTTTCCCTCAGTCGTCGGCCGTCCTCGTCATCATGGCATCATGGTCGGGATGGGTCAGAAAGAAGCGTATGTGGGGGACGAAGCTCAAAGCAAGAGAGGTATCCTGACTCTCAAGTACCCCATCGAGCACGGCATCGTCACCAACTGGGACGACATGGAGAAAATCTGGCATCATACCTTTTACAATGAGCTGCGTCTTGCTCCCGAGGAATCTGCCGTCCTCCTGACAGAGGCTCCGCTAAATCCTAAAGCTAATCGAGAGATGATGACGAAGATAATGTTCGAGGTCTTTCAGGTTCCTGCTGCATACATAGCTATCCAAGCCTTGTTGTCACTGTATGCCTCAGGGCGCACTACTGGAGTGGTCATGGATTCTGGAGATGGAGTCACACACACATGTCCAATCTTTGAAGGTTATGCCTTACCCCACGCAATTCTTCGTCTTGATCTAGCGGGTCGAGATTTAACTAATTATTTGATGAAAATAATGACAGAACGTGGTTACTCCTTCACCACCACAGCTGAAAGAGAAATTGTTCGAGACATCAAGGAGAAACTCTGCTATGTTGCGTTAGACTACGGGAACGAGATGAACGTTTCATCCACGTCGTCCTACTCATTTGAAAAGGCCTACGAACTTCCCGACGGCCAAGTCATTACCATCGGCAACGAAAGGTTCCGGGCTCCCGAGTCTCTCTTTCAGCCTTCTTTCTTGGGCATGGAATGTATTGGCATGCACGAAATAGTCCATTACTCCGTCATGAGGTGCGACATTGACATCAGGAAGGACCTGTTCGCTAACATTGTCATGTCTGGTGGTACCACCATGTACCCTGGTATTGCAGACCGCATGCAGAAGGAAATCACTGCTCTGGCTCCCTCCACCATCAAAATCAAGATCATTGCTCCTCCCGAGCGTAAGTACTCCGTCTGGATCGGTGGTTCCATCCTGGCCTCACTGTCCACCTTCCAGCCACTGTGGATCACCAAGAGAGAATTTGATGAGTACGGCCCGAGCATCATCCATCGCAAATGCTACTAAGCAAGCTTCTAACAATTAACTTATTACAACTTTATTCAAAAGAGCTAATTAAACATTTTATTTTTCCATGAGTATTTATTCATCCTTAAAAAAACAGTCTGTAATATAGAAGAAATATAAGGAAAAGCAGCCAATTCGCACCCTCCCAGAATTCTTGTCTTTCTCATAGGGTTGAAAAATGAGACATTTGTCCAAATGCTGCACGAGTCTCATTCTTCAACTTGTCAGTTTGCCAAACCATTTTTATCAACTCAGAAGGTTGATGACGTCTAATTGTTCACCTCTTTGATCACGATCAACTGATGAGTAATTTAGATTATAGTGAGATAAACGTAGCTCTTCACTCTATGATTTTTGCTGTTGTTTAAAGCTCTGAAACAAAAGCGAAAAAATGTAATCAAGAATTTAAATCTTGTGCAGTAAATCACCTACTGATCATATGTCGAGAAAAAGAATCTCAAATGTAAATAGGCCAGTCAAAAACGATGGCAGAATAAACATTTCAGGACGCCAATAAAACTGAAAACGCTATAAAAACACGAATTTTCAATATTTTCAGTTTTCTTTTTCAACTCTATTTCGTTTAAATTTTTTCTACTGTTGGAGTTCCAAAAGCTGGCGTGTTAGAACGGAGTTTTACGAGGAGAGTGAGGCTGAAGTTAGGGGTATGTAGGAGAGAGAGGAAGATTATTTTTCAGGTAAGTAGGCCTTAGGCAGGGTTGTTTGATGTCACAATGGTTGTTTAATGTACAGTGAAGTCAGCGATATCATCAAGAGAAGCTTTGATACATCCCTGTGCTTAGCACAGTGGAAATAAAGTCGACATGGACTCTTACATACAGGGTAATCTGTCATAAGGTATTGGATTGTTTATGTGTCCTGACAATCCTCACTGAGCGGCAGACTTCACGAGAGGTCGACTTCGTAAGAGTTCGACTTCGTAAGAGTTCGACTTCGTAAGAGTTCGACTTTGTGAGATAACGAAGGGTGAGACAGGTATGACCAGTATTAAGACGTGATAATGCCGTTTTCACGAAGTCTATCTCGCTGATATTTGAAAAGCCAGAAGCCTTTTTGAAGACAATAATCAACTCACTCTTGACTCAGGACGGAAAATTTACAAGAAATGGTAAACACAAAATCTTGGAACATCCTGAACCAAAGGAGACACAAAGGAGATAGCAAGCTCAGTAGTCCTGGACATTAAACTGGCCAGGGAACCAAGCAAAAAAAAAAAAAAAAAAATAAATAAAACAGACCTTTTGTGATACCTGAAGATGTAATATATATATATATATATATATATATATATATATATATATATATATATATATATATATATATATATATATATATATATATGTCGTATCGAATAGGTAAAACTTGCGATTTTGGCTTAAATAGCACTGCTCTTCTTGCTGAATAAGACAAGCGAAAATTTGTGTATGCAATAATTTCGCAAAAAACATTCTGAACCTAACGAGAAAAATATATTTCATTGTGTTTGTTTATTATTAAATTATTGTAAACTTATCTAAAATATATTTAGATGGATTAAGCTAAATTAAATTGCACTTGTTATAATAAGGTTAGGTAAGTTTCCTAAGGCTCTTTTGGTATAAAATTATTAATTTTTACATTATTGAAAAAAAAATATATATCTTCAAACGTTTTGTTAATTGAAAGATCTCTGAAGAAGATGGAAATATATAGCCTCTTTACAAGGCTGTTTCTGTCCGAACGTGGGTCTTCTCAATTCATAAACGGCTTCGTCCACCCAGGACATTCTTGGCAGCACGCGTGTAACTAAATCTTGTAAAGAAACCCACTGGATTCATAGATTATGATTAGAGAAGATGCTTCCTACTGCAGGGAGGTAAACAAACCCAAGTCTGACCAAAATGAATCCAAGCCGGACCGAAACGAATCCAAGTCTGACCGAAACGAATCCAAGTCAGACCGAAACGAATCCAAGTCGGACCGAAACGAATCCAGGTCAGACCGAAACGAATCCAAGTCGGACCGAAACGAATACTAGCTGGGCCAAAATGACTAAGCCGAAATAAAAGGAACCCAAGATGAACGAAGACGAATCCATGCTGAACCAAAATGAATCCAAGGTGGACCAAAACGAACCCAGATTGGAACAAAACAAACCGAAGCTGGACCTAAAGAAAACAGAGCATGTTTTCTCCAGAGTGTGCTACTGTGGTATCAGCTTCCTCACTGTGCTACTGTGTTCAGCTGGCTCACTGTGCTACTGTGTTCAGCTGGCTCACTGTGCTACTGTGTTCAGCTGGCTCACTGTCCTACTGTGCCCACCTGTCTCATCTTGTAAAGACTCCGCTGATAAGTACCACAGCGACTTTTGCTGTTCACTTTTAATAAACACGCTTTAATTAAGCAGCTGATCCATTGGTTATGATTACTATCAGTGGATATATATATGTGTGTGTGTGTGTGTGTGTGTGTGTGTGTGTGTGTGTGTGTGTGTGTGTGTGTATTTTGATGTCTAATTCACACCAGGAGCTGTGAATCGATCCTTGCAACCACGAGTACACACACACACGCTATATTCTTGAAGTACATATAAAAACATGCAGTAAATACGTCGTACCAGTGTTGAAAGCAGCTGAGAATCTTTGCTGTTGTTTGTGCCCTTGCAAGACACAGAAACGTTCATGCAGAAGGAGAAAACATTTGCAACCTGTCTAGTACCTGGATGACGGCCAGGCTAGAGGCAGGTCAGGACGAGGCGGCAGGCTACTACAAAAATGGTTTATATGGTGGAGGGGAAGAGATTGAAATGCAAGGGGTCGATCCCCGGTATGGGTGAAAACATTAGGACGTGCTAAGACACCTGCTGACCCTGTTCACCTAGCAGTAAAATAGGTACTGGGTGTTAGTGGACTGGTGTGGGTCGCATCCTGGAGACAAAACTGACCTAATATGCTTGAAATTCTCTGCCTAACAAGAGGCTTTCTATATAGTAGTATGTCATTGATGTCAGCTATGGTCTGTATACCTTGTACTTGTAGAAATAATAATAATAATAATTATTATTATTATTATTATTATTAAGGACGAAGAAGTGAACGACTGAGATTGAAGTTAGAAAAGAACTTTGAACACTTGTTGCCGACGCTTCGGTCTTTGAACACTTGTTACAGACGCTTCGGTCTTTGAACACTTATTGCTGCAGACGCTTCGCTCTTTGAACATTTATTGATGCAGACGCTTCGGTCTTTAGACTTTGGTAGCTTCGGATTTGAAATGTTCAAGGTTCAAGGACAGAAACGTCTTCGAGTCCATTTAATTAAAATTGTGGGCAGTCATTTGCCTTCTTGCTACAGATGTTTTAGCGTGTTTTAGGCAGGAGGGAAGTGGAATGTTCTGGATCTGGAAGTGGTGGAGGTTACCACAGTAATTATAATAATAATAATAATAATAATAATAATAATAATAATAATAATAATAATAATAATAATAAATTTATGTTCCAGTAAGATACATTTGATATAAAGGCTTCTTACACACTAAGATCAGGTTCAGACACTGACGGAGCTCAAAGGAAGTATTGGTCCACGCCACTGAAGTCAAGGCAGTACTGGTCCACGCCACTGAAGTCAAGGCAGTACTGGCCTATGTCACTGAAGTCAAGGCAGTACTGGTCCACGTCACTGAAGTCAAGGCAGTACTGGTCTATGTCACTGAAGTCAAGGCAGTACTGGTCTATGTCACTGAAGTCAAGGCAGTACTGGTCTATGTCACTGAAGTCAAGGCAGTACTGGTCTACGTCACTGAAGTCAAGGCAGTACTGGTCTACGTCACTGAAGTCAAGGCAGTACTGGTCTATGTCACTGAAGTCAAGGCAGTATTGGTCTACGCTACTGAAGTCAAGGCAGTATTGGTCCACGCTACTGAAGTCAAGGCAGTATTGGTCTACGCTACTGAAGTCAAGTCAGTATTGGTCTGCGCTACTGAAGTCAAGGCAGTATTGGTCTACGCTACTGACGTCAAGGCAGTACTGGTCCACGTCACTGAAGTCAAGGCGGTATTGGTCTGCGCTACTGAAGTCAAGGCAGTATTGGTCTACGCTACTGAAGTCAAGTCAGTATTGGTCTGCGCTACTGAAGTCAAGGCAGTATTGGTCTACGCTACTGACGTCAAGGCAGTACTGGTCCACGTCACTGAAGTCAAGGCAGTATTGGTCTGCGCTACTGAAGTCAAGGCAGTATTGGTCTACGCTACTGAAGTCAAGGCAGTATTGGTCTGCGCTACTGAAGTCAAGGCAGTATTGGTCTACGCTACTGAAGTCAAGGCAGTATTGGTCCACGCTACTGAAGTCAAGGTAGTACTGGTCTACGTCACTGAAGTCAAGGCAGTATTAGTCTACGCTACTGAAGTCAAGGCAGTATTAGTCTACGCTACTGAAGTCAAGGCAGTATTAGTCTACGCTACTGAAGTCAAGGCAGTATTGGTCCACTCTACTGAAGTCAAGGCAGTATTAGTCTACGCTATTGAAGTCAAGGCAGTATTGGTCCACTCTACTGAAGTCAAGGCAGTATTAGTCTACGCTACTGAAGTCAAGGCAGTATTGGTCCACTCTACTGAAGTCAAGGCAGTATTAGTCTACGCTACTGAAGTCAAGGCAGTATTAGTCTACGCTACTGAAGTCAAGGCAGTATTGGTCCACTCTACTGAAGTCAAGGCAGTATTAGTCTACGCTATTGAAGTCAAGGCAGTATTGGTCCACTCTACTGAAGTCAAGGCAGTATTAGTCTACGCTACTGAAGTCAAGGCAGTATTAGTCTACGCTACTGAAGTCAAGGCAGTATTGGTCCACTCTACTGAAGTCAAGGCAGTATTAGTCTACGCTACTGAAGTCAAGGCAGTATTAGTCTACGCTACTGAAGTCAAGGCAGTATTGGTCCACTCTACTGAAGTCAAGGCAGTATTAGTCTACGCTATTGAAGTCAAGGCAGTATTAGTCTACGCTATTGAAGTCAAGGCAGTATTGGTCCACGTAGGTGAAGTCAAGGAAGCTTTGATAAGTCTTCACAGCTGCCTTGTTTGTGTTAAGGCAGGATCGCAGGAACTCTTCACATATTTCTCTATCTCTTAACTGGCCACTTCATATATTTTTTGAGGCCTCCATCCATTTATTTTGAGGTTTGTTGCTGGATGCGTTCCAAGGTTGATAAAAATTGTCATATATAGAGTGTTGGAGAGCGTTCCATTCTGCCACAATCTTTTTTGTCCACTCAGACTACCGAGGATTGTCAGGGCCGGTGGTTGGTTGGTTAATGAGGTTTAAAACCTATCTATTGGACGAAAGTCATTAAGGCTGAGTATATCCTGTTCACCACCAGTCAAGAATATTCTAATCCCTAAAACAGGGATTCGGGTTAGATCTTAGTGTGTATATATGTACACAGAGACACGCATCTGTGTATGTATCCTGTGAGAGGGCCAGTGCCTCCAATGTTGACAACTGCGTTAATAAACATCAAAGTGTTTGCTGTTGCGTAGGTCCAGTGGCATACGCACTAGCCTGGAGTTTAACGACTTACCACGAATTCAAACCCATCCGTTCCGTGGTTTGCTGTGCCTAGTCTCACCCTAACACGTTACTTTACAGAGACTAACCTGGTCATGTTCTCGGAGGAAGGTAATAGCAACTCTCTCAAGTATCCAGGAGCTCCTTCCAGTCACTTAATGGCTCAAATAGGCGCAAATACATAACATTCCTGATCGCGGAGATAAGTTGCAGAATCGTGCGGGAGAGAGATATGAATAATATATATATATATATATATATATATATATATATATATATATATATATATATATATATATATATATATATATATATATACACACACGTGAGACATACACCTTACATGCAGGCTTAGTTACTCTTGTAGAGTCGAGAGGCTTCAAACTCCACTAACCAACTAACAACACAAGCGCCATCTTGTACTGAGAAACGTGTAGTTCTTGGCCGACCAAATAGATGGCACCATTTTCAGTTTAAATGTTTATGTCTCAGAAAATATGTTTAAAGTTTATTGGTCTTGTCACTTTTTAACATCCTGGGAAAACATTGACACAAGAACTCGGACTGTTTCCGGCAGGCAACAGGATCTAATGGCTTACACAGCCACGATGTTCGCCCGATTTTAATGGCTTTCGCAGTCACGATGTTAGCCTGATTTTAATGGCTTTCACAGCCACGATGTTCGCCCGATTTTAATTGCTTTTGCAGCCACGATATTCGCCCGATTTTAATGGCTTTCACAGCCACGATGTTCGCCCGATTATAATGGCTTTCGGAAAATCTGCTCAGTTAATTAAGTTTCCTCAGACGCTGCTGCGAATCCCGGTCTCGTAAATACAGTCAAGACAAAACTGTATCTATTCTCATCATCTGGGTCAGTAAAACTGCGTCATCTAGACTTAAGGATGTTCGTACAGTGATTGTGCTGCACCAGTACAGCTGGAATCACCCGGAACAGGTCAAGAACACCACCATTTTAGCACAAAAGAATGCATTACCGAGAAATGTGTGTCCAAATTTTCCGTGTCAGTACCTTGTAAATGCGTTATATAGCGATTTAATAAGAACCGGTACAGGAGCGTTCCTCGACGGACGAATAAGTGTGTGTTTGGAAATGCGTTATATAGCGATTTAATAAGAACCGGTACAGGAGCGTTCCTCGACGGACGAATAAGTGTGTGTTTGGAAATGCGTTATATAGCGATTTAATAAGAACCGGTACAGGAGCGTTCCTCGACGGACGAATAAGTGTGTGTTTGGAAATGCGTTATATAGCGATTTAATAAGAACCGGTACAGGAGCGTTCCTCGACGGACGAATAAGTGTGTGTTTGGAAATGCGTTATATAGCGATTTAATAAGAACCGGTACAGGAGCGTTCCTCGACGGACGAATAAGTGTGTGTTTGGAAATGCGTTATATAGCGATTTAATAAGAACCGGTATAGGAGTGTTCCTGAACGGACGAATAAGTTTGTGTTTGGAAATGCTGAGAAATATATGAGAACCATCTGTTTCGGTTTCATGAATTGCAAAATCTTGACGGTGACATTTCGCACCTTGCAACATGTATATGGCAAAACAATGCAATTAAAGGTATGATGAATTAATCCCGTCACATAACTTGAGTCGTATTATTTTCTTAATGACGAGTGAAGGTTTTCGTTGCATAATTAGATATATTGAGAGAAATATTAACGTGTGTTGATATTCTATAATGTGTAAATTGGGGAGTAACGGTGAGCGTTTTAAGATGTTAAGAAGAGGGAAGAGGGGAAGTATTGGCTAAGACTAAGAAGAGGGAAGAGGGGAAGTATGTGCTAAGACTAAGAAGAGGGAAGAGGGGAAATATGTGCTAAGACTAAGAAGAGGGAAGAGAGGAAGTATTTACTAAGACTAAGAAGAGGGAAGAGAGGAAGTATTTAATAAGATTAAGAAGAGGGAAGAGAGGAAGTATTTACTAAGACTAAGAAGAGGGAAGAAGGGAAGTATGTACTAAGACTAAGAAGAGGGAAGAGAGGAAGTATTTAATAAGACTAAGAAGAGGGAAGAGGGGAAATATGTGCTAAGACTAAGAAGAGGGAAGAAGGGAAGTATTTACTAAGACTAAGAAGAGGGAAGAAGGGAAGTATGTACTAAGACTAAGAAGAGGGAAGAGAGGAAGTATGTACTAAGACTAAGAAGAGGGAAGAGAGGAAGTATGTACTAAGACTAAGAAGAGGGAAGAGAGGAAGTATGTACTAAGACTAAGAAGAGGGAAGAGAGGAAGTATGTGCTAAGACTAAGAAGAGGGAAGAGAGGAAGTATGTACTAAGACTAAGAAGAGGGAAGAGAGGAAGTATGTGCTAAGACTAAGAAGAGGGAAGAGAGGAAGTATGTGCTAAGACTAAGAAGAGGGAAGAGAGGAAGTATGTACTAAGAAGCCTAAGTCAGAACAATAAGAAGAGTGAAAGCATATGCTAAAAAATATTAATAAAAATACTTCCGAACAACACAACTCCTCAATAAGAAACACAAAGTGAACCAGACAACACAAAATATTTGCTCTGAACACATCACAGCAAAACCCAGTCTCCCAGATCAACCTTCCTACACGATCGTGAACGCGGGTCATCCCGAGCCAAGAACTTGACTGAACGTCACCATCAGTCATGAACTTGCAGAACTTTCAAGGCTTAATAACGTCAGAGCCACTAGTGATATATATATTTAGTTAATAAGAGATAAAAATATATTGTTGCAGAGGGTATAGCACTTTATACTGAGAGATGCGAGGGAAATTCTTCGTGTGGATGGGAGTAGATTCAATCATACGGAAGTTCTGTACTCGTGATGTACTCGGGGATAAGGGACTCTCAAAAGCCTTGTTAAAACAGTGGTACGAGCTAAGTACAGGCAGAGGAAAATATACAATAATAATAATAATAATAATAATAATAATAATAATAATAATAATAATAATAATAATTTTATTTCTACCAGTACATGTACAAGGTATACAGACCATAGTTGACGTCAATGACATACTACTATATAGAAAGTCGCTTGTTATACACGGCATGTCGGGCAAATTACGTCGACTAACACACACACACACACACATGGGGCCAGGAGCTGAGTCCCGACCCCTGCAAACACAATTAGGTGAGTGTCGACAAAAAATATTCACTAAGTGAACCACTACATTTCTACTTTCAATATCTCTCTTGATGCTGTAAAATCTCTCATTATAAGCTTTCCCATACAGAAAAATCGTGTGGTTATAATAACAAGATGTGGACACATTTCGCCACTAGGGGCGAAACGTTTCGTCTAATAAGTGTCCTGAAGTGTACGTGTCTTTTTCCACTCTTCTGTACAGTACGATTCTTTTGTGAATTTATTTGGAAAAACTGCAGCCAAAATCGACGGACACGTGAAAAGGACTTCATGGTTCGTGTTGTTCAGTACGTGTTAATCAGTTCGTGTTATTCAGTACGTGCTACTCAGTACGTGTTAATCAGTTCGTGTTATTCAGTACGTGTTTTTCAGTTCGTGTTTTTCAGTACGTGTTATTCAGTACGTGTTATTCAGTTCGTGTTATTCAGTTCGTGTTATTCAGTAGGTGTTTTTTCAGTTCGTGTTATTCAGTACGTGTTTTTTCAGTTCGTGTTATTCAGTACGTGTTTTTCAGTTCGTGTTATTCAGTTCGTGTTTAGTACGTGTTATTCAGTACGTGTTATTCAGTTCGTGTTATTTAGTTCGTGTTATTCAGTTCGTGTTATTCAGTACGAGTTATTTAGTTCGTGTTATTCAGTTCGTGTTATTCAGTTCGTGTTTAGTACGTGTTATTCAGTACGTGTTATTCAGTTCGTGTTATTTAGTTCGTGTTATTCAGTTCGTGTTATTCAGTACGTGTTATTCAGTACGTGTTATTCAGTACGTGTTATTCAGTACGTGTTATTTAGTTCGTGTTATTCAGTTCGTGTTATTCAGTACGTGTTATTTAGTTCGTGTTATTCAGTTCGTGTTATTCAGTACGAGTTATTTAGTTCGTGTTATTCAGTTCGTGTTATTTAGTTCGTGTTATTCAGTTCGTGTTATTCAGTACGTGTTATTCAGTTCGTGTTATTCAGTTCGTGTTATTCAGTACGTGTTATTCAGTTCGTGTTATTCAGTACGTGCTATTCAGTTCGTGTTATTCAGTACGTGTTATTCAGTACGTGTTATTCAGTACGTGTTATTCAGTTCGTTTTATTCAGTTCGTGTTATTCAGTTCGTGTTATTCAGTTCGTGTTATTCAGTTCGTGTTATTCAGTTCGTGTTATTCAGTACGTGTTATTTAGTTCGTGTTATTCAGTACGTGTTATTCAGTTCGTGTTATTCAGTTCGTGTTATTCAGTTCGTGTTATTCAGTACGTGTTATTCAGTTCGTGTTATTCAGTACGTGTTATTCAGTTCGTGTTATTCAGTTCGTGTTATTCAGTACGTGTTATTCAGTACGTGTTATTCAGTTCGTGTTATTCAGTTCGTGTTATTCAGTTCGTGTTATTCAGTTCGTGTTATTCAGTTCGTGTTATTCAGTTCGTGTTATTCAGTTCGTGTTATTCAGTACGTGTTATTCAGTTCGTGTTATTCAGTTCGTGTTATTCAGTACGTGTTATTCAGTACGTGTTATTCAGTTCGTGTTATTCAGTTCGTGTTATTCAGTTCGTGTTATTCAGTTCGTGTTATTCAGTACGTGTTATTCAGTTCGTGTTATTCAGTACGTGTTATTCAGTTCGTGTTATTCAGTTCGTGATATTCAGTTCGTGTTATTCAGTACGTGTTATTCAGTTCGTGTTATTCAGTTCGTGTTATTCAGTTCGTGTTATTCAGTTCGTGTTATTCAGTTCGTGTTATTTAGTACGTGTTATTCAGTTCGTGTTATTCAGTACGTGTTATTCAGTTCGTGTTATTCAGTACGTGTTATTCAGTTCGTGTTATTCAGTTCGTGTTATTCAGTTCGTGTTATTCAGTTCGTGTTATTCAGTTCGTGTTATTCAGTACGTGTTATTCAGTTCGTGTTATTCAGTTCGTGTTATTCAGTTCGTGGTATTCAGTTCGTGTTATTCAGTTCGTGTTATTTAGTACGTGTTATTCAGTTCGTGTTATTCAGTTCGTGTTATTCAGTTCGTGTTATTCAGTACGTGTTATTCAGTACGTGTTATTCAGTACGTGTTATTCAGTTCGTGTTATTCAGTACGTGTTATTCAGTTCGTGTTATTCAGTTCGTGTTATTCAGTTCGTGTTATTCAGTTCGTGTTATTCAGTTCGTGTTATTCAGTTCGTGTTATTCAGTTCGTGTTATTCAGTACGTGTTATTCAGTTCGTGTTATTCAGTTCGTGTTATTCAGTTCGTGTTATTCAGTTCGTGTTATTCAGTTCGTGTTATTCAGTTCGTGTTATTCAGTACGTGTTATTCAGTACGTGTTATTCAGTTCGTGTTATTCAGTTCGTGTTATTCAGTTCGTGTTATTCAGTACGTGTTATTCAGTACGTGTTATTCAGTTCGTGTTAATCAGTTCATGTTATTCAGTACGTGTTATTCAGTACGTGTTATTCAGTTCGTGTTATTCAGTTCGTGTTATTCAGTTCGTGTTATTCAGTTCGTGTTATTCAGTACGTGTTATTCAGTACGTGTTATTCAGTTCGTGTTATTCAGTACGTGTTATTCAGTTCGTGCTATTCAGTTCGTGTTATTCAGTTCGTGTTATTCAGTTCGTGTTATTCAGTTCGTGTTATTCATTTCGTGTTATTCAGTACGTGTTATTCAGTTCGTGTTATTCAGTACGTGTTATTCAGTTCGTGTTATTCAGTTCGTGTTATTCAGTTCGTGTTATTCAGTTCGTGTTATTCAGTTCGTGTTATTCAGTTCGTGTTATTCAGTTCGTGTTATTCAGTTCGTGTTATTCAGTTCGTGTTATTCAGTTCGTGTTATTCAGTTCGTGTTATTCAGTTCGTGTTATTCAGTTCGTGTTATTCAGTTCGTGTTATTCAGTTCGTGTTATTCAGTTCGTGTTATTCAGTACGTGAATAACACGTGTTTTATTTTTTAATAAGATAGGTTGTTCTATATATAAATACTACCACTATCCTAGGCAGCTGGCTAAATACTACCACTATTCTAGGCAGCTGGCTAAATACTACCACTATTCTAGGCAGCTGGCTAAATACTACCACTATTCTAGACAGCTGGCTAAATACTACCACTATTCTAGGCAGCTGGCTAAATACTACCACTATTCTAGGCAGCTGGCTAAATACTACCACTATTCTAGGCAGCTGGCTAAATACTACCACTATTCTAGGCAGCTGGCTAAACACTACCACTATTCTAGGCAGCTGGCTAAATACTACCACTATTCTAGGCAGCTGGCTAAATACTACCACTATTCTAGGCAGCTGGCTAAATACTACCACTATTCTAGGCAGCTGGCTAAATACTACCACTATTCTAGGCAGCTGGCTAAATACTACCACTATTCTAGGCAGCTGGCTAAATACTACCACTATTCTAGGCAGCTGGCTAAATACTACCACTATTCTAGGCAGCTGGCTAAATACTACCACTATTCTAGGAAGCTGGCTAAACACTACCACTATTCTAGGCAGCTGGCTAAATACTACCACTATTCTAGGCAGCTGGCTAAATACTACCACTATTCTAGGCAGCTGGCTAAATACTACCACTATTCTAGGCAGCTGGCTAAATACTACCACTATTCTAGGCAGCTGGCTAAATACTACCACTATTCTAGGCAGCTGGCTAAATACTACCACTATTCTAGACAGCTGGCTAAATACTACCACTATTCTAGGCAGCTGGCTAAATACTACCACTATTCTAGGCAGCTGGCTAAATACTACCACTATTCTAGGCAGCTGGCTAAATACTACCACTATTCTAGGCAGCTGGCTAAACACTACCACTATTCTAGGCAGCTGGCTAAATACTACCACTATTCTAGGCAGCTGGCTAAATACTACCACTATTCTAGGCAGCTGGCTAAATACTACCACTATTCTAGGCAGCTGGCTAAATACTACCACTATTCTAGGCAGCTGGCTAAATACTACCACTATTCTAGGCAGCTGGCTAAATACTACCACTATTCTAGGCAGCTGGCTAAATACTACCACTATTCTAGGCAGCTGGCTAAATACTACCACTATTCTAGGCAGCTGGCTAAATACTACCACTATTCTAGGCAGCTGGCTAAATACTACCACTATTCTAGGCAGCTGGCTAAATACTACCACTATTCTAGGCAGCTGGCTAAATACTACCACTATTCTAGGCAGCTGGCTAAATATTACCACTATTCTAGGCAGGCTAAATATTACCACTATTCTAGGCAGCTGGCTAAATACTACCACTATTCTAGGCAGCTGGCTAAATACTACCACTATTCTAGGCAGCTGGCTAATTACTACCACTATTCTAGGCAGCTGGCTAAATACTACCACTATTCTAGGCAGCTGGCTAAATGCTACCACTATTCTAGGCAGCTGGCTAAATACTACCACTATTCTAGGCAGCTGGCTAAATGCTACCACTATTCTAGGCAGCTGGCTAAATACTACCACTATTCTAGGCAGCTGGCTAAATACTACCACTATTCTAGGCAGCTGGCTAAATACTACCACTATTCTAGGCAGCTGGCTAAATACTACCACTATTCTAGGCAGCTGGCTAAATGCTACCACTATTCTAGGCAGCTGGCTAAATACTACCACTATTCTAGGCAGCTGGCTAAATACTACCACTATTCTAGGCAGCTGGCTAAATACTACCACTATTCTAGGCAGCTGGCTAAATGCTACCACTATTCTAGGCAGCTGGCTAAATACTACCACTATTCTAGGCAGCTGGCTAAATGGTTAACGCACTGGCCTGTGGGTTTAGAACTAACTCGCCTTGGGTTTAACCCCCAACCGTTCCCAACATGAAGTTGACTTCCAGTCGAGACTAAATATTCCTGAACATCATAAACTCTATAATGATTAGAAATTAACAATTATTATAATCATTTTCCAAGGACAGGAGAGGGGAGGGAGCCATGTAGCTGCCCACTGTCCTTGTGAGTGCCTTACTGTTTATGTAATGCCAGTCACTGCCAGTTTTTTGGGGAAGGTGCATCAGTATTCTCCGGTGTGGTGTTGACCCAGGGGTGTCAAACACCCTGGCTGGCCCGCCTTGTCTACTCTCCTTGTCTTTATTACAGAATTATGGATTACCTTTTTCTCCACACCTTCAGATAAGTAAGAAATTAAATAACAATAGCTGTACAGTTAGGTTGAATTTCCTTAACACATACACAAACACGATAAAGCTCTTGGTTCAGGGAGAGAGTGGACCTAGTAGCAATCAGCGAAGAGGGAGGGCCAGGAACTATGAATCGACCCCTGGAACCACAAATTGGTGAGTACACACACACACACACACACACACAAGGTGGACAAAGACAGGATGTTCCAGAGATTGGACACAGTAACAAGGGGACACAGTTGGAAGCTGAAGACACAGATGAATCACAGGGATGTTAGGAAGTATTTCTTCAGCCACAGAGTAGTCAGTAAGTGGAATAGTTTGGGAAGCGATGTAGTGGAGGCAGGATCCATACATAGCTTTAAGCAGAGGTATGATAAAGCTCACGGCTTAGGGAGAGTGACCTAGTAGCGATCAGTGAAGAGGCGGGGCTAGGAGCTCGGACTCGACCCCCGCAACCTCAACTAGGTGAGTACAGAAGAGTGGTGGAACACCTAGAAAGGAATGATTTCATCAACAGCAGCCAACATGGTTTCAAGGACGGGAAATCCTGTGTCACAAACCTACTGGAGTTCTATGATATGGTGACAGCAGTAAGAAAAGAGAGAGAGGGATGGGTGGATTGCATTTTCTTGGACTGCAAGAAGGCGTTTGACACAGTTCCACACAAGAGATTAGTGCAAAAACTGGAGGACCAAGCAGGGATAACAGGGAAGGCACTACAGTGGATCAGGGAATACTTGTCAGGAAGGCAGAGAAGCGAGTCATGGTACGTGGCGAGGTGTCAGAGTGGGCACCTGTGACCAGCGGGGTCCCACAGGGGTCAGTCCTAGGACCAGTGCCGTTTCTGGTATTTGTGAACGACATGACGGAAGGAATAGACTCTGAGGTGTCCCTGTTTGCAGATGACGTGAAGTTGATGAGAAGAATTCATTCGATCGGAAACCAGGCAGAACTACAAAGGGATCTGGACAGGCTGCAGACCTGGTCCAGCAATTGGCTCCTGGAGTTCAACCCCATCAAGTGCAAAGTCATGAAGATTGGGGAAGGGCAAAGAAGACCGCAGACGGAGTACAGTCTAGGGGGCCAAATAACTGCTGCAGCATATGGGCGCCTAGCAAACCTCAGAACAGCATTCCGACATCTTAATAAGGAATCGTTCAGGACCCTGTACACCGTGTATGTTAGGCCCATATTGGTGTATGTGGCACAGTTTGGAACCCACACCTAACCAAGCATGTAAAGAAACTAGAGAAAGTGCAAAGGTTTGCAACAAGACTAGTCCCAGAGCTAAGAGGTATGTCCTACGAGGAGAGGTTAAGGGAAATCAACCTCACGACACTGGAGGACAGGAGAGATAGGGGGACATGATAACGACATACAAAATACTGAGAGGAATTGACAAGGTGGACAAAGACAGGATGTTCCAGAGATGGGACACAGCAACAAGGGGACACAGTTGGAAGTTGAAGACACAGATGAATCACAGGGATGTTAGGAAGTATTTCTTCAGCCACAGAGTAGCCAGGAATTGGAATAGTTTGGGAAGCTATGATGTAGTGGAGGCAGGATCCATACATAGCTTTAAGCAGAGGTATGATAAAGCTCACGGCTCAGGGAGAGTGACCTAGTAGCGATCAGTGAAGAGGCGGGGCCAGGAGCTTGGACTCGACCCCTGCAACCTCAACTAGGTGAGTACAACTAGGTGAGTACAACTAGGTGAGTACAACTAGGTGAGTACAACTAGGTGAGTACAGCTAGGTGAGTACATTAGCTCTGCTCCTATGGCTACAAATAGACATTTACAGATAGGCAATTATATCACACACACATACAATCAGTCCTTCTATAATTTTAGCTTACACTATAATACTAATACAATAACCAGCTATGTATTATATGGTCAATACTATTAAGGCTATACCAAGCACCAATTATTTTTTCTCTACCTCAAACATATCTGAATAACATTGTTTATCACCAATGTTTACATACCAGTATACAACACGTACGTCTCTATACAAGTACAGTCAAATGAGGCCCCTCTATACAGATAATTTTTTCATAAATACGATTTAAAAACACTCTTTAAAAATTTTATAACACAAGGAACGGCCTTCCTAGTGTTATTCAATTTTAAACGTATTTTTTTCTCAATCTAATTTACAAAAAGGTTGCACTCTACGTAGTGGAACTCCTTAAAGGGGTTCACTGTATATCACAATATACCAATACCATAGAAAGGAGAATCGTGCCAACTGTGTGGGGCCCCAAGATAGCATCCACCTCCATGAAAGGTCAACCGCCCCTTCACCTGGGTACTGCTTCCTCTCCGCCACTAATGTATGACCAGTCTATAATGAAAAGATTTGGAAGTTATATAGATAGAGAGCTAAAGATATTTAAGTATTTACATGGACACGTTATGCTGAGTTATTACAGTGAGAAGTAGAGAAATTCCAAGCTCTTTCGTGATTTTTTCTGTAATTCTCTCTCTCTCTCACGCACACACACATATATATAATATATAAACATATATATATATATATATATAATCTACATAACCGTGTATTTACGGATTTTTGATGTTAGTTCAATCCCACAAACCCATTATTAAGAAAAATGCTTGAACAACGTACAACTGTACACTGATGATGTACAACATGACTGGCACTGGTAAGGTACCTATAACAGGGTTTCTACATAACCACGGAAGTCCAAGTATATGAAGTACAAACCACCACCACCACCACCACCACCACCACCACCACCACCACCACCACCATCACCTCCACCACCATCACCACCACCACCATCACCACCACGTCGCCCCCGCCTTGACTCTCTGCTGAAGACACACCATAAACGTCGATATTATGTGCTAGAGTTTTACCAGGAGCGTCTTAAATCACGAATCTCTGGATGGCGCTCATGCTTATCAGTGCGTTTTCCCCCCTTGTTTTTTGCCTCAGGTATTTGGGATTCCCTGAGGCACCTGGACGTATGGGGGGTCAGCCTTGGTCCGTATTTATATCATAGTGTGACACATACGCCTCCCACCCACGCACCTGCTAAGGAAAATATCTGCCTAATACGACAACTGCAGCCATTACTTAGCGGATGTGTGGATGGGAAAGGTGGGTATATAAAGGCGCCCGTAAACACTCCAGCTTTTAGTGGACTCAAGGCTGAGGGTATGTGAAGACTTGTGTGCGTGGCAGTGCTGTGACGAATTGCGAGTTAAATATGTGACTTAAGATGGATATCACGTATTATCTTTTTTTTTGTATACGTAAAGTCAGTTTTGCTTGCCTGGGAGGATAACATTAACACAATTCACATGACCTGGATGCTCTTATGAACTCGCAGATGTTATTCAAGATACGTACAAATTACACAAAGATAAACAATATCCATTTAAGGAAACTCCTCGTTCCTGCGAGAGACTGACGGAATTCTTTTCGCTATACACTTACATCTTACATTTTGTCATAATTCAAGAGTAACTTGAGACGCAGACTCGCAAGTGATTGGTAATAGATATAATACCAGAGCAACGAGGTCAGGGTCATCTTGGTGGAAACACCAATGAGAACAAAACTATGAGAGGTTGATTGGGTCATTCTTGGTTAAATCAGCATCGATGGTCCGGGATGTTTACCACCAACTGTGTGTTAGGGGCATCAATTATAATTCATTATAATTGAAAGCTTTAATAAATGTTTATCTCAGTACTGCCTCTCCACACTTTGCATTCTGAAACCACCTGTACATACACCGTATAGTCTGACTCTAGTACACGTACCGTACAACCTGACAACACTTGTACACAGTGAACAACCTGACGCAACCTAAAGACACAAAATATAGCCTAACACCACCTAGACACACACTATACAATCTGACACCACCTAGACACACTATAGAATCTGACACCACCTATACACACGCTATACAATCTTAACGTGTGTTATTCAGGATGGCACGATCAGACCCCATTACAAAAACTGGGATCCCCTTATATGCACAAACACGCTACAAATATTTACTGGGAAAAAAGAGAAGAAACTCACCATCTCTGATTTATAAAGTTCATCAGAGAGGATCCATGAGTGGAACCTTTTGTGAAATAAATAATTTGTATTTGATAATGGTGCCAGTATAGCACTTCCAGCTTTGTAATAATTAAATGGAATCATGGTGGTACATATATATATATATATATATATATATATATATATATATATATATATATATATATATATATATATATATATATATATATATATATACCAAGTGCGGATCGAATCAATGGTCCTGCGGAACACCACCTCTACTGTTGCTCAAGCGATATCAATCAGCGATGATTCGCATTTCATTGTGGATTTATCAGTCAAGAACTTGAATTTTCCCTTACGTAGGTCATTCTGTGTTTGAACTCACACGCGTCTTAGTTATACTCTCAGTCACTCATTCATTTTCTTTCTTTTTTTTGTAGCAGAGGCACTAGACGAAAATGTGTGACGAAGAAGTAACTCCCCTGGTTGTGGACAATGGCTCCGGCATGGTCAAGGCCGGCTTCGCTGGTGACGACGCTCCCCGCGCCGTCTTTCCCTCCATCGTCGGCCGTCCTCGTCACCAGGGTGTGATGGTCGGTATGGGTCAGAAGGACGCCTACGTCGGTGATGAGGCTCAGAGCAAGAGAGGTATCCTGACTCTCAAGTATCCCATCGAGCACGGAATCATCACTAACTGGGACGACATGGAGAAGATCTGGCATCACTCCTTCTACAACGAGCTGCGTGTTGCCCCTGAGGAGTCCCCTGTCCTCCTCACTGAGGCTCCCCTCAACCCCAAGGCCAACCGTGAGAAGATGACACAGATCATGTTTGAGACCTTTAACACCCCAGCCATGTACGTGGCCATCCAGGCCGTGTTGTCCCTGTACGCCTCTGGTCGTACCACAGGTATCGTGCTGGACTCTGGTGATGGCGTTACTCACACTGTTCCGATCTGGGAGGGTTATGCTCTTCCCCACGCTATTCTTCGTCTCGATCTGGCCGGCCGGGACTTGACTGCTTATTTGATGAAGATCATGACAGAGCGTGGTTATTCCTTCACCACAACGGCTGAGCGAGAAATCGTTCGTGATATCAAGGAGAAACTTTGCTATGTTGCCCTTGACTTCGAGAACGAAATGAATTTGGCTGCTGCTTCATCCTCACTCGAGAAGTCCTACGAACTTCCCGATGGTCAAGTCATCACCATTGGTAACGAACGTTTCCGCTGCCCTGAGGCTCTCTTCCAGCCTTCCTTCCTGGGTATGGAATCTGTTGGTATCCACGAGACCGTCTACAACTCCATTATGAGGTGCGACATTGATATCAGGAAGGACCTGTTCGCTAACAACGTCCTCTCAGGTGGTACCACCATGTACCCTGGTATTGCTGACCGCATGCAGAAGGAAATCACTGCTCTGGCTCCCTCCACCATCAAGATCAAGATCATTGCTCCTCCCGAGCGTAAGTACTCCGTCTGGATCGGTGGTTCCATCCTGGCCTCACTGTCCACCTTCCAGTCCATGTGGATCACCAAGGAGGAGTATGACGAGTCCGGCCCCGGCATCGTCCACCGCAAGTGCTTCTAAATGACCATCTGCATAAGACTGCATAACGTAACAAAAACAAATACCCCGAATTATTCTAATTTTATATTATTCACCAATCTCATCTACGAAATACAAAACCATCTTTTGTACATGAGTAAATAAAGTTATTAAACAACAACAGTTATTAATTGTCCATTATTACTGAAAGTACAATAAGCTGATTTACATATTTAATAAAATAAACGATAAAATGAAATAAAATATTTAATATAAATGTATTAACTACACTCGAGGTAGTTGTATTTAGTGAAACCTTTGCCGAGAATGAAAATAATTGGAATAAATTAATATATAAAGACGGGAAACCACGATTGTAACCATATTAATGAAACTCCCCAAAATTACTAAGATATAATTGCATAGAATTACATTCAAATGTACAATGGAACTGAGAATGTTTATAGTTTATAAGAATACAAGGTAACAATTGTTAGCTGTCCCTCGTTACATTCACGATAATTCTCATCAGTTTCCCATCATGTGAGAGACAATCCACATCCCTCCCTTACCGTCTCGTCGTATTAATCTTAAGAAAAATGTAAACTGCTGCTTATCTAATTTTCTTGAAACAGGAACACAGTTGTTGATTACGCTTTTCTACAAAAACATGTCTAAAGCGTTCAAAACGTTCACATATATCCAGCGTTCACAACGTTCACACGTCTCCAGCGTTCACAACGTTCACACGTCTCCAGCGTTCACAACGTTCACACGTCTCCAGCGTTCACAACGTTCACACGTCTGCAGCGTTCACAACGTTCACACGTCTCCAGCGTTCACAACGTTCACACGTCTCCAGCGTTCACAACGTTCACACGTCTCCAGCGTTCACAACGTTCACACGTCTCCAGCGTTCACAACGTTCACACGTCTCCAGCGTTCACAACGTTCACAAATACAAAACAGTGGATCTCTGCCTGAGCTGCCGCACCTAATGAACTCTTAATGATGACATCCCATCATCTCTCACTGACGTCTCCCAGCTCAGGCTGACACTACTGAAGTCTCCCAGCTCAGGCTGACACTAGTGAAGTCTCCCAGCTCAGGCTGACACTACTGAAGTCTCCCAGCTCAGACTGACACTACTGAAGTCTCCCAGCTCAAACTGACACTACTGAAGTCTCCCAGCTCAGGCTGACACTAGTGAAGTCTCCCAGCTCAGGCTGACACTACTGAAGTCTCCCAGCTCAGACTGACACTAATGAAGTTTCCCAGCTCAGGCTGACACTACTGAAGTCTCCCAGCTCAGACTGACACTACTGAAGTCTCCCAGCTCAGGCTGACACTACTGAAGTCTCCCAGCTCAGGCTGACACTACTGAAGTCTCCCAGCTCAGGCTGACACTACTGAAGTCTCCCAGCTCAGGCTGACACTACTGAAGTCTCCCAGCTCAGACTGACACTAGTAAGTCTCCCAGCTCAGGCTGACACTATTGAAGTCTCCCAGCTCAGGCTGACACTACTGAAGTCTCCCAGCTCAGGCTGACACTACGGAAGTCACCCAGCTCAGACTAACACTAATGAAGTCTCCCAGCTGAGGCTGACACTACTGAAGTCTCCCAGCTCAGGCTGACACTGGTGAAGTCTCCCAGCTCAAGTTGACACTAATGAAGTCTCCCAGCTCAGGCTGACACTGGTGAAGTCTCCCAGCTCAGGCTGACACTAATGAAGTCTCCCAGCTCAGGCTGACACTACTAAGCCTCCCAGCTCAGGTTGACACTACTGAAGTCTCCCAGCTCAGGCTGACACTGGTGAAGTCTCCCAGCTCAGGCTGACACTACTGAAGTCTCCCAGCTCAGGCTGACACTACTGAAGTCTCCCAGCTCAGGCTGACACTACTGAAGTCTCCCAGCTCAGGCTGACACTACTGAAGTCTCCCAGCTCAGGCTGACACTACTGAAGTCTCCCAGCTCAGGCTGACACTACTGACACTACAGTCTTCGTGTATACTTTAAATTATGGGTTTATGTGAATGGAACAACTCATAACAACACGTCAACACGTTAATCATGTTAATCACGTCAACACGTTAATCATGTTAATCACGTCAACACGTTAATCATGTTAATCACGTCAACACGTTAATCATGTTAATCACGTCAACACGTTAATCATGTTAATCACGTCAACACGTTAATCATGTTAATCACGTCAACACGTTAATCATGTTAATCACGTCAACACGTTAATCATGTTAATCATGTCAACACGTTAATCATGTTAATCACGTCAACACGTTAATCATGTTAATCACGTCAACACGTTAATCATGTTCACCAGTCTGTGTCAACCCCATCATGTTCATCAGTCTGTGTCAACACCATCATGTTCACCAGTCTGTGTCAACACCATCATGTTCATCAGTCTGTGTCAACACCATCATGTTCACCAGTCTGTGTCAACACCATCATGTTCACCAGTCTGTGTCAACACCATCATGTTCACCAGTCTGTGTCAACACCATCATGTTCACCAGTCTGTGTCAACACCATCATGTTCACCAGTCTGTGTCAACACCATCATGTTCAGCAGTCTGTGTCAACACCATCATGTTCATCAGTCTGTGTCAACACCATCATGTTCATCAGTCTGTGTCAACACCGTCATGTTCATCAGTCTGTGTCAACACCATCATGTTCATCAGTCTGTGTCAACACCATCATGTTCATCAGTCTGTGTCAACATCATATTCGTCAGTTTAAGTGTCACAGCAGTCATGTTCGTCTGTACACAGGTACATACAGAAATCCTGTGGTACCTGGTAGTAAAATTAATTATTAGTAAAGGAACGATCAATAATAAAGAAAATACAAAGAGTGCAACACGTTTTAGTACCATACTTGCTAGTACCATACCAGTTAGTACCCTACCTGCTGGTACCATACTGGTTAGTAACGTAACAAGAGATCGAAATTAAGTACGCTCAGTGCCACTGGCCCACAGACTCCTACAAGAAAGACCAGTACGTGCAATCAGCCAGAGCTAGTGAGAGACTGACCTCCAGACCTGAGTGTAAGTATAAAGTCAACTCGTCAGGAATTCAGCCTCTCACCCTCATTGGTTGATGTTCATAACTCGCAGCCATTCATATTGCAGTCGTAGGATCCTCGACACGCATACGACAACATACGAATTCGCTGCACACCACAGTACCTGTCAACACCATCACGCTCTTCACTGTCAACATCTTCCACATTTCTGCACTTGCTACAGGACATCGAGTGTGCATTATTAGAACGATTAAGAAGAAAATATTCAGTATTTTCAGTATGTGGCGCAGTTATCTTCAAAACTAGAAGAGGGTTCGTAGGAAAGCAGAAATTATTGCGTGACTGACAATATGGACACGAATGCATATGCTTAGGAATCTTTACTGAATACGTTTCGGTCTTGGGATCCTGATCACTTCATATGATGGTGTGAGAAACGTCGCACGACCGAGAAATATATGATAAAGTGTATGGATGATTCTTAATTCTAAGTAACCTTCTGGCTAGAATGTTTGACAGAAGACACCGTGTGATCTTACCTTCTGGCTAGAATGTTTGACAGAAGACACCGTGTGATCTTACCTTCTGGCTAGAATGTTTGACAGAAGACACCGTGTGATCTTACCTTCTGGCTAGAATGTTTGACAGAAGACACCGTGTGATCTTACCTTCTGGCTAGAATGTTTGACAGAAGACACCGTGTGATCTTACCTTCTGGCTAGAATGTTTGACAGAAGACACCGTGTGATCTTACCTTCTGGCTAGAATGTTTGACAGAAGACACCGTGTGATCTTGCCTTCTGGCTAGAATGTTTGACAGAAGACACCGTGTGATCTTGCCTTCTGGCTAGAATATTTGACAGAAGACACCATGTGATCTTACCTTCTGGCTAGAATGTTTGACAGAAGACACCGTGTGATCTTACCTTCTGGCTAGAATGTTTGACAGAAGACACCGTGTGATCTTACCTTCTGGCTAGAATGTTTGACAGAAGACACCGTGTGATCTTGCCTTCCGGCTAGCATGTTTGACAGAAGACACCGTGTGATCTTACCTTCAAGCCACAATGTTTGGCAGAAGACACCGTGTGATCTTACCTTCAAGCCACAATGTTTGACAGAAGACACCGTGTGATCTTACCTTCAAGCCACAATGTTTGACAGAAGACACCGTGTGATCTTACCTTCAAGCCACAATGTTTGACAGAAGACACCGTGTGATCTTACCTTCTGGCTAGAATGTTTGACAGAAGACACCGTGTGATCTTACCTTCTGGCTAGAATGTTTGACAGAAGACACCGTGTGATCTTACCTTCAAGCCACAATGTTTGACAGAAGACACCGTGTGATCTTACCTTCAGGCTAGAATGTTTGACAGAAGACACCGTGTGATCTTACCTTCAAGCCACAATGTTTGACAGAAGACACCGTGTGATCTTACCTTCAAGCCACAATGTTTGACAGAAGACACCGTGTGATCTTACCTTCAAGCCACAATGTTTGACAGAAGACACCGTGTGATCTTACCTTCAAGCCACAATGTTTGACAGAAGACACCGTGTGATCTTACCTTCAAGCCACAATGTTTGACAGAAGACACCGTGTGATCTTGCCTTCAGGCTAGAATGTTTGACAGAAGACACCGTGTGATCTTACCTTCAAGCCACAATGTTTGACAGAAGACACCGTGTGATCTTACCTTCAAGCCACAATGTTTGACAGAAAACACCGTGTGATCTTGCCTGTAACAATAACATGAACGAGAAACAATATTCATTCTTCAGTGACTAATGACTATGGGTAAGACAACTTCGTGTCTCACACCCACTAGTTGATCAGTGTCAGAGACTGCTGGCGTTGGCACACTCACAGGGCAACATTTTAAGAATACCATATATATGGGGTGACTTGTTGAAATATCTTTCGGTGAGTATGTGATATATTGTAGACTGTGAATTTGAGTTTATTAATGACTTCTGCCAGCAAAAAATATGGTTTGATTATGGTGTCACTCGAAAAAGAAAGTATCTTGGAAGACACTGTCAGACAGACGAGGTATTTTGAGGATGATCTCTGACACCCAGAGAAGTAAGTATTAAGAATGTCCTCACAGCCTTCAATTACACTTATGCTGGACACTGAGAAGGCTGTTTACCTCTAGTTTGAGTGTATTAATATTCATAAACGAGCTGGGTCTTAGACTTTAATGAATATATAAAGAGAATAAAGATATGTCTCTATACACAGCACTTCAAACCACTAAGAGATGGTTAAGAAGAAAGGTTTTAGGCCACTAACCTTAAAAGATTTCCGAATTATACAACCCTAATTTCTTCGGTGCTGAGGTAGACAGAAATCTATGGAATAGGCTGCAGTTTGCCTAGCACATGAATGTGGATTTATATTAAGTTTTCTAAGGCTAAACAAAAGTTTGAGGTTTGAACCTAAAGTGGTATATTAACAAGAGAATATATTAATATTTTCTTTTCATTGAGAAGTCTGTTCACTTCTAACGCTCGTTATTAGACTGATTTTTTAATGCAATTATAATAGCAAGCAATATATGTTTAATGAAGTCTTGGGAGTAACGGAGGTGAGGGGGACTTTTTCTCCTTGTCAAGTCCGTCACTCTCAAGACTTCACGGAACGTGTTCGCCTTTCACACCTGTAATATATATTTGAGTCAATGTAGGAAATGTGATAAAAAGTACATGGGACAGAAACTGGATTTTTTATAATCTAATTTCCATTCGTAAATTTCCGATTTTCTCTGTAGAATACTCAACTGGCTTATTACGTTTTGGCTACAGGAATCCAGTGCATTAAAAATACGCCCCAAAAAACGACCATCTGATGAATAGCTAAACAGGATTAATTATCTAGGGTATGTTGATATATCTCCATTTAATGTAACATATCCAATAGCACAAGGGACTACAGCCACTTCATATATTCTGGGTATGCTTGGTATGTCCCCCGAGTATACTTGGTAAATCCTTTAAACATTCCAAAGTATATTTCTCATCTGCATTAAGGATTTCTTGCATCAACGTTGCAGCAGCATTTATCATTACTCGACAATGGTCACTGCGAGCTGAGTAAATATGTACACACTATGTACATAATATTCACGGCCCAAATTTCAGGAAGGTTATTAGCAAGTTTATATCTTATCATATTTACTTGCTTCAGATTTTTTTTAATAACTGGAAAGGAAATGGTTAGCCTTGAGTTCTATTTAAAGCAAAGGAAGACTGACAGTCTTCAGCGAGATACCCAAACAGCTATAAGGGTA
This sequence comes from Cherax quadricarinatus, assembly GCF_038502225.1. NCBI lineage: Eukaryota > Metazoa > Arthropoda > Malacostraca > Decapoda > Parastacidae > Cherax > Cherax quadricarinatus. The sequence goes on from NC_091375.1 coordinate 12,076,036, forward strand.
AATGTATGAAGATGCAGGCACACGTTTTAATGTGGGGAAGCAGAAGGATGGTATATAAGAGAGAGTTGATACCCTCATCACGACCAGTGTACTTCAGTCTGAGGATACGTCTGGTCCTGCGGGTCTACCCTCCGGTTGGGACAATTTGTGGTAGTTATTTATTAAAAGAATATTATATAAGAAAGTCGATACCCTCATCATGCCCAGTGTGCTTCAATCTCAAGATACGTTTGGTCCTGAGGGCCTCTCCTCCCGTCGGGACATTTTGTGGGAACTATTTATCGGGTTTGAGCCCCTGAGCTCTAGCGACAACACTGCAAGATAACACTCCAGTACTGACCAAATTTTGATATATAACAAGTGGTATTGTGTGAGAAAATCTCACAAACTTGAGTACAAAAAGTTCAACTGATTTTAAGCTCCATTACCTAGAAATAAGAGGCATTGATGTAATTGAAGGCTTGTAAAATACAGTCCCGTCAATTATTCGTCTCCCTGCACTTGGGAGGGAGACAGAACCATACGTCAGAATTTTCTCAGTGAATTTCAAGCAGCCTCCTCATTATTATTATTATTATTATTATTATTATTATTATTATTATTATTATTATTATTATTATTATTATTATTATTATTATTATACGTTGTTGGTCATTCTATTTAATGCATCTCTCCTAACCCGTTACAGAAACTGTGTACTCAGAAAAAAATTTAATTGATAAACCGTATTAACATATCAATGAATAATTAAAAAAATGGTAAATCTTCGTTGCCAACCGTATTTAAACATCAATTAATAATTGAAAAATGTAAAGTTTTTAATGTTACTTTGTACTCGAAATGTGCAGAGCGACCGTCTTCAGTGAACGACTTCAAGACATTTTCTAGCCAGGGAGTTTCTTAATATAAAGACTTGAATGGCAGGGTGACCGAGCTGAATGAATTTGTCTGGTGTCAGGTCTTCCGCCTATAGTTGCGCTGGCAGCGCAACTATAGGCTAGCGCACTCAGCTCACACACTGAGGTCCGGATTTCGAATCCCCAGTACGGCTGGAAAATATTAGGACGTGTTTCCATAAAACACCTGCTGTTCATGTTCACCCATCAGTATAAAATGGGTACCTGGGTGTTAGCGGACTGGTGTGGGTCGCATCCTGGGACAAAATTGACCTAATTTGACCGAAATGCTCAGCATAACAAAGGGCTTTCTATATAGTAGTATGTCACTGATGTCAACTATGGTCTGTATACCTTGTACATGTACTGGTAGAAATAAAGATATTATATTATATTATTATTATAACTGGCCATCCCTAGTTCAATACTGACGACTGTAAGCCAGAAATTGCTCCACCACTGTGCTTCTGATAACCACAATGATCACTGTGATATCTATAAGCCCCATGGAGCCTCGTACAGCCTCTCTCTCTCTCCATATATATATTTATATATATATATATATATATATATATATATATATATATATATATATATATATATTGTGTGTGTGTGTGTGTGTGTGTGTGTGTGTGTGTGTGCGTGCAAAACAACCACTGTGAAAGAGTAGTGAAATTCTAAGTGCTTTCGTGACTACTCTTTCACAGTGGTTGTTTTGCATAATTTAAAATCACCTGTTTACTGTGATGTTATTGAATATATATATATATATATATATATATATATATATATATATATATATATATATATATATATATATATATATATATATATAAGTAAATTAATTTACCCTGACTATATAAATAAATTTTATGAATAATCTTAAAGTATCTCTATTACTGGTAAATATGGCAGAAATATTTTTATAAATTATTCGAAATAAAATAGAAATTCATGGAAGATGAATTTTTACATATATAATTAAAGAATTTGTAATTACATTCTTCAAGAGATTTTTGCATTTCAAGAAAAAGTCTCTATTTTATTTAATATAATTCAAATAACTTTTTTTTCAGAATTGACTAATTCATCATGTGTGACGACGAGGTGAGCCCTTTGGTTGTGGACAATGGCTCCGGCATGGTTAAGGCCGGCTTCGCTGGTGACGACGCTCCCCGAGCCGTCTTTCCCTCCATCGTCGGCCGTCCTCGTCACCAGGGTGTGATGGTCGGTATGGGTCAGAAGGACGCCTACGTCGGTGATGAGGCCCAGAGCAAGAGAGGTATCCTGACTCTCAAGTACCCCATCGAGCACGGCATCATTACCAACTGGGACGACATGGAGAAGATCTGGCATCACTCCTTCTACAACGAGCTGCGTGTTGCCCCTGAGGAGTCCCCTGTCCTCCTCACTGAGGCTCCCCTCAACCCCAAGGCCAACCGTGAGAAGATGACACAGATCATGTTTGAGACCTTCAGTACTCCAGCCATGTACGTGGCCATCCAGGCCGTGCTGTCCCTGTACGCCTCTGGTCGTACTACAGGTATCGTGCTCGATACTGGTGATGGTGTCACTCACACCGTCCCCATCTACGAAGGTTACTGTCTTCCCCACGCTATCCTTCGTCTCGACTTGGCTGGCCGTGACTTGACTGCTTACCTTACAAAGATCATGACTGAGCGAGGTTATTCCTTCACCACCACGGCTGAACGAGAAATTGTTCGTGACATCAAGGAGAAACTTTGCTATGTTGCTCTTGACTTCGAGAATGAGATGAGCGTAGCTGCTGCATCTTCTTCTGTTGAAAAATCCTACGAACTTCCTGATGGTCAGGTCATTACCATTGGTAACGAACGTTTCCGTTGCCCAGAGTCACTGTTCCAGCCTTCCTTCCTGGGTATGGAATCTGTTGGTATCCACGAGACCGTCTACAACTCCATCATGAGGTGCGACATTGATATCAGGAAGGACTTGTTCGCTAACAACGTTCTCTCTGGTGGTACCACCATGTACCCTGGTATTGCTGACCGCATGCAGAAGGAAATCACTGCTCTGGCTCCCTCCACCATCAAGATCAAGATCATTGCTCCTCCCGAGCGTAAGTACTCCGTCTGGATCGGTGGTTCCATCCTGGCCTCACTGTCCACCTTCCAGTCCATGTGGATCTCGAAGGAAGAATATGACGAGTCCGGCCCCGGCATCGTCCACCGCAAATGTTTCTAACTTTCTTCCTAATATTCCATATATTATCATATATTTATTTATCTCGTTACATGTGTCTGGCTCTTTTTGGTAATGAAAATATTAGTT
>NC_091375.1:12084241-12096741 GCF_038502225.1 Cherax quadricarinatus
CTTGTGTCTCTAGTGGTGCCGATGAGTCTTGAACACAACTGATCGGGGAGGCCGATGGATGAGTCTCCGATCCTGTTGGGATAATATGACCCACAGTTGCTAAGCAGAGATAATTAGGTAGACTCCATATTGTATGTTGCGACCACGAGCATAACTTTATACACCTTTTCTGAAACTGGGTCGTCTCAGCTGGATTGTTTATACATCCTGCGTAGTAACTGGTTTTGCTGCGGAAGATGTTTTTTTTCCCAATCGGAGTTGCACATTCCCACTAAATCTCATGGGCGGTCTGGTGGAATTTTCCTTACTAGTTCATTTGACACCGTGGAGAACAATAATAAAAAAAAGCTGACAAGGCAATTTGCTAAGCTGTATGTATTTCCAGTCCACTTAGTCTGACTGGAAGCGAGGTTTTCATCCACTGTTTGTCATAAAGGGAAAAAGTTCAGGCTTTTTCTAACATGGACTCGATCAGGATGACTCACGAAATCGTAATGACACGATTGCAAACAAACCATACCACGGGTGGGGTTAGAACCCGTGATCAGAGAGTCTTAAAACTGCAGCCCGACGTATTAGCCACTTGGCCAGCGGTCTGGAGTTTTAAGATTCTCTGATGGCGGGTTCTAACCCCGTGGTATGGTTTCTCGAGAAGGATGTCATATTCCTTTAGTCTGTCACTGTTGACGGCTGAAGAACATCACAAAAGTGTAGACGAGCCTTGAAAGGGAGACATCAGATGTGAAGATAAAAAGGTATCATATGCATCGATGTCTCCATTCTTTCCTTCCATCTTCCTAAGGTCGGAGATTTTATCCCGTAGATTCAATCAGGTAAATATTATTACAATGAAAACTAAGCGGTAAAACCACAAGGGTAATTATCAGATTAATAGTGCTGGAAACGAGGGGAGAGCCAATTAGAGTACTTTGGGCTGGACCAGTGGCTGACGATCCTGACAAGGAAGCCATGGTATGGTCAGTGATCTGTTGCTTGGAGGTGCATATTCACATCTAGAGAGTTGAATGATAGTTCTAAATTCTTTCCATTATTTTGTTTATATTCCTGATATCCTCTATCAGAGACTCTTCAGTACCAGCTAGAGTAGTCAAGAAACAGATGTGGTGCTCTTGGGACAGCCTTGCTATGACTTCCTTAATGAGTAGACAGAAAAGAGAGGAGCGAGGGGGCGTTACTCCGCTGCATATACTCACTGGAGTTAATTTCGTGTTCTCCAGAGGTATCGAGACATCAATGTAGAATTAATGGAAGAATTGTTATAAGGAAGAGAAATGCTGAAAACATTGTGTTTTCTACCTAATTATATTTGCACTAAATGTTAATTTAGCATCAATAATCCAGGAAAAGTTTTCCCTAGCAACACTTCAAATACTTTATACATTTTCCAGTTAAAATTAAACTGAAAAAGTTCTCGTTGCTATAGTATGAAATGTTGGATATTTGGTGCGACTGGGGTTCTAACCAGATGTGCCATGACGAGGCACTCTGTGGCACTATGAAACTGATAAGATGACTTTTACGTTAGCAATTGTACCCTTCAGGCATTCTTAATATATTTCTGTTGTAATGTTTGTTTCCTTTCCAATTTTCTCGTCTCTCAACCTTTCAAATAATCAATCGTATTTTGTGAATAATCTCAGCACTACATCGAGAAGTGTAAAATATATATATATATATATATATATATATATATATATATATATATATATATATATATATATATATATATATATATATATATATAAAATCTTCCTATCTCATTCAACTTTTAATAAATATGCAGTCTTCTTTTAATGAATATGCATTATTCCACGTACGGTGATACTTATTCTACCTAATTTTTTTTCAGACTTAAGACCACTCCACCATGTGTGACGACGAGGTGAGCCCTTTGGTTGTGGACAATGGCTCCGGCATGGTCAAGGCCGGCTTCGCTGGTGACGACGCTCCTCGCGCCGTCTTTCCCTCCATCGTCGGCCGTCCTCGTCACCAGGGTGTGATGGTCGGTATGGGTCAGAAGGACGCCTACGTCGGTGATGAGGCCCAGAGCAAGAGAGGTATCCTGACTCTCAAGTACCCCATCGAGCACGGCATCATTACCAACTGGGACGACATGGAGAAGATCTGGCATCACTCCTTCTACAACGAGCTGCGTGTTGCCCCTGAGGAGTCCCCTGTCCTCCTCACTGAGGCTCCTCTCAACCCCAAGGCCAACCGTGAGAAGATGACACAGATCATGTTTGAGACCTTCAACACCCCCGCCATGTACGTGGCCATCCAGGCCGTGCTGTCCCTGTACGCCTCTGGTCGTACCACAGGTATCGTGCTCGATACTGGTGATGGTGTCACCCACACCGTCCCCATCTACGAAGGTTACTGTCTTCCCCACGCTATCCTTCGTCTCGACCTGGCTGGCCGTGACTTGACTGCTTACCTTACAAAGATCATGACAGAGCGAGGCTATTCCTTCACCACCACGGCTGAACGAGAAATTGTTCGTGACATCAAAGAGAAACTTTGCTATGTTGCTCTTGACTTCGAGAATGAGATGAGTGTTGCTGCTGCTTCCTCATCTCTTGAGAAGTCCTACGAACTTCCTGATGGTCAGGTCATTACCATTGGTAACGAACGTTTCCGCTGCCCAGAGTCACTGTTCCAGCCTTCCTTCCTGGGTATGGAATCTGTTGGTATCCACGAGACCGTCTTTAATTCCATCATGAGGTGCGACATTGATATCAGGAAGGATCTGTTCGCTAACAACGTCCTCTCTGGTGGTACCACCATGTACCCTGGTATTGCTGACCGCATGCAGAAGGAAATCACTGCTCTGGCTCCCTCCACCATCAAGATCAAGATCATTGCTCCTCCCGAGCGTAAGTACTCCGTCTGGATCGGTGGTTCCATCCTGGCTTCACTGTCCACCTTCCAGTCCATGTGGATCACCAAGGAGGAGTACGACGAGTCCGGCCCCGGCATCGTCCACCGCAAGTGCTTCTAAGAATTATTTTGTTATAATGTTTGGCGTGGAAATAAAAAATACACTTAGTGATCTTTCCATATTTTTGTGTATTAGTTATTCCTTTATTTTAAGAAAGCATATCATGTACTTTTCTATTGTTTATTGCGTAGTTTTCAACGATCTGTGACATTTTTTTTTATGTAAAATTCATATTTTTTTGTCAAAATATTTACTCCTTCCAGTAACTGTTTAAAAAATGAAAAAAAAAAAACTATATTGTCGTGTATTCTGAAGGTGGCTCAATGCCTAGATGTCACATGTATGCAATATAACTGGACATTTCATACAAGTATTGCACCTTAACATTGACGTGAGGAGTTTTTATGGCAGTGTTGCGCTCTGTGACATGAGCAAGTCATAGACTGGAGGCAGCAGAGATGTCGGGCTTGAGGACATTGTGTGGTGTGAATATTATGAAGAGATTTTAGAGTATGGAGATTAGGAAGAGGTGTGAAGTTACCAAAGATGTTGTTTAGAGGGCTGAAGAGTGGTTTCTGAGATGGTTTGAACATTTGTAGAGGGAGAGGGGACAAAAATAGGTTGACTAGGAGAACGTATAAATCTGAGGTGGAGGGGTGAAGGGGTTGGTGTCGTCCTAGAAGATAATGGAGTGAGAGGGGTAAAAGAGGTTTTAAGTGCTAGGGACCTGGACATCTAACAGGATTGTGTAAATGTTTCATATCTGAGTGGAGGCGTTTGGTTTTAGGATTTCCCTCGCTGTTGGAGTGGGAGCAAGGTGACACATTTATGAAAAGATTCAGGGAAAATCGGTTAACTGGAATCGAATCCTGGAGATGTGAAGCACAGTGCCTGCCCTTTAAAGGGGTGGTAGATATATTGCTGTTTGGAGAGTCATCTGAACTGTAATGTCAGCGCTTCTGGCAAGACAGTGATTGAATGGGTGACAGTGTAAGTGTTTTCTTCTGTGTCCAGTCAACCTGCCTTAGTGGGAGACGGCCGGAGAAGCGAAAAAGAATCCTTTCTTTGTAAGCCATGCGTGCCGTAAGAGGCGACTGAAATGCCGGGATAAAGGGGCTAGTAATCCCTTCTCCTGCATAAATTGCTAAATGTAAGGAAGAGGAACTTTTGTTTTTCTTTTCAGGTCACCCTGCCTCGGTGGGAGACGGTCGGCGCGTATTAAAATAAATATTATTGTTATTATATGACCAAGAGAATAGAGGTAAATAAGTGTTTTGAAAATGGGATGTGTGAAGAGGATTAATATAGGAATTAAGTAACTAAATAAAAAGATAAGAAAGAATTAAGTTACGATGCCACTGAGCGTTCAGTACTAAATGTTAACCAAGACTTGTGCACGATATTGTTCCATGTTAACATTGTTAACAAGGGTAAAGGAGCAGGTGGAGTAAAGGGATACTGGGAACAGGTGAGGCGAAGAGATGTTTGGAGTGGGTGGAATGTATGGATACCTGGAGTGTACTTGGGGGGGGGTTGTTCCGGGGGTCAACGCCCCCACGCCCGATCCATGACCAGGCCTCGCGGTGGATCAGTGCCTGATTAACCAGGCGGTTACTGCAGGCCGCACGCAAACCGAAGCAGGAACCACAACCCAGCTAGTCAGGTACTGACTTCAGGTGCCTGTCCAGCTCCCTCATGAAGTCAAGAGCAACAGACTACAACTAAACACGGACTACCAACAAGCAGGGTTTTGATATGTACAAAATGGCGGTGAGTCTAATTCTAATTCACACCTGGTCATGGTACATTTATTGCTAAACAACAGCTGTGCAAAGCTGTTGTTTAGCAACAGCGACACATGCACTATTATTATTAATTTTATCATTAATTTTATCATTATTATTATTGCTGTTATTATATTAGTAGAAGAAGTAGTATATATTATTATTATTATTAAGAGCCGTACAACCCCTGGGGAACATGAGGTAGCCAGATTTAATCCAAGTAACGGGAAGAGCATCTCTAATTCCTTGGATCAAGAGCGAGACACCAGCATCAAGCCACCCCTCCTCCCCTCTGAAAGCCACAAAAACACTGAGGTGATCTTGAGTATGCTATCGCTGCTTTACGCATACCATTCTCTGTCCAGAAAAAAAAAAACACACTTATTGAAAAGCTACGTAAGAACGAAATTAGCATTACACATGAGTATTTTAATTATCAACAGTAATAAGTCCTCATAAAACGTTTAGTTTAATAGGTAACGCATCGTAATTGGGTAATTGGGATCAACGGATAATTGCGTGAGAGTCATTAAGGATACATGTCTAATGTTCTCCACTAATTGAGGACACTTTAATACATAAAACTGGGATTAATACAAATTCGTCAGTGTATGTATACTGAGAGACATACACCTCTCGGTGTATATAATGTAATCTTGTCTGGAGTCCTGGAGGGTGTTGCAGGGGTCAACGCCCGCGCGGCCCGGTGTTTAGTTAGTAAACATGATATGCGGTGTTTTATTCGTCATTAAACATGATAAACGTTTAATTCGTCAGTAAACATGACATGAGGTGTTTAACTGGTCAGTAAATATGACATACTGTGTTGTATTCGTCAGTAAACATGATATACTGCGTTTTAATCGTCAGTAAACTTGACATGAGGTGTTTTATTCGTCAGTAAAAATGACATGAGGTGTTTTATTCGTCAGTAAACATGACATGAGGTGTTTTATTCGTCAGTAAAAATGACATGAGGTGTTTTATTCGCCAGTAAAAATGACATGAGGTGTTTTATTCGTCAGTAAAAATGACATGAGGTGTTTTATTCGTCAGTAAAAATGACATGAGGTGTTTTATTCGTCAGTAAACATGTTGTGTTAATAATAACAACAATAAGAAAGTTAATAATAATAATAATAATAATAATAATAATAATAATAATAATAATAATAATAATAATTTTACAACAAAGAATGACCAAACTCATCACTGTGACAGTCACCAACCCACGATACATCACTGTGACACAGTCACCAACCCACGATACATCAATGTGACACACTCACCAACCCACGATACATCACTGACACACTCACCAACCCACGATACATCACTGACACACTCACCAACCCACGATACATCACTGTGACACACTCACCAACCCACGATACATCACTGACACATCAATGTGACACACTCACCAACCCACGATACATCACTGACACACTCACCAACCCACGATACATCACTGTGACACACTCACCAACCCACGATACATCACTGACACACTCACCAACCCACGATACATCACTGACACACTCACCAACCCACGATACATCAATGTGACACACTCACCAACCCACGATACATCACTGACACAGTCACCAACCCACGATACATCACTGTGACACAGTCACCAACCCACGATACATCACTGTGACACAGTCACCAACCCACGATACATCACTGTGACACAGTCACCAACCCACGATACATCACTGTGACAGAGTCACCAACCCACGATACATCACTGTGACACAGTCACCAACCCACGATACATCACTGTGACACAGTCACCAACCCACGATACATCACTGTGACAGTCACCAACCCACGATGCATCACTGTGACACAGTCACCAACCCACGATACATCACTGTGACACAGTCACCAACCCACGATACATCACTATGACACAGTCACCAACCCACGATACATCACTGTGACAGTCACCAACCCACGATACACCACTGTGACACTCACCAACCCACGATACATCACTGTGACAGTCACCAACCCACGATACACCACTGTGACACTCACCAACCCACGATACATCACTGACACACTCACCAACCCACGATACATCACTGTGACACACTCACCAACCCACGATATATCACTGTGACACAGTCACCAACCCACGATACATCACTGTGACACAGTCACCAACCCACGATACATCACTGTGACACACTCACCAACCCGCGACACATCACTGTGACACAGTCACCAACCCACGATACATCACTGTGACACACTCACCAACCCACGATACATCACTGTGACACACTCACCAACCCACGATACATCACTGTGACACACTCACCAACCCACGATACATCACTGTGACACACTCACCAACCCACGATACATCACTGTGACACACCAACCCACGATACATCATTGTGACACACCAACCCACGATACATCACTGACACAGTCACCAACCCACGATACATCACTGTGACTCAGTCACCAACCCACTTTACATGACTCTTGACAAAACTAGACAATGGACACTAAGCCACGATACATACAGTTTAAGAGCACAAAATTATCTTTTTAAAAGGGGCAGAAACTCGACTAAACAGAGATTTATTCCAAAAACCAAATAAGGCCCATTTCACGAAAAATAATCAGTCTAAAACAACCTTATACTCAATATTAAACCCGGGTTTATTTATCAGTATTAGCAACAGGCAAACCTTATTTATTCCTGTTGCCTTAATCCATATGTAGAGAGAAAGGATGAATCAGCCAACCTGTGTATATATATATACACACACACACACACACGTACTCGCACTCATTCTACCCCTCTTCCCCCTCTTCCTCCTCCCTGACCACCCTTTTGTCTTACAGACTAGAATAAATAACGCTCGTAGTTCACTAGCAACAAAAGTAAAGCTACGTACAGTGAGATGCACTGTAGTGAAGCAGTAACCAACAGCATTACGAGAACTGTGACAGCTTCTCATACCAGCTTGCAGACATTTGTAACGAGGTACTCTCACTACACAAAGTTATTACAATAAAGGCTAGAATCCCCTTCCATAACATTAAATACAAAGGTCGTCACGCGTAGGAATAGAGGAGAAAAAAAATTGTATGTTGATACGAAGGAACTCCTGCCAACTCAGGAGAGAACAGAGAGAGGCCAACCTCTGAAAAGCAACTGTAAAATTTGAAAAAAATGTGTACTCTCCGTGGAAGAGTTACCTTCGATAGTAAGCAAGAGTATGGGGAAGTTATATAAGTGTCTTCAAGCTAGGGCATCACTAGTGTGCTTCAGTCTCAGGATACGTCTAGGCAGTGTACGTCCCTCTGGTGTCGTGCAGTGTTCTCTATATGTTGCATACGTTGGCCTCTTGTTCATTGTTGTGCAGAGGAGGTATACACTGAGAGATGTATACCTTAGTATATATAGGCTGGATGTTTAGTTTAATTCATGTTTTAGGGATTAAAGTATTCTTGTCTGGTGGTGGACAAGTCAATTCTCAGCTTTAATTACCCTCGTGTTGTCGACTGGCTTAAAACCCCAATAACCTACCTTATTGTTCAGTGTTCAGTATGAGCTGTGTACGTTCGTCTCTTGTTCATTATTGTGCAGTGTTTTATCTCTTATACCTCTAGGATATGTTCATACCTAGTGTGTTCAATGAGACACAGTGTTCAATCTGATATGACTCGGTTGTGCACGGTTCTTTTCGCGTTCATTAAGAGTTCACATAGATTATATGAGCTATATTATCCTCGTGTTCATTAATAAGTAGTGTTCATTACTGTTCAGTGTTCAGTCCCCACTAGAAGTGAACATCTGTCTTCATATTTCTTTGTACTCATGCCAAAGAAAAAAATATAAATTATTCGATGATCATAGACATTAAAACCAGATAAACATTAGTTAAATTGACAATAATAAAGTTTTGGCTGGAAAAAAAACTTGTCACTGAGATTTTTTCCGTCCATATTAGCGTTTTAATGGAAGAAATATACAGTTTTTTCCCCCGTCAGAAAGACAAGAAAAACTAAAATAAAATTTCTATCATAAGAAAAGAAGAAAAAAGTTCCATAGTGACCGAGGAAGAAGACAAAGTTCCCTTTTTCCTAATATAAAAAGTTCCACTAAGAGTAAAAGTTCCACTCGTAACAAATATAATTTTAACTTAATTTTACTGATACTTATTAAACTTTGCTTCGAGGGGAGAAGAATAACGTAAATATCAAACTTTTAAAACTTTTATTTAATACAAATCACAGTAAAGCAAAGAAAAAAACCGGTTTATAAAAATCCTACTTTTGATAGTTTTATAAATGGTTTATGATACCAAGACGAAGTATTAAACACCTCTACATCATCTGGGTGTTTTTATTTGTAGATGTTTCGCCCTCCAGTGACTTTATCAATACAAGGACATAATGTGAAGACTGGAGAAGTATACACAACAGATGAGGTAATCAGTCCCTCAGTCTTCGAGTTGGATTCTTGAAGACTACGGTGGTTTTTACCAACTCCAAGACTGAGGGACTGATTACCTCATCTCTTGTACATAGTTCTATCAGTCCTTCAGCCTTGGAGTTGGATTCTTGAAGACTACGGTGGTTTTTACCAACTCCAAGACTGAGGGACTGATTACCTCATCTCTTGTACATAGTTCTATCAGTCCTTCAGCCTTCGAGTTGGATTCTTGAAGACTACGGTGGTTTTTACCAACTCCAAGACTGAGGGACTGATTACCTCATCTCTTGTACATAGTTCTATCAGTCCTTCAGCCTTGGAGTTGGATTCTTGAAGACTACGGTGGTTTTTACCAACTCCAAGACTGATGGACTGATTACCTCATCTCTTCAGCCTTGGAGTTGGATTCTTGAAGACTACGGTGGTTTTTACCAACTCCAAGACTGGGGGACTGATTACCTCATCTCTTCAGCCTTGGAGTTGGATTCTTGAAGACTACGGTGGTTTTTACCAACTCCAAGACTGGGGGACTGATTACCTCATCTCTTCAGCCTTGGAGTTGGATTCTTGAAGACTACGGTGGTTTTTACCAACTCCAAGACTGAGGGACTGATTACTTCATCTCTTGTACATAGTTCTATCAGTCCTTCAGCCTTGGAGTTGGATTCTTGAAGACTACGGTGGTTTTTACCAACTCCAAGACTGGGGGACTGATTACCTCATCTCTTCAGCCTTGGAGTTGGATTCTTGAAGACTACGGTGGTTTTTACCAACTCCAAGACTGAGGGACTGATTACTTCATCTCTTGTACATAGTTCTATCAGTCCTTCAGCCTTGGAGTTGGATTCTTGAAGACTACGGTGGTTTTTACCAACTCCAAGACTGGGGGACTGATTACCTCATCTCTTCAGCCTTGGAGTTGGATTCTTGAAGACTACGGTGGTTTTTACCAACTCCAAGACTGAGGGACTGATTACTTCATCTCTAGTACATAGTTCTATCAGTCCTTCAGCCTTGGAGTTGGATTCTTGAAGACTACGGTGGTTTTTACCAACTCCAAGACTGGGGGACTGATTACCTCATCTCTTCAGCCTTGGAGTTGGATTCTTGAAGACTACGGTGGTTTTTACCAACTCCAAGACTGGGGGACTGATTACCTCATCTCTTCAGCCTTGGAGTTGGATTCTTGAAGACTACGGTGGTTTTTACCAACTCCAAGACTGAGGGACTGATTACCTCATCTCTTGTACATAGTTCTGCAGTCTTCACATTATGTCCTTGTATTAATCAAGTCACTGGATAGCGATGCGTCTACCAATAAAGATGCCCGGATGTTGTACAGGTGTCTAACATTCATCAGTACAGGAAGGCACTACTGGCCGTGAGACAGAGTGCCAACTGGCACTTCAAGGATGCTTCTATAGGGCCAGCTGACACTCAGAAAAATAAGAAGGGCTACTTGACACTCAGATGAAATACAAGTAGAGGATCTAAGATCCAGTTAAAGCAGTGAAAGGCCAGACGAAGCGAATTTAAAACCTATGTAGACAGAACAGAGAGTGATGACCGGGTGAGATTTAAGCCGAGGTGGAACTCGTGAGGTGTATACCTTTCGGTGTGTATACCTCTCGGTGTGTGTATGCTTCACGGTGTGTGTGTGTATACCTCTCGGTGTGTATACTTTACGGTGTGTACGCACTAACCTGGATTTCAAACCCAACCCGTTCCGTGGTTTGTAAGTTTAATCTCTAATTGAAGATGTGTTTATTGCAACACGAAAGAACTAATTCAACTTAAAAATGTCAGAAAATTCTTCAAACCGTTCTGAATAGTCGAAATACGATTTTTGTAAATATGTAAAACATTAAAAAAAATATATAGAAAAACAAAAAAACCTACTCAGGATTCGTGGGGGAGCGCTAAACCCGTCACTCAGGATAGAAACGCCCAGATATTTTCTGTAGCCACGAAAAATCTTCACTAATAAAGCCTAATAACTTCAAGAAAAAGCGTTGGTAATAAATATCGGATTTAGCTACGTTATTATCTTCAAGGCGAAAAAAAAAAATTCTCGAAAAAAAAGCGGTTGCAACACTGAAATGTTGCAAAATCCTTCTATGGATAATTATGTCAACCACCTTGCAGGTGGCTTCTTAGAAAGAAGGTACAAAGCTAATAATACTTGGATGGCAGGTTCGAATCCTCGTGACAGCCACCTTAGTTTATCACAATCTTACTTCCATCTAAATGTGGCAATTTAGTACAGCCAGAGAGGCAACGTCAAATGCAGATGTCCCGCTGGTTATTCTCATACTGCTGCTGTTGCGCCTGACGCGTCTCTTCTCAGAGATACTCTCGTGCAAATGAAAAAGGGAGTGACTCTCTTTTTTTTATGGAGTCTAAATAACAAGCAAAGTCGTGAAACAAGTCACATGAATGTGAGAGTGAAAGAGGCACAACACTTAACCTTTCTCAGAAGCTATAGAGTTTAAGTTTATTATTATTATTATTATTATTATTATTGTGACACTTGCGCAAGATTTAGGTGCCTTTATTGTGGATGAGGAAACGTTCCGCCAGTCAGTGACTTCCTCGGCCCAATATAGGGAAGAAAGGAGGAAGATAAGGAATTTGAGGTAGACAGTCCCTCTGAGAGACTGGAGCCGATGAATTCAAGACAGTTTTTCCTCAGCGAAGGGAATTATACTGCAGACAAGCGAGGTGAAGCAGTTGGAGGCAGCATTACCAGTGGGAAAATCCACTAGCATAAATAGGTCATGCCTGTAGGTTAGGTAAGCTTTGAAGAATACCCTTCATCAAGATTACAAGATACTTCTGTGTCTGACAGATATGATATAAATGATTTAGAGAGCCGACAATTTGATAAATGAGACACATGTCGTCTTTCTAATCCATTTATTTAATATCTGTCAGACGCAACAACAACTTGGGATCTTCATTCAGGGAATTCTTTAATGCTTGCCTAACCTACAGGCATGATGTACTTCCATTAGTGGATTTTTCCACTAGTGACACCGCCTCCAACTGATTCATCTCACCTATATGCAGTATATAAGCTCCATCTTCATGAAAATGCTGTACTTTAATCAAGATTAATGGCTTGAACACGTCGACTCCAGGCTGAGAGACTGATGGCCTCACTTTCCTTCTCATTTTCCACAATTCTTCTCTGTACTGGACTAAGGATGCCACTGCTGGCGAAATGTTTCCACATCCATAATGAAGATTCCCAAGTGCTGCACAAGTGACTTATCAAATTGTTGATTTTCTG
>NC_091375.1:12101741-12194241 GCF_038502225.1 Cherax quadricarinatus
TGTCAAGTTGTGGTTAAAACCCGGTGTATCTTACTGTCAAGTTGTGGTTAAAACCCGGTGTATCTTACTGTCAAGTTGTGGTTAAAACCCGGTGTATCTTACTGTCAAGTTGTGGTTAAAACCCGGTGTATCTTACTGTCAAGTTGTGGTTAAAACCCGGTGTATCTTACTGACAGGTTGTGGTTAAAACCCGGTGTATCTTACTGTCAGGTTGTGGTTAAAACCCGGTGTATCTTACTGACAGGTTGTGGTTAAAACCCGGTGTATCTTACTGTCAGGTTGTGGTTAAAACCCGGTGTATCTTACTGTCAAGTTGTGGTTAAAACCCGGTGTATCTTACCCACATGTTCTTTTGAAAGAGAGATGAGAGCACATCATTACTCAGGTCAGGATCATGACCCTGAGTGCACATCATAACTCAGGTCAGGATCATGACCCTGAGTGCACATCATAACTAAGGTCAGGATCATGACCCTGAGTGCACATCATAACTCAGGTCAGGATCATGACCCTGAGTGCACATCATAACTCAGGTCAGGATCATGACCCTGAGTGCACATCATAACTCAGGTCAGGATCATGACCCTGAGTGCACATCATAACTCAGGTCAGGATCATGACCCTGAGTGCACATCATAACTCAGGTCAGGATCATGACCCTGAGTGCACATCATAACTCAGGTCAGGATCATGACCATGAGTGCACATCATAACTCAGGTCAGGATCATGACCATGAGTGCACATCATAACTCAGGTCAGGATCATGACCCCTGAGTGCACATCATAACTCAGGTCAGGATCATGACCCATGAGTGCACATCACAACTCAGGTCAGGATCATGACCCAGAGTGCACATCATAACTCAGGTCAGGATCATGACCCATGAGTGCACATCATAGCTCAGGTCAGGATCATGACCCATGAGTGCACATCACAACTCAGGTCAGGATCATGACCCAGAGTGCACATCATAACTCAGTTCAGGATCATGACCCATGAGTGCACATCATAACTCAGGTCAGGATCATGACCCTGAGTGCACATCATAACTCAGGTCAGGATCATGACACAGAGTGCACATCATAACTCAGGTCAGGATCATGACACAGAGTGCACATCATAACTCAGGTCAGGATCATGACCATGGTAATACTCTGTAGCTTCTTAATCATATAAAACCTGGACTGACGACATCGTCTTCACCTCACCACTACTTTTCTTCTGGCCTCCGGCAGGCCAGGGCTCCACCCCACGACACATTGTCCCGCTTCAAGAGACAACACAACGTACCATGTCACCTTGCCATTCAGCCAGCGATCCTACAAAGATCACGCATCCAGCAGAGCTAGATGTTTTTCTCGTTATCCGAGGACACTCGTGGCAGTGGTATCTCAAGGATTAATTTCAGCCTCCAATTCCTTGGATCACGAACCATTTAGCGGCATCCAGACACTCCCCGCCCCCATAATAGGTACAAACCGTGAGGTGGAAACGGGAGTATATAGCGTAACTGGAGTAAATGGCGGAAGTTAATTTACATTAAGCCATACATATCTAAGGCATTACTAGAGGAAACTCTAGATATATAAACCGGAGAGACATCCTAGACAGCATCAACTATTAAGGTTAAAACAGAGAATGCATGGCAGGGCTGGTGCCAGCCTCTAGTCGGGTCTAGACAAAGGCGCTGTTATGAGTCAATACAACCTTGTGTACCCTAGCATAAGGAAACAATGTGAAACATAAAGTTCCTGTAACTATAACCTCCGTTCGCGAGTAAACACGAGTATCAACATTAGAAGACTGAGCCATAGGAAGAATCTTCCCTCGACTCCCACTCACGACAGATAACTTGAACCACCTCAACCAGCTGTAAAGGAAAAAAATATTGTAAACAAGGTGACAGAAGAACCCTTCCTCTATTAATAATCAAGAAGGTGAATGCAGGAGGTATATAAGTGCTTTTAAAAACACTAGAGGCTTAGTGTACTTCAGACTCAGGATACGTCTACACAGTGTACGTGTTACAGCTCTGTGCTTAGATTTGTTAGGATTTGCTGAAAACAAACAATTACTTAGATGGAAACGTTACATATCCCGATTTGATCATATTTCGGATTGTACGGATCTGACATGGCTTCAACACTAGCGATACTCAAGCCTGGTATCAAACAACTCTCTGATTAGCTGCATTAAATATCAAAGCTATGAAATGTTTGGTATCAAGAGTCTAATTAGCTATCATTAATATAACACAGCGAAGCCTTTACTGGTACAACGTTATACCAATCAGAACTTCGCTCCATCACGGATCCAACTTCATACGCGATTCACCTTTAACTCAGAAATATCGGATCTACAGACAACAAAATATCACAGGACTCTCGGTGTTATCAAAGATAAAGAGAGCCTGTTATCAGAAGACCTTTATTATCAGCTGGCGTTAATATCAAAGATAGATAGGTAGATAGAGAGAGCGTTACAACAGAAGATTCTGTGTTCTCTGTTGTAAGTACGGGAGTTATAGTATCTTACCTAAGCAAGAAAAGATTCTGTATCACCTCTCGTTAATACCAGAGATACGTTTAGCAATAGAAGACTGTATCCCTTGTCCTTGATACAAGAGAACAGAAAATCCTGTGTTACCTGCCGTTAATACCTTGGTAACAGAAACTCTAACAGGTGTCATTAATACATAAAGACTAGTAAGGACGTATTATACACTGGCTGCTATTGTTTTGTATATCATTATACCTATCGCAAATTATGCTATTGTTGTATATTTCAAGTAACGATACACTTAAATTAAAAATCAATGAATATAAGTTGAAGAATCATAATAGGTTCGTACTCTGCAATAAATTCTAACATTTGCGTCAGCCGGACCCAAGACGCGGGGGCCAGACTTGTCTAAATATTTTACCTAAAACGCGCTACACAGCACCAGATGTTGGTCGAGGTGACTTGTTTTGCTGCTGACATAGATACTAACACAGTTCCCCCCTTTATAAGTAGTGACGAGTCGTGAATATTACCATCGTCTAAGTGTCATCACACATTTGGATATCAGCAGCGTCATTCATACTTAACATTCGTGAATGCTTATAAGACACAATACAGGACATATTATTGTGAAGATGCCATAACCTGCGTTATCTTATTTACATACTGTCGGAGTACTCTAACATTGTATTACCAATCTTGAATCATATCAGCACTTTTCAAAAGTACTTTTCATTCGTGAACAATATCAGCGCCCATTGTGACGACTTATGCATATTTGTATGATAGCATAAGTATAGTTAATATTACTGCTAGCAGAACCTGGTGTAAGTAATCATTCGAGAACAACATTAGTAGCTATCATACGTCCTGTCAAATTCCGTGTAGAACTAGACACCTGCGTAACATCTGGGTTACGATACCCAGATGAATAACTAAAGTGTAATGAACACTTGTCATTGCTCAATAATTACCCTCATGGAGACAAAAATTCAGGAGATTGACTAATCTGTATATTTCGATCCCCTTCTGAGATCCTCTCCGGCCGAAGAGAATCCCACA
Source organism: Cherax quadricarinatus (assembly GCF_038502225.1). NCBI lineage: Eukaryota > Metazoa > Arthropoda > Malacostraca > Decapoda > Parastacidae > Cherax > Cherax quadricarinatus. Next base: position 12,105,308 of record NC_091375.1, read on the forward strand.
AAGGGGTCGAAATATACAAATCAATCGATCTCCTGAGTTTCTGTCTTCCTGTGGGTTATTATTGGGCACACCCAGGAGTTTAATTTATCATATTGTCAGTATTATATACCGTTGGTATGCACTCCTTGTAGAGCCACGGCTCCCATACCTACAATATGAGGAAATTGACACAGTTTAAAACTTGGCAGCGGGGTGAAATATCTGGCTATAGAATGAGGGTTGGCTATACAGAGAGCCATCAGGCATATTTTTCTCCAAGGATTCCCAGCTCAAGATTATATTTCTTTAAGTAAGAATATAAGCGAAACGTCCAGAGAGGTGCAGATGCCTTAAAACAGACTTTTTCTGTATCAACATTTCTGGTTGGTCATCTTTATTCTGGCAACGTTTCACCTGCCAGAGGCTTCGTCAGTCCAATACAAAGAATAACAGAGGAAGATAAGGATGAGTTTGAGGTAATCAGTCCCTCAGCCTGCAGTCGATGTGCTCAGTCAGTCAATTTAGATAAAAATGACTTATCGATATTAATGGACTTAACTCATCGACTCCACTCCGAGGGGCTGATTACCTCAGGCTCCTCATTTTCTTCCATTCTCTAAATTGGACCGAAGAAGCTACTGACTGGTGAAATATTGCCAGATTGAAGACACCCAAATGTTGCACAAGTGTTCCCATTTATCAACTGATCGGGTTTGTAAACCGATAAGTTGATAAACAAATACATAAATAAAAATTACGTAAATAATAATTTTTAATATAACAGATTTTGCTTTGAGAGAAAAATTGTTTGCATACATATTGTTTGTAGACTCATTGCAAAATATAAAGTTCCAACATTAATGGTATACAATGCTAACAAGTTGCTGTAGAGACATGTGCGACATCTGGGTATCTTTATTTGTAGACGTTTCGCCAACCAGTGGCTTTATCAGTTCAATACAGAACTGAATTGAAGAAGTCACTCGTTGCTGAAATATTTTGGTAATAAAGGCAAGCAGGTGTTGCACATGTGTCTAATTCAGTAAACTTTAGTGTTGTGACAATGGTCACTTGTGGAGTCGAAAACCCATCTAAAATAAGAATATAAAAAATAAAAAAAAAAGAGGAGAGCACTGCAACAGACTTACTGACCCATGCTAGACTGGTCCAACTCACACCCACCAACACCCACACATGTACCTGTCTAGCCAATTTTTATAGCTATCCAGAGTTCTAGCTTTTAAGATGCTATTCGGGAGTTTGTTCCACACATCCACAGCTCTATTACCAAACCAGTGCTCTCCTACATCATTTCTAAATCAAATTTTGTCCAACTTGAATTCACTGCTACGAATCCTGTCTTAATTACATATTTTAAGCATGTTACATTCTCTACAATTATTTTTGTTCTCTATTTGTACGCTTCAGTCATATCCCCCGATTCAGCGACTTTTCAGAAAGTGCCAAATTCAGTGCCTTCAGCTTATTTTAATATAAAAAAACATACACGACTATTATATTTCAAATATTTTCATTTCAGATCTAAGACCACTCCACCATGTGTGACGACGAGGTGAGCCCTTTGGTTGTGGACAATGGCTCCGGCATGGTCAAGGCCGGCTTCGCTGGTGACGACGCTCCCCGAGCCGTATTTCCTTCCATCGTCGGCCGTCCTCGTCACCAGGGTGTGATGGTCGGTATGGGTCAGAAGGACGCCTACGTCGGTGATGAGGCCCAGAGCAAGAGAGGTATCCTGACTCTCAAGTACCCCATCGAGCACGGCATCATTACCAACTGGGATGACATGGAGAAGATCTGGCATCACTCCTTCTACAACGAACTGCGTGTTGCCCCTGAGGAGTCCCCTGTCCTCCTCACTGAGGCTCCCCTCAACCCCAAGGCCAACCGTGAGAAGATGACACAGATCATGTTTGAGACCTTCAGTACTCCAGCCATGTACGTGGCCATCCAGGCCGTGCTGTCCCTGTACGCCTCTGGTCGTACCACAGGTATCGTGCTCGATACTGGTGATGGTGTCACCCACACCGTCCCCATCTACGAAGGTTACTGTCTTCCCCACGCTATCCTTCGTCTCGACCTGGCTGGCCGTGACTTGACTGCTTACCTTACAAAGATCATGACAGAGCGAGGCTATTCCTTCACCACCACGGCTGAGCGAGAAATTGTTCGCGATATCAAGGAAAAACTTTGCTATGTCGCCCTTGACTTCGAGAATGAGATGAATATTGCTGCTGCTTCCTCATCTCTTGAGAAGTCCTACGAACTTCCTGATGGTCAGGTCATCACCATTGGTAACGAACGTTTCCGTTGCCCAGAGTCACTGTTCCAGCCTTCCTTCCTGGGTATGGAATCTGTTGGTATCCACGAGACCGTCTACAACTCCATCATGAGGTGCGACATTGATATCAGGAAGGACTTGTTTGCTAACAACGTTCTCTCTGGTGGTACCACCATGTACCCTGGTATTGCTGACCGCATGCAGAAGGAAATCACTGCTCTGGCTCCTGCTACCATCAAGATCAAGATCATTGCTCCTCCCGAGCGCAAGTACTCCGTCTGGATCGGTGGTTCCATCCTGGCCTCACTGTCCACATTCCAGACCATGTGGATCACCAAGGAGGAGTACGACGAGTCCGGCCCCGGCATCGTCCACCGCAAGTGCTTCTAAGAAGCGATTTATATTTTTAAATGGAGACCTTTTATTTATTTAGTTTATATTTTTATAATTATATTTATTGAATATCTTTGCGATGAATACGCTGGCTCGTCGATTTTTGAATGCCCATATGATAATGGGGAAGTATATCTTAAACATTATTTATAATATACATGTTCGGATTTAATATTTGGCTTCAGTTTCTCACAGTTGAAGATTTTTAATTATGTCTTCCGAATTGACAAATAAATTTTGAACAATAACTTATGGTTGTTTCTATGTAGCACCGTATAATCTGAGAACTATATGTGTATATTACTAAATTTCTCATAATGCATGTAAAAATAAGGGGAAAAATGTGTGAATTAAAATAACTCAACGATGATTCATTATTACACACTGAAAACTTGTATGTAATGGTATTGCAACACTGTTGCAAACATGCTATCTTAATGATATTGCAACACTGTTGCAAACGTGCTATCTTAATGGTATTGCAACACTGTTGTAAACATGCTCTCTTAATGGTATTGCAACACTTGCAAACATGCTCTCTTAAAGCAGAACAAACCACACAGGGCTGGACATCTTTAGCTAATTTTTCGCACTCTCTGTGCGTCATGAGCTATGCAATGTTGCAAGACTAGCAACAGATAAGGGGAAAATTCTCTCTGAGGCAAGGCAGAAGCGTGAAACATCGGGCCATGTCATGAGCGTAGGGTGCCTTCCGCATCCACACTCATCGCTCTTTTGCACGACAGATACCGTTACCGAGAACCAGAGGAGTTTCCAGTGTGTGGGACCTCACTGGCTCAAATGATTCTTAGCATACATTACCACCTGACGTCCAATAGTCAGGATCACATCTCACGATTCCTCGTCACTTACTCTCCCAACTATGTATCTTTGCTCACCATGTACGCTCTACAGATATGCAAAATAGTCTGCCACCAAGTGATATATAGTGTCGAAGAAGGCTTCCATTCTCAGTGTCTTATTTTAATAGATCTATCGTTAGGGTGTCATTCGTATCATTACGATTTCGTGAGTCATATCACTAGGGTAGTTGGTGGTGAGGTAGTGATATAAAAATCTTGCAGTTGCTATTGCATATCTTGGCGCCTGCTTATATTGACCAATAAGAGGTGATCTCTTCTGTGGCCACCATAGTGCCTCAAGGTCAACTCGTCACCTGTGCACAGACATTGCAATTCAGTTGATCCTCCGAACTGGAACAGCTCAAAAACCTCTTTCACGGGACGCTAGTTCTTCCAGGCTAATTTGTTTCCCTGAATCCCTTCATAAATGTTGCCTGGATCACACTCCAACAGCATGTCAAACCCTAAAAACTACTTGTTTCTACTCATTTCGATCTATCAAGCTCACTCAAGCTTGTTGGATACACAAACCCTAAACACTTCTAACCTCTTTTCCTCTCCCTCCCTCCAGCCCTACCTGGAGCGACCCCTTTACCATCTTCCGTCAACAAATTAATACATTCTTTTGGTGTGTCCATGCATAGTTTGTAGCGGCTTGACAAAACTGGAGAGCGAAACGTTGCCACAATAAAATGTTGCATTAGTTGCACTTGTGTCCTTTTACCTAATATATTGTCGGTAATTTTACCATCATCATTACAATTTGTCGAGTTTATAACTACAGAACAGAGCTCGTGATGACCTGCGTTAATATTATTTTCATTTTGATTCTCTGTGCCAGGATGCGATCAACGACAGGAAGCCAATATCTATCCTCCTTTTTACTGCACTGTGACTAGGAGCATCAGGTCTTAATTAACCTTTGGTGTGAGAGTGTAATTGCCTGTTTGTAGTTACGAGAATAAACCTGTGTTTGAGGTGCACCCTCTCCATCAATACCTTACGACTTTTCACAGATGTCACTGTTAACAAGCTTCCAATTCGCTATTAGATTAGTAGTAATGAGTATGAGGAGCCTCTTCCCATGTTTAACTTTGCCCAGGAGAATCTTTTTAATATGTGATTAGTGTGGTAACCCTGAAATTACTTTGTATACAGGGAAAGTAGGAATGTAGGAAATGGGTTGAATACTTATGGAGAAAGGCTTACATGACAGAGTACACACACACACACACACACAGGCCGAGGGAAATCGGCCTGACGACACTGGAGGACAGGAGGGTCAGGGGAGACATGATAACGACATATAAAATACTGCGCGGAATAGACAAGGTGGACAAAGACGGGATGTTCCAGAGATGGGACACAGACACAAGAGGTCACAATTGGAAGTTGAAGACTCAGATGAATTAAAGGGATGTTAGGAAGTATTTCTTCAGTCATAGAGTAGTCAGGCCGTGGAATAGCCTAGAAAGTGACGTAGTGGAGGCGGGAACCATACATAGTTTTAAGGTGAGGTATGATAAAGCTCATGGGGCAGGGAGAGAGAGGACCTAGTAGCAATCAGCGAAGAGGCGGGGCCAGGAGCTATGACTCGACCCCTGCAACCACAATTAGGTGAGTACACACACACACACACACACACACACTGACGACACTGGAGGACAGGAGAGATAGGGGGGACATGATAACGACATATAAAATACTGAGAGGAACTGACAAGGTGGACAGAGACAGAATGTTCCGGAGATGGGACACAGCAACAAGGGGACACAGTTGGAAGTTGAAGACACAGATGAATCACAGAGATGTTAGGAAATATTTCTTCAGTCACAGAGTAGTCAGGAAGTCGAATAGTTTGGGAAGCGATGTAGTTGAAGCAGGATCCATTCATAGCTTTAAGCAGAGGTATGGTAAAGCTCATGGTGCAGGGAGAGTGACCCAGTAGCGACCAGTGAAGAGGCGGGGCCAGGAGCTATGACTCGATCCATGCAACCTCAACTAGGTAAATACAACTAGGTGAGTACACACGATAAGCTCATGGAGCAGAGTGTACCTAGTAGTGACTATCAAAGAGACGGAGCCTGGAGCTGTGAATCGACCCCTGCAACCACGTATAGATAAGTACACACACACAAACACACACACATTCCTTCGTAATTTTTAGAGATCAACACGTCTAGACCACCTGACTCTTAATGCACCTGCTGCCGTCATTCTCACAAAAGCGGTAAACCGTAACACACATTACTTTCATTCTACGGCTTAATAAATAAATCTATCGTCTGTGCACTATATTTCTGTTAATTTCAAGGGGGTGCGCCAGACCCTTAGGGACATACAAGGCAAGGGGCATTAAAGCTAATCAGATTTAATCTAAGGGATAGATAGCTTTGATTCCTAGGTTCAAGAGACCTTCATAAGTATCAAGGTTCTTCCTAGAAGAATTATCAACTACGAATCGTGATTCCCTCTCTCTCTCCTGGACACATTACCATTTTAAATCTTTGTCCATGTAATATACATTCAAGTAGAAAAACTATATATATATATATATATATATATATATATATATATATATATATATATATATATATATATATATATATATATATATATATATATATATATATATATATATGAGTGGGGATATAGTTTTGGAGTGGTTGGTGCAATTATTTAATAAATGTATGGAAGAGGGTAAGGTACCTAGGGATTGGCAGAGAGCATGCATAGTTCCTTTGTATAAAGGCAAAGGGGACAAAAGAGAGTGCAAAAGTTATAGGGGGATAAGTCTGCTGAGTATACCTGGTAAAGTGTATGGTAGAGTTATTATTGAAAGAATTAAGAGTAAGACGGAGAATAGGATAGCAGATGAACAAGGAGGCTTTAGGAAAGGTAGGGGGTGTGTGGACCAGGTGTTTACAGTGAAACATATAAGTGAACAGTATTTAGATAAGGCTAAAGAGGTCTTTGTGGCATTTATGGATTTGGAAAAGGCGTATGACAGGGTGGATAGGGGGGCAATGTGGCAGATGTTGCAAGTGTATGGTGTAGGTAGGTAGGTTACTGAAAGCAGTGAAGAGTTTTTACGAGGATAGTGAGGCTCAAGTTAGAGTATGTAGGAAAGAGGGAAATTATTTCCCAGTAAAAGTAGACCTTAGACAAGGATGTGTGATGTCACCGTGGTTGTTTAATATATTTATAGATAGGGTTGTAAGAGAAGTAAATGCGAGGGTCTTGGCAAGAGGTGTGGAGTTAAAAGATAAAAAATCACACATAAAGTGGGAGTTGTCACAGCTGCTCTTTGCTGATGACACTGTGCTCTTGGGAGATTCTGAAGAGAAGTTGCAGAGATTGGTGGATGAATTTGGTAGGGTGTGCAAAAGAAGAAAATTAAAGGTGAATACAGGAAAGAGTAAGGTTATGAGGATAACAAAAAGATTAGGTGATGAAAGATTGAATATCAGATTGGAGGGAGAGAGTATGGAGGAGGTGAATGTATTCAAATATTTGGGAGTGGACGTGTCAGCGGATGGGTCTATGAAAGATGAGGTGAATCATAGAATTGATGAGGGGAAAAGAGTGAGTGGTGCACTTAGGAGTCTGTGGAGACAAAGAACTTTGTCCTTGGAGGCAAAGAGGGGAATGTATGAGAGTATAGTTTTACCAACGCTCTTATATGGGTGTGAAGCATGGGTGATGAATGTTGCAGCGAGGAGAAGGCTGGAGGCAGTGGAGATGTCATGTCTGAGGGCAATGTGTGGTGTGAATATAATGCAGAGAATTCGTAGTTTGGAAGTTAGGAGGAGGTGCGGGATTACCAAAACTGTTGTCCATAGGGCTGAGGAAGGGTTGTTGAGGTGGTTCGGACATGTAGAGAGAATGGAGCGAAACAGAATGACTTCAAGAGTGTATCAGTCTGTAGTGGAAGGAAGGCGGGGTAGGGGTCGGCCTAGGAAAGGTTGGAGAGAGGGGGTAAAGGAGGTTTTGTGTTCGAGGGGCTTGGACTTCCAGCAGGCATGCGTGAGCGTGTTTGGTGTTTGATAGGAGTGAATGGAGACAAATGGTTTTTAATACTTGACGTGCTGTTGGAGTGTGAGCAAAGTAACATTTATGAAGGGGTTCAGGGAAACCGGCAGGCCGGACTTGAGTCCTGGAGATGGGAAGTACAGTGCCTGCACTCTGAAGGAGGGGTGTTAATGTTGCAGTTTAAAAACTGTAGTGTAAAACACCCTTCTGGCAAGACAGTGATGGAGTGAATGATGGTGAAAGTTTTTCTTTTTCGGGCCACCCTGCCTTGGTGGGAATCGGCCAGTGTGATAATAATAATAAATATATATATATATATATATATATATATATATATATATATATATATATATATATATATATATATATATATAGTGTGTGTGTGTGTGTGTGTGTGTGTGTGTGTCAGGGCGACACTGCGCTTCTACTTTGCCTCGGAGAGAATTTTTTCTCCTGCTGTCTGTTGCCAGCCTTGCAACATTGCATAGCTCCTGACGAGGCACAGAGAGTGCGAAAGATCTTAACCTAAGGATTTTCATTCCAAGTGAGTTGTTCTGCAATATAGGCAGTTCAAATAACAGATATTTACAAACCAGATTAATTAAAGTATCATAATGAGGCTTTTCGAGAACTGCAAGTACTCGAAGAATGTGTAAGAATATAAAATGTATACTGTGTGATGTTGTTCTCTCAACATGTATACACTAAGAGCCATGTATATCTCACTTTATTTGCACCAAATATCTACTTCAACACCTAAGGTATGCATTAAAATATTAATGGCCCTTATGCAGCCCAAGAATTTGAACTTAACTCACTTGAAATAAGTAATGGCGATGCTAGACTCATCTTCAAGCCATTTTTCCCTTCATATTAATGATACTAAAAGCAAGGAAAATTTCACTATTGCGCTGAATTATCCCACCGTAAAAGTATTATCTGAACAGAATTGATGATAAACAAATAAGGTAAATGTTGGATATCATATATTTGCCGAGACGCAGCTATCTCCGTCGGGACGGAACTATCTTACCCACTCCCCAAAACAGCTATATGGTCAAAAAATTTCAAAACAATGAGACATCTTCGGTATTAGTAAGCGAGAGTAGTCTCATTCTATATAAGAGGAAACTTGCAGACGCGAGCTTCAGTGTACTTCAGTCTCAGGATACGTCGATACTGTGTATGTGTTTGTGTGTGATCAGATCCTCACCTTCCCTGGTTGTAGACATAACATAATTACCTGTAAATATTTAACCTTCCTTTACAACACTCTTGTTGTTTGTGACTGAGAATTGTCGTTTATGACTGTGAGAATTGTCGTTTATGACTGTAAGTGAACATTGTCGTTCATGACTGTAAGTGAGAATTGTCGTCTATGACTGTGAGAATTGTCGTTTATGACTGTAAGTGAGAATTGTCGTCTATGACTGTAAGTGAACATTGTCGTTCATGACTGTAAGTGAGAATTGTCGTCTATGACTGTGAGAATTGTCGTTTATGACTGTAAGTGAACATTGTCGTTCATGACTGTAAGTGAGAATTGTCGTCTATGACTGTGAGAATTGTCGTTTATGACTGTAAGTGAGAATTGTCGTCTATGACTGTGAGAATTGTCGTTTATGACTGTAAGTGAGAATTGTCGTCTATGACTGTGAGAATTGTCATCTATGCCTGTAAGTGAGAGTTGTCGCCTTTGACTAAGTGAAAATTGTCGTCTATGTCTGTAAGTGAGAATTGTCGTTTATGACTGTAAGTGAGAATTGTCGTCTATGACTGTAAGTGAGAACTGTCGTCTATGACTAAGTGAAAACTGTCGTCTATGTCTGTAAGTGAGAATTGTCGTTTATGACTGTGAGAATTGTCATCTATGACTGAGAATTGTCGTTTATGACTGTAAGAACTGTCGTCTATGACTGCAAGTGAGAATTGTCGTTTATGACTAAGTGAGAATTGTCGTTCATGATTGTAAGTGAGAATTGTCGTCTATGACTGTAAGTGAGAATTGTCGTCTATGACTAAGTGAGAAATGTGGCCTATGACTAAGTGAAAATTGTCTATGTCTGTAAGTGAAAATTGTCGTTTATGACTGTAAGAACTGTCGTTTATGGCTGTAAGTGAGAATTGTCGTCTATGACTGTGGGAAGTGTCTTTTATGACTGTAAGTAAGAACTGTCGTTTATGACTGTAAGTGAGAATTGTCGTTTATGACTAAGTGAGGATTGTCGTTCATGACTAAGTGAGAATTGTCGTCTATAACTGTAAGTAAGAATGGTCGTTTATGACTGTACGTGAGAATTGTCGTCTATAACTGTAAGTAAGAATTGTCGTTTATGACTGAGAATTGTCGTCTATAACTGTAAGAATTGTCGTTTATGACTAAGTGAGAATTGTCGTCTATAACTCTAAGAATTGTCGTTTATGACTAAGTGAGAATTGTCGTCTATAACTGTAAGAATTGTCGTTTATGACTAAGTGAGAATTGTCGTCTATAACTGTAAGAATTGTCGTTTATGACTAAGTGAGAATTGTCGTCTATAACTGTAAGAATTGTCGTTTATGACTAAGTGAGAATTGTCGTCTATAACTGTAAGAATTGTCGTTTATGACTAAGTGAGAATTGTCGTCTATAACTCTAAGAATTGTCGTTTATGACTAAGTGAGAATTGTCGTCTATAACTGTAAGAATTGTCGTTTATGACTAAGTGAGAATTGTCGTCTATAACTCTAAGAATTGTCGTTTATGACTAAGTGAGAATTGTCGTCTATAACTAAGTGAAAATTCACTTTTAAGTCAAAATTCGAGAACACTCATGTCTTTTTCGAAAAATACATAGAAATTCCAAACAGATTTTGCAGTGACAATAATTTACACGTTAGAGCGAGTATAATATTGTGTATTAATAATGAATGTACTTTCATTAATTTCAGTATTTACAGAGGTTTGTATTTCTCAATATAAATACACCGAGAAAAGTGTCTCTCTCAGTATACAGAACAGAAGCCATTTGTTGATGTACAGGTACCATAGTTTTGGTGCAGGTACCATATAGTCTTGGTGCAGGTACCATATAGTCTTGGTGCAGGTACCATATAGTCTTGGTGCAGGTACCATATAGTCTTGGTGCAGGTACCATATAGTCTTGGTGCAGGTACCATATAGTCTTGGTGCAGGTACCTTATAGTCTTGGTGCAGGTACCTTATAGTCTTGGTGCAGGTACCATATAGTCTTGGTGCAGGTACCATATAATCTTGGTGCAGGTACCATATAGTCTTGGTGCAGGTACCATATAGTCTTGGTGTAGGTACCATATAGTCTTGGTGCAGGTACCATATAGTCTTGGTGCAGGTACCATATAGTCTTGGTGCAGGTACCATATAGTCTTGGTGCAGGTACCATATAGTCTTGGTGCAGGTACCATATAGTCTTGGTGCAGGTACCATAGTCTTGGTGCAGGTACCATAGTCTTAGTGCAGGCAACATATAGTCTTGGTGCAGGTACAATATAGTTTTGGTGCAGGTACCATGTAGTCTTGGTGCAGGTACCATATAGTCTTGGTGCAGGTACCATATAATCTTAGAAGAGGTAACATATAGTGCTAGTACAGTTAAGATACAACCTTAAATGGCCCTCGTGTAGTAGACAGGCGATCAAACCCAAGAAACTAAATCAGTAGAAAAACCCCAATAAAACCACCTACACCAGTGCCCATATCATCCCACTAACACCACCTGCTGCGGATATATCTATTCCACGGATGACTAAACCGTGCAAAAATTTGGCAAACGCTTGCCATCTTCCTGTTGATATGAGTGGCCAAGCTGTCGTCTTGTTGCCTTGTCGTGAATCACTCGGGGCGACGCCTCAGACGTGGGCGGAGAACGCTTGTAAAACCTCCCTTATTATGTGTTTTGGCAGAGAAAGAGGAAGAGAGAGAGAGACAGAAAGTGGGAATCTGAGGCACGTGTTAATAATACTTTAACCTCCACAAATTATACCTATGATTAATTGTTTTTATTATTAGCATTATTACCATCATTATAATTATTTTTACAATTATTATGATTATTATTTTAATAATAAAAGTAATTATAATAATAATAATAATAATAATAATAATAATAACAGAATATATATACTGAGAGGTGTACTTCTCCCAGTGTATATATTGTGAGAGATCACTTTAATCCCTGTTTTAAATATTAAAGTATTGTCTACTGGTGAGAAGGTTACGTGTAGCATTAACGATTCTGGTGTAGTCGATAGGTTTTAAACCCTATTAACCAAGTGAATGAACATATTATCATTATCCAAGGAACGGAAGGATAGCTCCGGTTAGGAACGGAAGGATAGCTCCGGTTAGGTAGATCAAGAGTCCCTCATTGATGCCGTAACCCCCTCCTTTAAAGGGCCTTAGTTTGATGTACTTGAAATTATAAGTGTTTTAATATGTGGTTATAGGAATAATCCATATTCAATGGCAGGAATATTGAGCAAATATTTCCCTCTAGGCCTGATCAAAGACTGGGCAGCGGGGGCGTTGACACCCGGAACACTCTCCAGGAGCACATCCTCCAGGTAGCTTGACACTCTCGTTAGAAAATATATATTTTACAGAAGTAAAGCCGAAATATCAGATACAGAAGAAAAAACTCACGATTTTGTATATTCAGTTGTATAACTGAAGATACATTGGTCTGTTCTTTCAATTACCAAACTTATCGTAAGAAGAGGCTCCGATGCTAGTCTAAAAAGGAAACCTTTTGCCATAAGTGGCTTGTTCAGCCCTAATAAAGAAAAGCCAAAACAAACAGTACATATAGTGCAAGAGGTCAAGTAAACACTGGGTAAAAGCGCAGCAACACATTCAAGCTAATTTCTTTGGTACTCTCAATTCCAGCAGTTAAATCAGACCGAAAATACAGTTCTCCGAGTTATTCCCATTGATTACGCATATGGACCGTGAATGGTTCACTCCTTTGCATAGTTAGGATATAAGATAACAAAATAATGTACCAAGCATCCTAATTTACCAATGAACCAAGTATAAGTAGCATGTCTACTGATTCCTTTCTCATTCTAACTACCCAAACATAAATTTTTCCTCTGTATATTTCATGAATAATAATTACCGAAATTTAGAAATATTGCAGCGCCACCGATTAATGTATGCATTATTCTCACATTCTTTCCAGACCTAAGACCACTCCACCATGTGTGACGACGAAGTGAGCCCTTTGGTTGTGGACAATGGCTCCGGCATGGTCAAGGCCGGCTTCGCTGGTGACGACGCTCCCCGCGCCGTCTTTCCCTCCATCGTCGGCCGTCCTCGTCACCAGGGTGTGATGGTCGGTATGGGTCAGAAGGACGCCTACGTCGGTGATGAGGCTCAGAGCAAGAGAGGTATCCTGACTCTCAAGTACCCCATCGAGCACGGCATCATTACCAACTGGGACGACATGGAGAAGATCTGGCATCACTCCTTCTACAACGAGCTGCGTGTTGCCCCTGAGGAGTCCCCTGTCCTCCTCACTGAGGCTCCCCTCAACCCCAAGGCCAACCGTGAGAAGATGACACAGATCATGTTTGAGACTTTCAACACCCCCGCCATGTACGTGGCCATCCAGGCCGTGCTGTCCCTGTACGCCTCTGGTCGTACCACAGGTATCGTGCTCGATACCGGTGATGGTGTCACCCACACCGTCCCCATCTACGAAGGTTATTGTCTTCCCCACGCTATCCTTCGTCTCGACTTGGCTGGCCGTGACTTGACTGCTTACCTTACAAAGATCATGACAGAACGAGGTTATTCCTTCACCACCACGGCTGAGCGAGAAATCGTTCGTGATATCAAGGAGAAACTTTGCTATGTCGCCCTTGACTTCGAAAATGAGATGAATATTGCTGCTGCTTCCTCATCTCTTGAGAAGTCCTACGAACTTCCTGATGGTCAGGTCATCACTATTGGTAACGAACGTTTCCGTTGCCCAGAGTCTCTGTTCCAGCCTTCCTTCCTGGGTATGGAATCTGTTGGTATCCACGAGACCGTCTACAACTCCATCATGAGGTGCGACATTGATATCAGGAAGGACCTGTTTGCTAACAACGTTCTCTCTGGTGGTACCACCATGTACCCTGGTATTGCTGACCGCATGCAGAAGGAAATCACTGCTCTGGCTCCTGCTACCATCAAGATCAAGATCATTGCTCCTCCCGAGCGTAAGTACTCCGTCTGGATCGGTGGTTCCATCCTGGCCTCACTGTCCACCTTCCAGTCCATGTGGATCACCAAGGAAGAGTACGACGAGTCCGGCCCCGGCATCGTCCACCGCAAGTGCTTCTAAGTGCCTCAAAAACATTCAGATAGATCTGCATTTATATTATTTTTGTGTATCACTACTGTATTCTGGATATGGAGAAATGAATATCAATACAATGTAACCAAGGGGAATTATATGACCAGCATTTTGTTAATTAAAAAAATTGTTTCATATATTTTTTCAATTACTACCAGTAATATTCCAACATTATTTACTGAATTTTTGAAATTTCCGTCTCTAGTTACCAGAAATTAGGGAAAATGCAAGTGTTAAAACGATATAACTGACAAGATAACAAGTTATACTCGAATTTTAAAGGCAAATGGCAAAAAAAGGACTCAAATTAATGAACAATAATTATCATAGCATCAATGGTGTATAATATGGACAAGTTGAAGTATTAGACACATAATGCAACAACTATTTATCTTTATCTTTATTGATATTGATACTGGAGTGATATTCATACTGTATTGATAAAGCCACTGGTTGCACATGTCTCTAATACTTCGAAGTATAATTATACGAACCTTCGTTAACGTTTCGCCCATACATTGGGCTTTATTAAGTCATGCCAGACCTGCCTAGAGAGACAGAGAGGATAAGCTATATTTATGGTGTGTAGTGAGGTAAAGAGTTAGGCGAGTTATGTTGAAGAATGAATTACCTGAGTAAAACCTGACAAATATGGGCCAGTAGGACTGCTGCAATGTTCCTCTATATTTTAGGATGTTTCAAATATATGGATCCAATTTCTAAGCAGTATATATCACGATCGGGTCTATCAATATGAAACACCCTGTATATGGGATACCAATAAAGTAGCGTCTTGGCAAGAGGTTCAGCTATATTTTGGCAGAATTTGACATGTTAATGAGTGTTGACTCTTAAAGCTCTCGTTTCCTGAAATCTTTTTCCTTGGTGATGAGTCGTGGGTCCTTGCAATTAATTATATTTTTTACCAAAAAAATCTTGATAAAATTTTAAAATACAATGATGTATCGAGTATTTAGCAATAAATATGGTCAGCGCTGTATGACCCTAGTGGGTTTAGCGCTTGGTTTTAATAATATTAATTTTTCATACGAGAAAAAACATCTATATCATGTTACAAAACCACTTGGAACTGCAGTATATATCGAAAACCTTATTAAATTTAACTTAGAGAACTCAGATCACAAGTGGATTTTATATTACCAATGTACGAGTTTCAATTTACTTATTTTTAATATATATAAGACTCAAGTACAACTACGTACATTCTAAAGACTTTAAGCCAGCCTGTGGCTTTATTTAATAAAAAGTATATTATGAAAATGTTTAAACTGGGTTTGATTAGTACCTGGCTTTCGGATACTAATATATATATATATATATATATATATATATATATATATATATATATATATATATATATATATATATATATATATATATGTCGTGCCGAATATGTAAAACTGGTCAATTAGCAAGAACTCATTTAAAATTAAGTCCTTTCTAAAATTTTCTCTTGTACGTTTAAAGATATATTTTTTTCATTAATGTTAATGAAAAAAAATTTAATTTTGCACCAAAAGAATCTTAGAAAACTCACCTAACCTTATTATAACAAGAACAATTTATTTTAGCCTAACCCAACTATATATATTTTAGATTTGTTTACAATAATTTAATACTAAACAAGCACAGATAAATATATTTTTTTCGTTAGGTTCAGAATTATTTTGGCGAAATTATTGCATACACAAATTTTCACTTGTCCTATATGGCAAGATGAGCGTTGCTATTAAGCCAAGATCGCAAGTTCTGCCTATTCGGCACGACATATATATATATATATATATATATATATATATATATATATATATATATATATATATATATATATATATATATATATATATATATATATTTATATATACGGCTGCAATTGCAAAATCTCCAGACAGGAGCCGCGAACTTCACCACCAGGCTGCAGAAGGTGACCTAAGTACAATAACAACAAACATTATCTCAAGCAATCGAATGCAGAAGACTGAAAAAAACACAGGCCTTGCAGGGGTATAAATACGAACGATAAACCAATATGACTAACATATAAAACAAACAAACAAACCAAGTTAAAACCACTAACCTCCCACAGAAGTGAACCTTAAATTTCTGTAATAATAATGATATTATTATTATTATTAAAGTTATTATAGTTAGATAAAAAATTGGAATCCCATTTATACAAAGTTATGTTAATATGAGCAAAAATAATTATGTTAAGAGTAGTTTAGCTACGTAAAGAGTTAATTCAGATATATAGTGTTATCATAGTTATATAAAGCTCTTTCATTAACCTCCTTCATATAAAGCTCTTTCATTAACCTCCTTCATATAAAGCTCTTTCATTAACCTCCTTCATATAAAGCTCTTAGTTCTACCAGCAACCTCTTCGATGTAAAGCTGGAAGCTCTTCTAACTTTTTTCAAAAATACCTGAAAGCTCTTCCACTAACTCATGTAAAGCTCAAAACTCTTGCTTTCAAAGAGCAAAGTGATACAGTACCGTGACTGGAACAATACACGAATAACCCGCACATAGAACGTTTTAGGTCAATGTCAGACCGGAACGTCGTGGTAAGGTCCTCTTTCCTATGTACGGGTTATTCGTGTCTTGCTTTAACCTCATTGATGTAAAGCTGGAGGTTCTGGCATCCTGATGTAAAGCTGGAGGTTCTGGCATCCTGATGTAAAGCTGGAGGTTCTGGTATCTTGATGTAAAGCTGGAGGTTCTGGCATCCTGATGTAAAGCTGGAGGTTCTGGCATCCTGATGTAAAGCTGGAGGTTCTGGCATCCTGATGTAAAGCTGGAGGTTCTAGTATCCTGATGTAAAGCTGGAGGTTCTGGTATCCTGATGTAAAGCTGGGGGTTCTGGCATCCTGATGTAAAGCTGGAGGTTCTAGTATCCTGATGTAAAGCTGGAGGTTCTAGTATCCTGATGTAAAGCTGGAGGTTCTAGTATCCTGATGTAAAGCTGGAGGTTCTGGCATCCTGATGTAAAGCTGGAGGTTCTAGCACCCTGATGTAAAGCTGGAGGTTCTGGCATCCTGATGTAAAGCTGGAGGTTCTAGCACCCTGATGTAAAGCTGGAGATTCTAGCATCCTGATGTAAAGCTGGAGATTCTAGCATCCTGATGTAAAGCTGGAGGTTCTGGCATCCTGATGTAAAGCTGGAGGTTCTGGCATCCTGATGTAAAGCTGGAGGTTCTGGCATCCTGATGTAAAGCTGGAGGTTCTGGCATCCTGATGTAAAGCTGGAGGTTCTAGTATCCTGATGTAAAGCTGGAGGTTCTGGCATCCTGATGTAAAGCTGGAGGTTCTGGTATCCTGATGTAAAGCTGGAGGTTCTAGCATCCTGATGTAAAGCTGGAGGTTCTAGCATCCTGATGTAAAGCTGGAGGTTCTAGCATCCTGATGTAAAGCTGGAGGTTCTAGTATCCTGATGTAAAGCTGGAGGTTCTGGCATCCTGATGTAAAGCTGGAGGTTCTAGCATCCTGATGTAAAGCTGGAGGTTCTGGCATCCTGATGTAAAGCTGGAGGTTCTGGCATCCTGATGTAAAGCTGGAGGTTCTGGCATCCTGATGTAAAGCTGGAGGTTCTGGCATCCTGATGTAAAGCTGGAGGTTCTGGCATCCTGATGTAAAGCTGGAGGTTCTGGCATCCTGATGTAAAGCTGGAGGTTCTAGCATCCTGATGTAAAGCTGGAGGTTCTGGCATCCTGATGTAAAGCTGGAGGTTCTAGCATCCTGATGTAAAGCTGGAGGTTCTAGCATCCTGATGTAAAGCTGGAGGTTCTGGCATCCTGATGTAAAGCTGGAGGTTCTGGCATCCTGATGTAAAGCTGGAGGAGCATCCTGATGTAAAGCTGGAGCATCCTGATGTAAAGCTGGAGGTTCTGGCATCCTGATGTAAAGCTGGAGGTTCTAGCATCCTGATGTAAAGCTGGAGGTTCTGGCATCCTGATGTAAAGCTGGAGGTTCTGGCATCCTGATGTAAAGCTGGAGGTTCTAGCATCCTGATGTAAAGCTGGAGGTTCTAGCATCCTGATGTAAAGCTGGAGGTTCTGGCATCCTGATGTAAAGCTGGAGGTTCTGGCATCCTGATGTAAAGCTGGAGGTTCTAGCATCCTGATGTAAAGCTGGAGGTTCTGGCATCCTGATGTAAAGCTGGAGGTTCTGGCATCCTGATGTAAAGCTGGAGGTTCTGGCATCCTGATGTAAAGCTGGAGGTTCTGGCATCCTGATGTAAAGCTGGAGGTTCTGGCATCCTGATGTAAAGCTGGAGGTTCTGGCATCCTGATGTAAAGCTGGAGGTTCTGGCATCCTGATGTAAAGCTGGAGGTTCTGGCATCCTGATGTAAAGCTGGAGGTTCTGGCATCCTGATGTAAAGCTGGAGGTTCTGGCATCCTGATGTAAAGCTGGAGGTTCTGGCATCCTGATGTAAAGCTGGAGGTTCTGGCATCCTGATGTAAAGCTGGAGGTTCTAGCATCCTGATGTAAAGCTGGAGGTTCTAGCATCCTGATGTAAAGCTGGAGGTTCTGGCATCCTGATGTAAAGCTGGAGGTTCTGGCATCCTGATGTAAAGCTGGAGGTTCTAGCATCCTGATGTAAAGCTGGAGGTTCTGGCATCCTGATGTAAAGCTGGAGGTTCTAGCATCCTGATGTAAAGCTGGAGGTTCTGGCATCCTGATGTAAAGCTGGAGGTTCTGGCATCCTGATGTAAAGCTGGAGGTTCTGGCATCCTGATGTAAAGCTGGAGGTTCTAGCATCCTGATGTAAAGCTGGAGGTTCTAGCATCCTGATGTAAAGCTGGAGGTTCTGGCATCCTGATGTAAAGCTGGAGGTTCTGGCATCCTGATGTAAAGCTGGAGGTTCTAGCATCCTGATGTAAAGCTGGAGGTTCTGGCATCCTGATGTAAAGCTGGAGGTTCTGGCATCCTGATGTAAAGCTGGAGGTTCTGGCATCCTGATGTAAAGCTGGAGGTTCTGGCATCCTGATGTAAAGCTGGAGGTTCTGGCATCCTGATGTAAAGCTGGAGGTTCTAGCATCCTGATGTAAAGCTGGAGGTTCTGGCATCCTGATGTAAAGCTGGAGGTTCTGGCATCCTGATGTAAAGCTGGAGGTTCTGGCATCCTGATGTAAAGCTGGAGGTTCTGGCATCCTGATGTAAAGCTGGAGGTTCTAGCATCCTGATGTAAAGCTGGAGGTTCTGGCATCCTGATGTAAAGCTGGAGGTTCTGGCATCCTGATGTAAAGCTGGAGGTTCTGGCATCCTGATGTAAAGCTGGAGGTTCTGGCATCCTGATGTAAAGCTGGAGGTTCTGGCATCCTGAAGGTCTGGTACAAAGTATATTGGTTCTCACCCAACTCTCTTGATAATATTTACCAGCAATTCTTCGCCTTTCCTTCGTAATCATGTCACGAATGGAACACAAGACTGAAGAATTGAGACATGAGAAACGTGTGCAACGTTTCCACTGTCGAAACGTTGACTGGTCGCCTTGTATCAAGGTTAAGGAATGAGGACCTTAAAAGATTCTCTCCGCGTCGTTCAGTGTGTAGTATAACAATTATTTTGACAAATACACCCAAGTGAGGCACAACACACGCCTTATTTACCTTCATTCGTAATGTATACCTAGCAATTTTGCATCCTTAAGATAAGATAAGATAAGATTTCGTTCGGATCTTTAACCCCGGAGGGTTAGCCACCCAGGATAACCCAAGAAAGTCAGTGCGTCATCGAGGACTGTCTAACTTATTTCCATTGGGGTCCTTAATCTTGTCTCCCAGGATGCGACCCACACCAGTCGACTAACACCCAGGTACCTATTTGCTGCTAGGTGAACAGGACAACAGGTGTAAGGAAACGTGTCGAATGTTTCCACCCGCCGGGAATCGAACCCGGGATCTCCGTGTGTGAAGCGGGAGCTTTAGCCACCAGGCCACCGGGCCACCAAACAACATCCTTCATTATTTTGTATAGCTAAAATACATTATTCTTGGAACAATTTACTTGATAAGATGAGAAAGTAAATGACGTTCCCTTGTTAAAACATCATCACAACTAAAGTTGCAATACTTGAGTACTTTTATCAATAAGTGTTGGGTCTCTGTGGCATTTAGAATTATTCCATAACAAAGAAACCCAAGTGTTCCATCAGTGTTTTGAATGTTTGGTAGAAATAGTGCTTGAAAGAAAGACGGTCGATTTTAATTATGAGATTTGGTAGACATTACGTGAGTAGAAAGAGAAAAGAGAAAGTGATGGGGGATAACAGAGGCTGAGTAGACAGTGTGTAGTAAAGACGGTATACAGCACTGCAGAAATATATATACAACCTTGGACCGGTAACTCGTACCCACGTCACTCACGCAACCCAATACTGACTTAAAGAAAACCAGGCGTGTTTATATTACCCTAAATCGGATGATATAACACAAGAGTGATGTAGGAAAACATCTGGATGTGATTTCTGGGCTCTTACCCATCAGAAACCCTGAAACATCATAAACATACGTTATTTCTGAGTCATTACCGATCAGATACCTTGAAATGTTATAAATATATGGCTAATATTAACAGGAAGGCACGAGCGGCCGTCTCTTGCCAAATTCAGAGGAGGACAACCAGCCTTTACAAACACCCCTACCTGGGAAAATACAAGATTATGCGACAAACGTTGACCATATTTAGTAAGAGGGAATATATGGAGGGTATATAAGAGGGAGCTCCAACACGTCGACCCTTAGTGTACTTCAGCCTCAGGATACGTCGAGGACCTGTGTAAGTGACATGGCGTATTGAGAATATCTTAATATAGTATCTAGGTTAATTAAGATAGAATAGTGAGCCCCTCAGATGCTTAATGCAGCACTTAGATTAACAGAGAAGTGTGAACGTTTGTGTCAGGCGCTTAATGCATCGCTTAGATCAATTAACAAAGTGAGAACGATTGTGTTAGGCACTTAATGCATCGCTTAGATCAATTAACAAAGTGAGAACGTTCGTGTCAGGCACTTAATGCATCACTTATATCAATTAACAAAGTGAGAACGATTGTGTCAGGCACTTTATGCATCACTTACATCAATTAACAAAGTGAGAACGATTGTGTCAGGCACTTAATGCATCACTTATATCAATTAACAAAGTGAGAACGTTTGTGTCAGGCACTTAATGCATCACTTACATCAATTAACAGTGAGAACGATTGTGTCAGGCACTTATTGCATCACTTACATCAATTAACAGTGAGAACGATTGTGTCAGGCACTTAATGCATCACTTATATCAATTAACAAAGTGAGAACGATTGTGTCAGGCACTTAATGCATCACTTATATCAATTAACAAAGTGAGAACGATTGTGTCAGGCACTTAATGCATCACTTACATCAATTAACAGTGAGAACGATTGTGTCAGGCACTTAATGCATCACTTACATCAATTAACAGTGAGAACGATTGTGTCAGGCACTTAATGCATCACTTACATCAATTAACAGTGAGAACGATTTTGTCAGGCACTTAATGCATCACTTACATCAATTAACAGTGAGAACGATTGTGTCAGGCACTTAATGCATCGCTTATATCAATTAACAAAGTGAGAACGATTGTGTCAGGCACTTAATGCATCACTTATATCAATTAACAAAGTGAGAACGATTGTGTCAGGCACTTAATGCATCACTTATATCAATTAACAAAGTGAGAACGATTGTGTCAGGCACTTAATGCATCACTTACATCAATTAACAGTGAGAACGATTGTGTCAGGCACTTAATGCATCACTTACATCAATTAACAGTGAGAACGATTGTGTCAGGTGCTTAATATATCGTATAGCTTAATAACAACAGCGAGAATGTGTTTTGCATTTAGTATGCAATTTTGATTAATGAAGGTAACTTAGTGAAGAATTAGACACATATGTAACATCTGGGTAGCTTAACCAGTAGACGTTTAGCCATCCAGTGGCTTTATCACTGCAAATTCAAGCACATAATTGGAAGACCTTAGTGAAAGTGAGTTCAACAGACACTCATGACTCGGATTAATGATGATAACGTAGCGTAAGTGATTATAAGAGGCACTCATTAACACAGATAGTGCACTGAGTAACTTCAAATAGAACTTAGTACATCATTTGTATGCATGAAGGTTACAATCCGCTCTATGATTTTTCACCCTGCTAAAAGAAAATGTCCTGGATTTTAAGAATGCAGTGGAAGCTTCGAAACATTGACAGTGTTGAGAGTCGTGCAGTTTTGTTTACAAAGTGGGCAATGTTTAGTACTTGGGACTATATCTGTGAAGATGGGATATGAATATTTTTGTATGTGAAGTTACGGGTAGTAGTTCCAGTGAAAGACGTTTCGCCCACAAGGGACTCGAGCGAAAGATGCTCTTTGTAGGCATAGATATATTGTAGTATATGCATCTGTTGCAACGTTTAGTATATGTTACAACGTTTTGCACCTGTTGCAGTGTTTAGTACATGTTGCAACGTTTTATACCTGTTGCAATGTTTTGTAAATATTGAAATAGTTAATAGGAAACACTACTATCAGCCAACAGATCAACACAGTGTTCACTATCATAGATCAACACAGTGTTCACTATCATAGATCAACACAGTGTTCACTATCATAGATCAACACAGTGTTCACTATCATAGATCAACACAGAGTTCACTATCATAGATCAACATATGTTCACTATCATAGATCAACATATGTTCACTATCATAGATCAACACAGTGTTCACTATCATAGATCAACACAGTGTTCACTATCATAGATCAACACAGTGTTCACTATCATAGATCAACACAGTGTTCACTATCATAGATCAACACAGTGTTCACTATCATAGATCAACATATGTTCACTATCATAGATCAACACAGTGTTCACTATCATAGATCAACACAGTGTTCACTATCATAGATCAACACAGTGTTCACTATCATAGATCAACATATGTTCACTATCATAGATCAACATATGTTGATCTATCATAGATCAACATATGTTCACTATCATAGATCAACACAGTGTTCACTATCATAGATCAACACAGTGTTCACTATCATAGATCAACAGTGTTCACTATCATAGATCAACAGTGTTCACTATCATAGATCAACACAGTATTCACTATCATAGATTAACACAGTATTCACTATCATAGATTAACACAGTATTCACTATCATAGATCAACACAGTGTTCACTATCATAGATCAACACAGTGTTCACTATCATAGATCAACAGTGTTCACTATCATAGATCAACACAGTGTTCACTATCACAGATAAATACCTGTTCACTATCATAGATCAACACAGTATTCACTATCATAGATCAACACAGTGTTCACTATCATAGATCAACACAGTGTTCACTATCATAGATCAACAGTGTTCACTATCACAGATCAATACCTGTTCACTATCATAGATCAACACAGTATTCACTATCATAGATCAACACAGTGTTCACTATTGCAGATCAACACAGTGTTCATAATCATATATCAACAGTGTTCAGTATCACAGATCAACACAGTGTTCACTATCGCAGATGAACACAGTGTTCACTGTTGCAGATCAACAGTATTCACTATTGCAGATCAACACAGTGTTCACTATCGTATATCAACACAGTGTTCACTATTGCAGATCAACAGTGTTCATTATCATAGATCAACACAGTGTTCACAGTTATATATCAACAGTTTTCACTATCACGCATCAACACAGTGTTCACTATCACGTATCAACACAGTGTTCACTATCACGCATCAACACAGTGTTCACTATCACGCATCAACACAGTGTTCACTATCACGTATCAACACAGTGTTCACTATCACGTATCAACACAGTGTTCACTATCACGTATCAACACAGTGTTCACTATCACGTATCAACACAGTGTTCACTATCACGTATCAACACAGTGTTCACTATCACAGTGTTCACCATCAGACACTGACACACTAACCACCATCAACGAAAAAGAAATTTCCATTAAGTTTGAATTCCCTCTACAACATTCCATCACTGATTGGATTCAATGCAATATTAGCTCTTATTTCTCCACTTTAAATACGTGTCAGCGTTTTAAATTCTTCATGTCACAGTCAGTCACCTTTAAGGCCTAATAAGCTGGGGTTATCTGTAAAATTAGAGGCCTAGAATGTATGTAGAAGTAAGATATCTCTTCTTACAAGCAGTCAGTCACCTTGAAGGCCTAATAAGCTGGGGTTATCTGTAAAACTAGAGGCCTAGAATGTATGTAGAAGTAAGATATCTCTTCTTACAAGCAATGATAAGACTGTTTTGGTTATCTTTATTCTGCAAACGTTTCGCCAGCCAGTGCCTTCTTTAGTCTAATGCAGAGAAAGTAAGATGAGAAAATAAGTTGGAGGTACTCAATCCCTCATCCTGGAGTCGATTTTTTCAGTCTCTCAAGACTGTTAACTGAACATATCGACTCCAGGCTGAGAGACTGATTGTCTCAAACTTCTCCTTCTTATCTTCCACCTTTCTGTGTATTAGACTGAAGAAGCCACTGGCTGGGGAAACGTTTCCAGAATAAAGAGACCCAAATGTTGCATAAGCGTCTCGTTTATCAACACGTCCAGGGCTATCCCAGCTAAGTCAAACACAGTACCGAAAAAACAAAGGCTTACTACATACTAGTGTATCCTAAAATAATATTTGTAATAAAGGTGAAAATGGAATTCAACACCGACAGGTTGATAAGACATGTGCAGCACGTAGGTATCTTTATACCGAAACGTTTCGCCTACTCAGTAGGCTTTTTCAGTCGAGTATAGAAGAGCTAGTAGAAGCAGTAGAGATGTGAAGACGATACAATCAGTAAAGATACTTAACTGTTGCACATACGTCTTACTCATCAAGATTTGTTATGGTGCCTAAACAATGAATACTAGAACACGAAGAACCGAACGAAGATTAAAAAGAGAATTCGTGTAACAGTTGCAGATGTATAACTAAATGATTAGACATACAACAGGAAGATATCTTTTGATGCTCACTGTTTCACTAGCAACATGTGTCTGAAGAATATAATAGTTAAGACGTTGAAGAGATTGCTTATATGTATTTAGTGCCAGTAACGCTGTTCACAGGTTCTCGGGATGTACGGGGACACGGGTTGCGTTCAGTTAGTAATATAAACAAATGAAGTTCTGAGTCTCATCAGAGACACGGGGTGCGTTCAGTCAGTAATATAAACAAATGAAGTTCTGAGTCTCATCAGAGACACGGGGTGCGTTCAGTCAGTAATATAAACATAAGAACATAAGAATGGAGGAACACTGCAAAAGGCCTACTGGCCCATGCGAGGCAGGTCCTTATCAAAACGACTACCACCCAAAGCTTCCCCAGAAACAACTCCCGTACCCAATGAAACAAATGAAGTTCTGAGTCTCATCTGAGACACGGGGTGCGTTCAGTCAGTAATATAAGCAAATGAAGTTCTGAGTCTCATCAGAGACACGGGGTGCGTTCAGTTAGTAATATAAACAAATGAAGTTCTGAGTCTCATCAGAGACACGGGGTGCGTTCAGTTAGTAATATAAACAAATGAAGTTCTGAGTCTCATCAGAGACACGGGGTGCAGTAAGTTACTAATATAAATAAATGAAGTTCTGAGACTCATCAAGTTTACCTAATTTCAATGTACATCCGTGTTGCCTTAAAATCTGAGGTATAGTTCAATAACCTTGTAAGTGGGCTTCAGTATATTCGGGTAATGAGTTCTATCACTTAATATATATTGTCTGTTGTGTCTGTAAAGATGTGATCTGGCGGGACAACACATGTCTAGTGTTTAACAAACGGCAGTTCACCGATATATATCTTTTTAGAAACACTGAAATTAATGTTACAATACCTTTGTAAAAGTTGGATAGAACATCATCAGATCAGAATATTTCATTGATTTTGTAGAATTTTGTACTAAATTTAAGATGTATTTAAGATACATTGCGCATTTAATAAATTTTAGCATCGTTATGTTGCTAAGTTTCATAAGTATGAAAGGCTCAGATTTTAATACTAATTCACTTTTAGTAAATATTCGCTAAGTAACGCATTAAACCCATTTCAGATCTAAGACCACTCCACCATGTGTGACGACGAGGTGAGCCCTTTGGTTGTGGACAATGGCTCCGGCATGGTCAAGGCCGGCTTCGCTGGTGACGACGCTCCTCGCGCTGTCTTTCCCTCCATCGTCGGCCGTCCTCGTCACCAGGGTGTGATGGTCGGTATGGGTCAGAAGGACGCCTACGTCGGTGATGAGGCCCAGAGCAAGAGAGGTATCCTGACTCTCAAGTACCCCATCGAGCACGGCATCATCACCAACTGGGACGACATGGAGAAGATCTGGCATCACTCCTTCTACAACGAGCTGCGTATTGCCCCTGAGGAGTCCCCTGTCCTCCTCACTGAGGCTCCTCTCAACCCCAAGGCCAACCGTGAGAAGATGACACAGATCATGTTTGAGACCTTCAACACCCCAGCCATGTACGTGGCCATCCAGGCCGTGCTGTCCCTGTACGCCTCCGGTCGTACCACAGGTATCGTGCTCGATACTGGTGATGGTGTCACCCACACCGTCCCCATCTACGAAGGTTACTGTCTTCCCCACGCTATCCTTCGTCTCGACTTGGCTGGCCGTGACTTGACTGCCTACTTAATGAAGATCATGACAGAGCGTGGTTATTCCTTCACCACCACGGCTGAACGAGAAATCGTTCGTGATATCAAGGAAAAACTTTGCTATGTTGCTCTTGATTTCGAAAATGAGATGAATATTGCTGCTGCTTCCTCATCTCTTGAGAAGTCCTACGAGCTTCCTGATGGTCAAGTCATCACTATTGGTAACGAACGTTTCCGCTGCCCAGAGTCACTGTTCCAGCCTTCCTTCCTGGGTATGGAATCTGTTGGTATCCACGAGACCGTCTACAATTCCATCATGAGGTGCGACATTGATATCAGGAAGGACCTGTTCGCTAACAACGTTCTCTCTGGTGGTACCACCATGTACCCTGGTATTGCTGACCGCATGCAGAAGGAAATCACTGCTCTGGCTCCTTCTACCATCAAGATCAAGATCATTGCTCCTCCCGAGCGTAAGTACTCCGTCTGGATCGGTGGTTCCATCCTGGCCTCACTGTCCACCTTCCAGACCATGTGGATCACCAAGGAGGAGTACGACGAGTCCGGCCCCGGCATCGTCCACCGCAAGTGCTTCTAAAAATCCTATTTTCAAAATGAACCGAAGCAAACCGCATATATTGTCAATTATTTATTTTTTATAAAAACTACTATAACTTAATAAACAAATACTTTTACTTACGACTGTATAACAACGACTTGTAAATCAAAACAAGGGAAATTTAAATATTTTTTGTACGTCTTATGTTCATTGTTTCAATTATACTTCCTAAATATATTATTATTTATATATACCCTTATTAGGAACCAATTTAATTAGACAAGACTGATGATTATAAATGCATTATTATACAATGATAAGATTATAGACAACATTCAAAGTAAACAAGACTCTCATTTGGAAGGAGTAAAAGAGATTTACGAATGTAAATCTATATATATATATATATATATATATATATATATATATATATATATATATATATATATATATATATATATATATATATACATATGGTTGTTTAATATATTTATAGATGGGGTTGTAAAAGAAGTAAATGCTAGGGTGTTCGGGAGAGTGGTGGGATTAAATTATGGGGAATCAAATACAAAATGGGAATTGACACAGTTGTTTTTTGCTGATGATACTGTGCTTATGGGAGATTCTAAAGAAAAATTGCAAAGGTTAGTGGATGAGTTTGAGAATGTGTGTAAAGGTAGAAAGTTGAAAGTGAACATAGAAAAGAGTAAGGTGATGAGGGTATCAAATGATTTAGATAAAGAAAAATTGGATATCAAATTGGGGAGGAGGAGTATGGAAGAAGTGAATGTTTTCAGATACTTGGGAGTTGACGTGTCGGTGGATGGATTTATGAAGGATGAGGTTAATCATAGAATTGATGAGGGAAAAAAGGTGAGTGGTACGTTGAGGTATATGTGGAGTCAAAAAACGTTATCTATGGAGGCAAAGAAGGGAATGTATGAAAGTATAGTAGTACCAACACTCTTATATGGGTGTGAAGCTTGGGTTGTGAATGCTGCAGCGAGGAGGCAGTTGGAGGCAGTGGAGATGTCCTGTCTAAGGGCAATGTGTGGTGTAAATATTATGCAGAAAATTCGGAGTGTGGAAATTAGGAGAAGGTGTGGAGTTAACAAAAGTATTAGTCAGAGGGCAGAAGAGGGGTTGTTGAGGTGGTTTGGTCATTTAGAGAGAATGGATCAAAATAGAATGACGTGGAGAGCGTATAAATCTTTTCGTCCTCGAAAAGGTTGGAAGGAAGGGGTAAGGGAGGTTTTGTGGGCGAGGGGTTTGGACTTCCAGCAGGCGTGCGTGAGCGTGTTAGATAGGAGTGAATGGAGACGAATGGTACTTGGAACCTGACGATCTGTTGGAGTGTGAGCAGGGTAATATTTAGTGAAGGGATTCAGGGAAACCGGTTATTTTTGTATAGTCGGACTTGAGTCCTGGAAATGGGAAGTACAATGTCTGCACTTTAAAGGAGGAGTTTGGGATATTAGCAGTTTGGAGGGATATGTTGTGTATCTTTATACGAATATACTTCTAAACTGTTGTGTTCTGAGCATCTCTGCAAAAACAGTGATTATGTGCGAGTGAGGTGAAAGTGTTGAATGATGAAAGTATTTTCTTTGTGAGGATTTTCTTTCTTTTTGGGTCACCCTGCCTCGGTGGGAGACGGCCGACTTGTTGAAAAAAAATTATATATATATATATATATATATATATATATATATATATATATATATATATATATATATATATATATATATATATATGTATATATATATATATATATATATATATATATATATATATATATATATATATATATATATATATATATATATATATATATATCACATAACAAAAGTTCGTTGAACAAGAATAAATGCATTTTTTTGCTAGTTTAACGAATTAGTTGACACTACTTTCTAATGGTCATAGTGCACTTTCTAGGAGACATAAACCAAGTCTCCGTTACTCTGCAATCATTAAGTTATTACGTGTTAGGTTAAGTTATATAAAGTTCGTCAGGAAACAAGACAAGTGTTTCCTGACGCTGGTCATCTGACCGAGACCTTCCGCTGGCTTATCGCTCCACACCTTCAAAAATCATGGTCATGATTATAATTATTTCATATATACCTGTTGCATGTCTCTCACAATACCACTCATAATCTTAGAGATACATAATCTTTTCGTTATGTTACGTGATTGTAGATTCCATACGAAGTGGAGAATTAGACACATGTCCAACATCTGGGTAAGACACATGTGTAACATCTGGGTAAGACACATGTGCAACATCTGGGTAAGACACATGTCCAACATCTGGGTAAGACACATGTGCAACATCTGGGTAAGACACATGTCCAACATCTGGGTAAGACACATGTCCAACATCTGGGTAAGACACATGTGCAACATCTGGGTATGTAAGACACATGTCCAACATCTGGGTAAGACACATGTGCAACATCTGGGTATGTAAGACACATGTCCAACATCTGGGTAAGACACATGTCCAACATCTGGGTAAGACACATGTGCAACATCTGGGTAAGACACATGTGCAACATCTGGGTAAGACACATGTGCAACATCTAGGTAAGACACATGTGCAACATCTGGGTATGTAAGACACATGTCCAACATCTGGGTAAGACACATGTGCAACATCTGGGTAAGACACATGTGCAACATCTGGATAAGACACATGTGCAACATCTGGGTAAGACACATGTGCAACATCTGGGTAAGACACATGTGCAACATCTGGGTAAGACACATGTGCAACATCTGGGTATGTAAGACACATGTCCAACATCTTCACCATCTGGGTGTCTTTATTTGTAGACTTTTCGCCCAAATCTTGTGAGTGACACTAAGGACAGAGGCGATTTAAAAAAAAAAAAAGCCAAACCTCCTACAATGATTCTGAATTCTTTCAGAATTCAGAATCATTCTGAATTCAACAATTCAACGATTCAATTACGAGTTTGTACAGTGATTCCGAAGGTTTCACTGATTCCTGCACGCCCCCTACAATGATTCTCAAGTGCTCGCTCATACACTGCTCCCCGTGATACTGAGGAAATATCAGTATTTAAGATGCCTTAATTCACACAACATGGAAGTTAATGTGTAAATTTGTTTAATTATCGAGATAAATTCTCTTGGTTAACGCTGTGAGCTCTACAATTGTACAGAATTATGTAACCTGAATGGGCACCTTTTTCTCTCCTCGAAGCCTGGTCATGGACCGGGCAGCGGGGGCGTTGACCCCTGGAACACCCTCCAGGTATGAGTTTACCTAACCTCATTAAATTAGAATTATTTTTTAGCATAATATACAAAGTGTGATTTGCATGTTATAAAATATTAAGTATTTAGAAAGGCACTAACATAAGAACATAAGAACGAAGGAGCACTGCAGAAGGCCTACTGGCCCATGCGAGGCAGGTCCAAGTCTCCTACATGCTCAAGCCAATGCACCCAACCTAGTCAGGTTAGGTCACATTGACTTAAGGGAGGAACACGGCAACCGACCTGGTAGCACAAACTATCAGGTCCAACTCACACCCACCCACATCCACTCATGGCTGAGCATTTCTGGTAACAAGGGAATGGATGGGGACTGAACCCTTGACCAGTCGTAAAACTGACAGGTCAGTGCGTTAACCACTGGGCCAGCTAGCTCTAATAAGATTCACCCACGAATATCTCTATACACCGTAGGGAAGGTTAGCATGGGCCACCACTGTGACCACAAATTCAGGTTTTTTAAATATGAATCCCACACTAGCGTGGCTGTGTTGTGCTCTAGCTCGTGTCCCTTCAAAAACATCCGAGTTTATTCTATGGGTCAGGGCTCTGCAAATGCTCAACTTAGGTAAACTGGAGTTTACCCAAGTTTAGGGATCTGCGCTCCACATCCTGACTCTCAGCTTAAGGGATCCTGTGGCAAGTACTTTATTATAAACTTACAGAATGAAAAGGCACAATACCGGTCCGAAACGTCGCACTAAGTTTCTGTCTCCTACGCACGGGTTATCTGTGTAGTTGAATCACGTTAGTCTTACGATCTTAATAACCAACATCGCTCACTATTTACCACTACGACGGGGACGACTGTCATCATACTCTGTGAACACCAGTCATCAGCTGCTGTGGATCTGACCCTAATTTCACTGGTGAAGGCTCCAGCTGCCTCCAAAACTGTACCAAAAATGTTTTATTCCTATAGACACTCGTCACAGTCAGTTCCCACTTCAATCTTACGAACGAATTCTGTCTCGTCTGCATAATTTGGCTGCTTAATGGGGTTTTAAGGGCTATCAACTACACGAGGACTATGAAGGTTGCACGGTAACCCTTACAAAATAGGGGTAACATATGAAAATACTTAAATATCTAAAATAGGGGTAACATGAAAAAACTTAAATATTTAAAATAGGGGTAACATGAAAATACTTAAATATTTAAAATAGGGGTAACATATGAAAAAACTTAAATATTTAAAATAGGGGTAACATATGAAAATACTTAAATATCTAAAATAGGGGTAACATATGAAAATACTTAAATATCTAAAATAGGGGTAACATATTTAAATATATAACATGTTTAAATATATAAAATAGGGGTAACCTTTCAGCATATATACGCTGGGAGAGGTGCACCTCTCAGTGTATATATGAGTGGGAGCGCCAAATGCTGGCGGCATCATCCTTGTCCTGTTTCCCGACAAACCTTACCTTTTCTGTACTCGACTGAAGAAGCCTACTGTGTAGGCGAAACGTTTCGAAATAAAGATACCTAACTGTTGTATATGTGTCTTACCTAACAACCTGTCGGTATTTTATACCATTTTATTGTTCAATCTGTCAGACACTGTAACACAAGGGTATCTTGGTACAGACCTACAATCAACTTCGACAAACCTCTACTAGTGAGAACGGCTGGATTTGAGAGGGACCTGTCCTCCCAACATCTGAGTTCTTACCTCTCCTAGTGACCTACGTCTCACCTCCTGGCGCTATATAAAGCTCCATCCTGTCACTTCATCTCCATATTGTTTCATACCATGGAACAATGCTCTTCTCCAGACTGAGGGACTGACCACCTCAAAACTTTAAGGGTGATGGACTGATTACATCGTCTTCAAGTATCTTCTGCTTCTATCAACTTTTCTGTACTTGACTGAAGAAGCCTACTGTGTAGGCGAAACGTTTCGAAATAAAGATACCGAACTGTTGTATATGTGTCTTACCTAACAAACCTTACCTAACCTAACGTCTCCCGTGGGGAAAGTAGGAACTCTCGCCTTATTTAATGTTTCTACCCAATTCCATAATCTTAAACTTGTTGGGGATGAATCTTCTCTTATTCATTTCTGTTACAACTTATGACTAAGGGACCAAACACTTGCAACTTACAGTTTTGAAGCCTTGCTTATCAACCTTTACGATTTCTGCTTCCATTATTTTTTTTGGTGCAGCGAAGAGATTTATCTGGTCTCCCATTTTCATCTTGTTCACATGGATCAGTCTTAGAGACAGATACTGATCTATTATAAAACTAATGGAGCCTAAACTTCAGGGCCCTTAATCCCAGAGGGGCCCAAAAGATTAAGCTTGAGGGTCCCTAATTCCGGAGGGGCCTCAGAAACCACTTTAGTCCATATTGTTTAAAAGTTTTGGATTTGCTATATGAGAAGGATTTTTAGAAAATATTAATAATATAGTGTAATTCAATAAAATAAATCTGAAAAGTTATTAAAGTATTATGTAGGCCTAGCTGTTGTAGGCCTAGCTGTTGTAGGCCTAGCCGTTGCTGATTGCGAAGGCCCCCCATAACAGTTCAAGCTTCAGGGCCCCAAAAATGTAGCTCCACCACTGGTAAGAGACTGTATCAGATATCTTTTGACAGTCCAAAAATATGAGATTAATCTAAAAAAAATATTATAATCATGGGGAGAGCTAAACCCGTAGGATTATACAGCGCGTGGGGGGTGGTGGAAGGTATTCAGGCTCAATTTAGGGAACCGGAGCACAGATCCAATTCCTTAGAACAAGAGCCTAAAATAAAAACAAAACCATAGCACATTTTTTACTAGTTAAAAGCATGGGTGAGGGTCGGGCAGTTCGGAGAATCACCCGAACTGTGATATCAATTCACTTCTTGCGATATGAAGGCTGGATAAGTGCGAATGCGCTTAATAATAACCCACATGGAGACAGAAACTCTTGAGATTGATTGAGCTGTATGTTTCGATCCCCTTCTGGGGTCCTCTTCAGAAGGTATCAGCTGAAGATGTTCCCAGAAGGGGGTCGAAATATATAGAGCAATCAGTCTCTTGAGTTTCTGACCCATGTGGGGTTCTTGCTGAGTAATGATAAGCGTTGATTATACTTCCGAAGTGAAGTCTATTGTCGACTCAGTATCCATCCTGTGGACGGTAGTGCAAAAGCATATGGATACACATAAGGCCTAGGAACTAGGCCCCAAAAGGGTTACTAGGAGAACATCTGGATTTATATCTACAGTTCACTTATCTGGTATCTCATTTTCATTAATATCTGGGTGGAAGGGGTGATGGGAAGTCAGGCCTCGCTCAGTCCAAACTACTGATTCACAAATATAAATTTTTCTCACAGGCCTTGCATTTAATCTCTTTGTGGTTAGATTCTCTTATCACCTTACATGTATGTGACACTAGTTTTGTGCTGTGTATTTCTGTGTATGTTACGATTTGAGTTTGACAGTGGTTGTTAATTTCTGATTTATTCCGTATGTACGTACGTACGTATGTGTGTGTGTGTGTGTGTGTGTGTGTGTGTGTGTGTGTGTGTGTGTGTGTGTATGTCAGCGAGTGCACTGGATACACTTCAGTCAACCTTCTCAACCAGAGCTGTCAGACCAGCCATTTTTTCTTAAAGATCAATTACTTTCGACTTTTCACTCTGTCGATTGAAAGATATCCACGAAAACTAAATGGGTAGTCAATTATTTCTGGTGTCGCACCGATACTCAGGAACCTGACCCAAACTCGCTATAAGTAACATAATATAGCTTATTCCCAAGTAACGCATCTAAACACAGCCTCTTTGCGTTCGTATTCGAACCTATTTACAAAACATTTCGTGTCATAAAAAAAGGCTTCAGAAAAATAAAAAGGCTTGGTTATTTTAAAGCAGTGTAACGTGACATGCAAGAAATACTTGCAACACTCATATTAATATAATTATTACTTAGCTAACAAGAGTGAACGTCAAGACGACAACAAACACAGCCGGACTGACCGTGTACAACTGTGACAATAACTGGCCTTCTCCACACTGTTTACATAATTATGAGCGGATTATATCTTTAACCATAAATAAAGAGCATTTTACGACTTCACACAACTTTCTCAATATCACTTTAGCTTCTAAGGGGATTGTAAAATAATGTAAAAAGTAGAGTCTTCAAATATTAATTCATTTGATAGATACCCGAGGCAAAGTAGAAAGAGGCATATCGATCGGCTCCCTAAAACAACTATAAGAGAAAGGAAACAAAAACATAAACATTGAACGACCACTGTCGTCCTTATTTAGCAAGAGGAAGTAAATTGATGGTGTATATAAGTGTAGAAGTATAAACCTCAGCTCTTAGTGTATTTGAGAGCCTCAGGATACGTCGACGTCAGTGTACGTGGCTCTTGGTTGAGATATACACCACTCTCACTTTCATGGGAGTGTATATTTGTCGCTGTGATTTGTGTATATGGATGTCTATGGTGCATCGTCCACTAGACATACAAGGCAGGAACGTTCGTGGTTTGCGTCTACGGCTCACTGTAGTGCATTGTCTGACGGGCAATAAGCATGGGATTCAAGGACGTGATTTGTGTACGTGGTTGAGTGCGCCTTACACCAACCAGATAATAACATTTCAGCATTCTCGTCAGTGCACTCTTACTGGAGTGACTTGTGCACGCCGCTATCCACTGTGAATAGTGCACCATCCATACAACTCTCAAACACTCATTGATGTTCTCTTCATCACGGTGATTGATGTCACAGTGATGTCCATCACTCTTCCATAAGTAAACTTTACAAGACTCGTTTATGTGGCCTCTATCACCATTTTTCTTTTTTTAAGGGGGGGGGGTGAACTATCCACAAAACCCACTGTCCAGCCTTTTTTCCCCTAAAACTTAAAATATAAATAATATAATGGTAACAGAAATGGCAAACAATACTGACAAGTTGATGATTAAGATATATGTACAATACCTGGATATCTTCACCCTGAAGACGTTTCGCCAACCATTAATTTGTGATGATTTATATGCACTAAAATAATCTATTACACTTCCTGACAAAAATTTATGCATTTATATCTAAGAAATAAAACTCGTATATATCAAGTAGTTTAAAACGTTATTGAAAACATTATAAATCTTCAAGTAACACATACGAATTTTTAGTGAAAAATAATTAAGAGGCTTAAGTAAATCGTGTATTGGTTAACGTTAATCGCAAACTGACTTAAACGTATCAGTCATATTGTTTCATACTATGGAACAATGCTCTTCTCCAGACTGAGGGACTGACCACCTCAAAACTTTAAGGGTGATGGACTGATTACATCGTCTTCAAGTATCTTCTGCTTCTATCAACTTTTCTGTACTCGACTGAAGAAGCCTACTGTGTAGGCGAAACGTTTCGAAAAAAAAGATACCTAGCTGTTGCATATGTGTCTTACCTAACAACCTGTCGGTATTTTATACCATTTTAATGTTCAGGCAGCTGATCGTATCAGTCAGGCAGCTGATCGTATCAGTCAGGCAGCTGATATATCAGCTGGTAGTACAGACATTAAGGCAGTGCAGACATTTATTTGTACAATTTCTCGCCCATTATTTGGCTTGTCAAGTGCAAAATAATGGCCAATAAAGAGCTGAATAAATTACGGTCTTTGGTGTAATCGTGTCCTTATCACAATCGTACGTAATTTATCACGGTCCATATTCACTAACTTCTGTCTTCACATATGAAACGAAAATAAATAAAAATACATTAAAATTTAACAGATATATTAAGAGGAAATGTATTTTTGTACCAAATGATCCTTGTAATAAAATACATTACAATTTTAAGGGAGATGTAACAGGAGAAATGTATTTTTGTACCGGATGATCTTCGTAGCCTTTTACAGCTGCAAACTATATATAAACGTATGTTTATATATGTGCTAATCATTGTTTATTTATTTGTGAGGGTGTGGCAAATGGGCTTGGCACGCCTCTCGGGTGAATCGAGGTATCTAGCCTTCAGGAAACTCTTTCGAATGGGTCACTGTGTCGCTTTACAGACCAGCTTATCCAGTACTAGGAAAATTCTTATCGGGAAATGAGCTGGCAAATGAGGCCATCTCATCTTTATTCCCTTTCTTAAAGTACTCATAACCATCACCATTGCTACAATGTATCAGGCCAATGGTGTAGTGTTCCTATAAATTGCTTAGTCATTTAATTTTACACAAACATGATTTTCACTCTTGTCGGAGTCAAGCTCAGTACTTCCAAATTCCATTCTTCTCATGTTATTTGTATTGTACTCTGGTTCATAAAGCTCCCATAACTTACTCTGATATTGGGAGGATCAAAGTCCCAAGCATATAGCTGACCATTTCAGGATATCAGATTCTTAACCTTTGAAGTTGCATCTAGTGGGGCGTACAGTATATACAGAATGTCCTGTACACTGATGTGGCGTATATACATGTCCTGTACCTTAGAATAGTATATGTATTCATATGTTCCATTCGTGAGTGTGACACTTGTATATCCTTTAAGTGAGCGAGATATTAGCTGTCCATGTGTCTGCATTTATGTGTGTATGTGAATATATGTGTATTTGTGCATTTAGCTAGCTGTGGGACCCTGGCCATCAACATTCTTTTACTCACAGACACTAAATATTTAGGTTGATTGCACCAACCATGCCTATTCTTACAAATGATGGCAATTTCCTTTATCCTTTCAGACCTAGCACCACTCCACCATGTGTGACGACGAGGTGAGCCCTTTGGTTGTGGACAATGGCTCCGGCATGGTTAAGGCCGGCTTCGCTGGTGACGATGCTCCCCGAGCCGTATTTCCCTCCATCGTCGGCCGTCCTCGTCACCAGGGTGTGATGGTCGGTATGGGTCAGAAGGACGCCTACGTCGGTGATGAGGCTCAGAGCAAGAGAGGTATCCTGACTCTCAAGTACCCCATCGAGCACGGCATCATCACCAACTGGGACGACATGGAAAAGATCTGGCATCACTCCTTCTACAACGAACTGCGTGTTGCCCCTGAGGAGTCTCCTGTCCTCCTCACTGAGGCTCCCCTCAACCCCAAGGCCAACCGTGAGAAGATGACACAGATCATGTTTGAAGTTTTCAACACCCCCGCCATGTACGTGGCCATCCAGGCCGTGCTGTCCCTGTACGCCTCTGGTCGTACCACAGGTATCGTGCTCGATACTGGTGATGGTGTCACCCACACCGTCCCCATCTACGAAGGTTACTGTCTTCCCCACGCTATCCTTCGTCTCGACCTGGCTGGTCGTGATTTGACTGCCTACTTGATGAAGATCATGACTGAGCGTGGTTATTCCTTCACCACCACAGCTGAACGAGAAATCGTTCGTGACATCAAAGAGAAACTTTGCTATGTCGCTCTTGATTTCGAGAATGAGATGAATATTGCAGCTGCTTCCTCATCTCTTGACAAGTCCTATGAACTTCCTGATGGTCAGGTCATCACCATTGGTAATGAACGTTTCCGTTGCCCAGAGTCACTGTTCCAGCCTTCCTTCCTGGGTATGGAATCTGTCGGTATCCACGAGACCGTCTACAACTCCATCATGAGGTGCGACATTGATATCAGAAAAGATTTGTTTAACAACAACGTTCTCTCTGGTGGTACCACCATGTACCCTGGTATTGCTGACCGCATGCAGAAGGAAATCACTGCTCTGGCTCCTGCCACCATCAAGATCAAAATCATTGCTCCTCCCGAGCGCAAGTACTCCGTCTGGATCGGTGGTTCCATCCTGGCCTCACTGTCCACCTTCCAGACCATGTGGATCACCAAGGAGGAGTACGACGAGTCCGGCCCCGGCATCGTCCACCGCAAGTGCTTCTAAACTGCTAATTTATTTTATTACCATTTATAAATGTATTTTTCATAAGTCCTTCACTGAATTTTTCAATACATATTTTCCACAATACTTCTTTTATCCAAATTGACTCATGGTAAAAGAAATGTATACGACAGGTGCTATTTTTTCCCACTTTTTTCACATTTTCCTCATTTTTCATTTTAAATTTTATAAAACTAGGTCGATTTTCAATTTAAATACAGTTCTTCGATAATAAATATTATGGTTGCTTTATTTTCCTTCGTTGTCTCGATATGCACAAAATTTACAAGAAATATGGCTTCATTGTTTCAATATTAATTAACAATGTCCTATTCGATACAAATTCAGCCATAAAAAAAATATGGTCATACTACAGGGTAAAATACTATTGTAAGTTTATTAACATCTCTAATATGACTGATTTAGTGTCAGTAACAGGAGAAAATAGAAGAATAAAGTGTCATTTGAATAAAAATTAATACAGGTGTGAGAAACTCGCCCTATATTGTGAAAACCCAAAGTTCTTGAGATGAATGGAAGATATTGACATTGGTAATATTGGTCACAGACCAAAGTATGGCTTATATCGATAAAATAAAAAGCAAATCGAGAGATATGGTTGATAACTGAGTTGTGAAAACATGAGATAAGATTAAAAAAACACGGATAATGCTCCCATTGGTTAATAGAAGCGAGATAGTATAATAACCAGATATAAGGTACGATCATATATGGGAAAGTAGATAAGAAAAGAGGTTTTTTTAATGTAAACAATAGAACTAAAGGCAATAGTTGTATACAGGAAGGATAAAAAATAATAAAAATTCTTCACATAGTGTGACAGACTGCTAGGATGAGATCTACAATGTTATACGTATGTATTATATATTGTGTGATGAATAGTTTAGAAAACCGACAAGTTGAAGACCTGAGACACTTCCGCAACATATGGGAATCTTTATTAAAGAAACGTTTCGCCACACACTGGCTTTATCAGTCCAATAAAAAGCAGGAAGATATAAGGAGAGGAGGAGTTTGAAGTTATCAGTCCCTCAGCCTGGAATCGATGTGTTCAGTCCATCACTTATGTAGGAAGTATAGCATAGGGGCCAGGAACGAAGTACTGAATATTAGACACTACAAGCGTAGATTCTATAACTGCTTACTTATAGTTAAACACGTTAATCACACACACACACACACACACACACACACACACACACACACACACACACACACACACACACACACACACACACACACACACACACACACACACACACTATTGTGTTGACCACCCCACCCACTAAAACAAACCTACCTTCAATTAGCTCCACTCCAGCATCAACTGTAATTTTCGACTATACTGTCACCAGTGGCAATAAAACCAGCATTGCCACCACCATGCGTGTTACCACCATTACAGTTACCACCACTTACACCCCCACAATGTCCATTACTACCTCTAGCCACCAAACAACCTTCACTACCCAAGACTTTCACCGCCACCATCACTCCCACACTACGTCTCCCACCACTTCAATTTCCACCATTACACTCTCCATTAACACAACGATTGTCATCCCCACAACCATCATTATCATTCCCTATCCCCCCACTATCATCAACACTATCCCCACAAACATCACCAACAATCTTGAACATCAAAATGGTATACAGTACCGACAGGTATTGAGAAATTCAGTTCCATAGTCTATGGAACTGAATTTCTCCAGGCTGAGGGACTGACAACCTCAAATTCTACGACTTCAAGGGTGATGGACTGATTACATCGTCTTCACATCTCTACTGTTCCTGCCCACTTTCTGTATTCGACTGAAGAAGCCTACTGTGTAGGCGAAACGTTTCGGAATAAAGTTGCCTAACTGTTGCCTATGTGTCCTACCTACCAACCAACAATCTTCACCATTATCACCATCACCACCATCACTAGCATCAACCCCAACCCCCAATTTCTACTAATTTCACAAGATAGTGACAAAAAAGGGCATTAGGAAAGTGATGAGTGGAAATACCACTCATGTTTAAGAGGTTTGATAAATAATTAGGGTGACAGTCGACGCACGAGAGGAAGAGGAGCAAGAGGAAGAACGTATTAGAGAGAGGGACGAACGAGAGGAGTTTTTTTTTTTTTTCTCTGAAGCTCCACTATTCTCTTCTACTCTAAGACTTCTCAAAGAAGCCTTGATGCTGGTGAAGGTCTTTT
Source organism: Cherax quadricarinatus (assembly GCF_038502225.1). Lineage (NCBI taxonomy): Eukaryota > Metazoa > Arthropoda > Malacostraca > Decapoda > Parastacidae > Cherax > Cherax quadricarinatus. Next base: position 12,145,899 of record NC_091375.1, read on the forward strand.
GATTCTGGGAGCTGGATCACACCTGATTACCTACCTTTCTTCAGGCACTTTATAACCCCCTACGATTTTAACTCTTCCCCCGCAATAGCAATAAGCTTTATTCCTAGTTGATGTTGTAGTGTCACCGTGGGAAGCCTCTCAGTAATACTGTTGATTGAGCTGGCATCCTACCATAGCTCGTTTTACAGTCTAGGAGATTTTATCCTTCCTCAGCTACTTTAAAGGCTAAGACCACCTATCCTACCTCATCTCGATTACAGGCTAAGACTTGCTGCCCTGCTTCATCTCGTTTACAGGCTATGACCTGCTATCCTACCTCAATCTCGTTAACAGACTAAAACCTACTATCCACCTCAATTCACGCGTGCACTGGGTGCACGTACATGCATGTTAGGGTGTGTACGTGAGAGTGAGGGGAGAGAGTGGGTTGGTTCCTTGAGGCCACCTTGACACCGCCCTCACACATAATGGAAGGGGAACCACCAGCGACCAACAATTCACTCAGGAATGCAACAAAACGGGAAACTGGCCGAGTTTCTTGTCCCTTATAGCCAAGTAAAACATTATGAGTATATCCGAGTCTCAACATTTACGTTCCCGTGAGAATTCGAATTATCATTATTATATATAGAATTTCTGAAACCGTAGGGTTCATACAACTCCTTGTAAATGAGATAATCAGGTTTTATCCCAGGAAGTAGAGAGTAGCTCCAATTTCTTGAACTAAGAGTATTTCCTCAGTACCTTTCCACTCTTTACCTTGAAGCAAAAGACAGCATAAACTCAAATATATTCAACGAGTAATCAGCTTGAATCTATCTATCATCCAGTCTTCTCCATTCGCTCAATTTATAATTCAGAATAAAAAGAAATGCATCTCAACGGAATACGTGAAAAACTAATACGTGGGGACTAGTAACCCTTTACAGGATGGGCTAGGGACGATACACAAGAACATAAGGAATGAGGAATACTTCAGCAGACCTACTGGCTTATACTAGGCAAGTTCTTCAGTGTGACTTTACTGAGTCAATGCATCGCTCTGTGTAGAGCTTTAACTGCCAAGTAAAGTCACTGAAGTTACTACCTTGGGTCGCTTTAAAAATAGGTTAGATAAATATATAACTGAGAAGGTTTGGAGTTGAGAAGGATCTACCTATCATGCGCTAGTATATCATATCCTGCAGTGGTATATAACCCTCGGTAATAGTTACCAACAAATTGCTTTAGAAAGATACGTGTGTAACCACTAGGGCATACCGTATTTCGCGGCTTATTAGACGCATTTTTTCCATAAAGTCTTCAAAAACCAGCCTGCGTCCTATAAACTGAAGGTCAGTGACGGGAGCTATAGGTTTGGGGTGTGGGGTAGGCTGCAGCTCACTCAGTTACGTCTGATGCCGAACCACTGAAACTAACACAAGTCTTATAAGCTGCGTCTTATAAGCGGCGAAATACGGTATTTATTAGAAAACGTTTTGGTCCTGGGACCTTGACCACTTCTAACATACTGTCTTTTTAACCTTTGTATGTTAGAAGTGATCAGGTCCCAAGACCGAAACGTCTTCAAATAAATATGTGCTAGTGTTTGCTCACGTGTTTTTCTAAAACATTCCCTGCCTTGCTGTTCCCTTCCTGTGTTCTGTATATACTTTTCGACTGACAGAGCCACTGGATGGCTCAATGTTTCCTTAATAAATAAGTGTGTTTCTTACATATTCCTCGGTGCTAATCACCACTGGTATCCTCTTGTGTTCCTTTTCTAGTGTAAATTTAACAGAAAGCTCGACGGCATAAATCTTCAGCTGTAGGTCCGTGATGTAACATCTGGGCATTATTACGAACATATCAACATATCTATGTTGATGGGGATAAAGGTTGCAAAATTTTTACCACTACAAGTAGGCTGGCTAGCACCACGCTGAGTGGTTACCCCATTGCCATCCCAAAAATTTGTCTGACACGTAGAGCTATCATAGAGAAAAAAGTTCAAATTCACGGTATATGAACACATTACCACGTACATTAATACTGCACGAACACTTTAACATGTTCAATATATATATATATATATATATATATATATATATATATATATATATATATATATATATATGAAGAGAGAGATATCATTTAATTTTTTCTCAAAAAACACTGCTTTCTTATGCTTACTTTATTAATAAATCTTCCAATAGATATTTTCAGTTGATTTTGTAAATCGCAAACAGATTTACCGAAAACCAATTAAATAAATATTGCTATTATTCATGTAAACAAATGGAAAGGAAATTGTTTTACTAAAAGTATTAAACATTGACAGTCAAGACAACTCTCCTATTGATACCTTCTATCAAGGCTGAAGGAATGATCCCCTAAATTCGCCTCTTCTATTTTCTGTGTTGGATTAAGCCGCTGGTTGACGACACACTTCCAGAATAAAGACAGGTGTTACACTTGTGGCTTATTCAAGACAACTCAAGGTAGACTCTGCTTTTTGTAAACGATAAGAATAAAGCCGATATCAAATCGCTGGCTCATCCCAGTACAAGAAATAACGAGACTCTGCTGGAAAGCCACGTTAGGCAGAAAAAAAATACGATATTCCACAATTTTTCACCCATATTTAGGCTTTATCTCTCACATTTAGGCTTTACCACCCATACTGGATAAAGCCTCATCGCTTAGAGTGTCCTTTCAATTTTCTCGCGTAAACTTAAGCCCAGAAGAAAGATGTCAATTTATTAACATACTCCACCAGTTGTTTGCCAAGACGGACACTGAAGAGTAATAGAAAGGATAAGACAATAGTTGTTTTCATATTAGAGAGTAGAAGGAATCAGCTCGGTCAGCTTTTCTAGACAAGTGCCAAGAAAAAATCCACAATAAGAGAGAAGCAAAGTCCTTATTTAGTAAGCAGCTGTTGAAGAAAGGGTATATAAGAGAGAGGAAGTAAAGCCTTCCCTTCAGTGTACTTCAGGTTCAGGATACGCCCACATAAGTGTATGTGTTGTGTGTTTTGGCCGTGTTGAGAGTGAGCTCTTGAACAGTGACCTTCCTGTGTTGTCTAGGGGATTATATTGATAGCCATCTGCTGGACACTGTGCTATGCTGTGTGGTGCCTGTGTATTCTGAGCAAGCTTCTGGTTGCTGGCCTGTGTGGTAACTGTACTGTACTGTGTTGTCCTGTGTGGTAACTGTACTGTGCTGTGTTGTCCTGTGTGGTAACTGTACTGTGCTGTGTTGTCCTGTGTGGTAACTGTACTGTGCTGTGTTGTCCTGTGTGGTAACTGTACTGTGCTGTGTTGTCCTGTGTGGTAACTGTACTGTGCTGTGTTGTCCTGTGTGGTAACTGTACTGTGCTGAGCTAACCTTTTTAGTGATGGTATTGTGTTTTTCTGTTTGATGTATGCAATGTGGTTTGCAGTCTTCAAGAATGGAACACAGTTTTGCAATATTTTAGATCCTTCATGGAGAGAACATTTCTCCAGCAAAGTAGCTGGCGAAACATTTCCTGAGTAAAGATTCTCAGATGTTGAAACAGTGTCTCATTCTCCAACTTGTCAATTTTTAAACCATTTATAACTCATCTATGCAGGCTTTTGCGGTGATTGCAATATGCCGTGCAGTGTTCTTTGGTGACACCAATGTGTCGTGCTGTCCTGCTAGTGGAAAACTGCTAGCTCCTCGCTACCCTATACTGTGTTGACCCTCCACGAAGCTTATCCATGTAGTCTTGTGACGTGTAATGACGGTGTACTAATTGTAACAGTGATAGTTACTATACAGTGTGAAGACTGGGAATCGATAGTAAATACTTCGGTACTTACGGTGACCTCACTGATACTCAGCTACTGTGAGATCGTTCTCCTCTCTGATACCACATATACAGAGCTTCAGAAACTGGAATATATATTAACAAAGTTAACATTAACTAGTATTTATATTATGTTACTTCGTTTCCGCTGATTTGCTTATTATCACAAAGTGGCATATTTAAGAAAAAAAAATTGGTCGTTTCCAGTCTGAAGGAAAGTTAGAACGAATTGATTCCGCTGAATAAATCAGCACGAAGCGAGGATTCGTACCTGGACAGTGCACTATCAACTTACTTCCAGAGTTACGAACCTTAAACTGCTAGGAAGCATCAAAAACAAGACAGTAAGAGAGAGGCAAACACAGCTACGAGACTGTAGTAGGACACAAACACAGCTACGAGACTGTAGTGGGACACAAACACAGCTACGAGACTGTAGTGGGACACAAACACAGCTACGAGACTGTAGTGGGACACAAACACAACTACGAGACTGTAGTGGGACACAAACACAGCTACGAGACTGTAGTGGGACACAAACACAGCTACGAGACTGTAGTAGGACACAAACACAGCTACGAGACTGTAGTGGGACACAAACACAGCTACGAGACTGTAGTGGGACACAAACACAGCTACGAGACTGTAGTGGGACACAAACACAACTACGAGACTGTAATGTGACACAAACACAGCTACGAGACTGTAATGTGACACAAACACAGCTACGAGACTGTAATGTGACACAAACACAGCTACGAGACTGTAGTGGGACACAAACTCAGCTACGAGACTGTAGTGGGACACAAACACAGCTACGAGACTGTAGTAGGACACAAACACAGCTACGAGACTGTAGTGGGACACAAACTCAGCTACGAGACTGTAATGTGACACAAACACAGCTACGAGACTGTAGTGGGACACAAACACAGCTACGAGACTGTAGTAGGAGACAAACACAGCTACGAGACTGTAGTGGGACACAAACTCAGCTACGAGACTGTAGTGGGACACAAACACAGCTACGAGACTGTAGTAGGACACAAACACAGCTACGAGACTGTAGTGGGACACAAACACAGCTACGAGACTGTAATGTGACACAAACACAGCTACGAGACTGTAGTGGGACACAAACACAGCTACGAGACTGTAGTGGGACACAAACACAGCTACGAGACTGTAGTAGGAGACAAACACAGCTACGAGACTGTAGTAGGACACAAACACAGCTACGAGACTGTAGTGTGACACAAACACAGCTACGAGACTGTAGTGGGACACAAACACAGCTATGAGACTGTAGTGGGACACAAACACAGCTACGAGACTGTAGTGGGACACAAACACAGCTACGAGACTGTAGTGGGACACAAACACAGCTACGAGACTGTAGTGGGACACAAACACAGCTACGAGACTGTAGTGGGACACAAACACAACTACGAGACTGTAGTAGGACACAAACACAACTACGAGACTGTAGTAGGACACAAACACAGCTACGAGACTGTAATGGGACACAAACACAGCTAAGAGACTGTAATGGGACACAAACACAGCTACGAGACTGTAGTAGGACACAAACACAGCTACGAGACTGTAGTAGGACACAAACACAGCTACGAGACTGTAGTGGGACACAAACACAGCTACGAGACTGTAGTGGGACACAAACACAACTACGAGACTGTAATGTGACACAAACACAGCTACGAGACTGTAATGTGACACAAACACAGCTACGAGACTGTAATGTGACACAAACACAGCTACGAGACTGTAATGTGACACAAACACAGCTACGAGACTGTAATGTGACACAAACACAGCTACGAGACTGTAGTGGGACACAAACACAGCTACGAGACTGTAGTAGGACACAAACACAGCTACGAGACTGTAGTAGGACACAAACACAGCTACGAGACTGTAGTAGGACACAAACACAGCTACGAGACTGTAGTAAGTGAAACAATCACAGTTACAGGACGTAAATAATACCAGTTGAAAGTTAATATATCAGAGGTCACTTAGGACGAAACTGGTTGTAACTTCTTGTATACAATGATTCATTCACTATGCATATTGTATATTTTCTGCGTCAGATGGGGGAAACTCTTGTTGTTGCCAAGTTTACTCGACCTTCCTAGCCAGTGGCTTACTAGTGGGTAGATTTCTAGATAGTGGCTTCCTAGCCAGTGGCTTACTAGTGGGTAGATTTCTAGATAGTGGCTTCATAGCCAGTGGCTTACTAGTGGGTAGCTTTCTAGATAGTGGCTTCCTAGCCAGTGGCTTACTAGTGGGTAGCTTTCTAGATAGTGGCTTCCTAGCCAGTGGCTTACTAGTGGGTAGATTTCTAGATAGTGGCTTCCTAGCCAGTGGCTTACTATTGGGTAGATTTCTAGATAGTGGCTTCCTAGCCAGTGGCTTACTAGTGGGTAGCTTTCTAGATAGTGGCTTCCTAGCCAGTGGCTTACTAGTGCGTAGATTTCTAGATAGTGGCTTCCTAGCCAGTGGCTTACTAGTGGGTAGATTTCTACATAGTGGCTTCCTAGCCAGTGGCTTACTAGTGGGTAGCTTTCTAGATAGTGGCTTCCTAGCCAGTGGCTTACTAGTGGGTAGATTTCTAGATAGTGGCTTTCTAGCCAGTGGCTTACTAGTGGGTAGATTTCTAGATAGTGGCTTCCTAGCCAATGGCTTACTAGTGGGTAGCCTTATAGATAGTGGCTTCCTAGCCAGTGGCTTACTAGTGGGTAGCTTTCTAAATAGTGGCTTCCTAGCCAGTGGCTTACTAGTGGGTAGCTTTCTAAATAGTGGCTTCCTAGCCAGTGGCTTACTAGTGGGTAGCTTTCTAGACAGTGGCTTCCTAGCCAGTGGCTTACTAGTGGGTAGCTTTCTAGATAGTGGCTTCCTAGCCAGTGGCTTACTAGTGGGTAGATTTCTAAATAGTGGCTTCCTAGCCAGTGGCTTACTAGTGGGTAGATTTCTAGATAGTGGCTTCCTAGCCAGTGGCTTACTAGTGGGTAGATTTCTAGATAGTGGCTTTCTAGCCAGTGGCTTACTAGTGGGTAGCTTTCTAGATAGTGGCTTCCTAGCCAATGGCTTACTAGTGGGTAGCCTTCTAGATAGTGGCTTCCTAGCCAGTGGCTTACTAGTGGGTAGATTTCTAGATAGTGGCTTCCTAGCCAGTGGCTTACTAGTGGGTAGATTTCTAAATAGTGGCTTCCTAGCCAGTGGCTTACTAGTGGGTAGATTTCTAGATAGTGGCTTCCTAGCCAGTGGCTTACTAGTGGGAAGATTTCTAGATAGTGGCTTTCTAGCCAGTGGCTTACTAGTGGGTAGATTTCTAGATAGTGGCTTCCTAGCCAATGGCTTACTAGTGGGTAGCCTTCTAGATAGTGGCTTCCTAGCCAGTGGCTTACTAGTAGGTAGCTCTCTAGATAGTGGCTTCCTAGCCAGTGGCTTACTAGCAGGTAGCCTTCTAGATAGTGGCTTCCTAGCCAGTGACTTACTAGTAGGTAGCTTTCTAGATAGTGGCTTCCTAGCCAGTGGCTTACTAGTGGGTAGCCTTCTAGATAGTGGCTTCGTAGTCAGTGGCTTACTAGTAGGTAGCTTTCTAGATAGTGGCTTCCTAGCCAGTGGCTTACTAGTGGGTAGATTTCTAGATAGTGGCTTCCTAGCCAGTGGCTTACTAGTAGGTAGCTCTCTAGATAGTGGCTTCCTAGCCAGTGGCTTACTAGTAGGTAGCCTTCTAGATAGTGGCTTCCTAGCCAGTGGCTTACTAGTAGGTAGCCCTCTAGTTAGTGGCTTCCTAGCCAGTGGCTTACTAGTGGTTAGCCTTCTAGTTAGTGGCTTCGTAGCCAGTGGCTTACTAGTAGGTAGCTTTCTAGATAGTGGCTTTCTAGCCAGTGGCTTACTAGTGGGTAGATTTCTAGATAGTGGCTTTCTAGCCAGTGGCTTACTAGTGGGTAGATTTCTAGATAGTGGCTTCCTAGCCAATGGCTTACTAGTGGGTAGCCTTCTAGATAGTGGCTTCCTAGCCAGTGGCTTACTAGTAGGTAGCTCTCTAGATAGTGGCTTCCTAGCCAGTGGCTTACTAGTAGGTAGCCTTCTAGATAGTGGCTTCCTAGCCAGTGGCTTACTAGTAGGTAGCCTTCTAGATAGTAGCTTCCTAGCCAGTGGCTTACTAGTGGGTAGTCTTCTAGATAGTGGCTTCCTAGCCAGTGGCTTACTAGTAGGTAACCTTCTAGATAGTGGCTTCCTAGCCAGTGGCTTACTAATAGGTAGCCTTCTTGATAGTAGCTTCCTAGCCAGTGGCTTAGTAGTAGGTAGCCTTCTAGATAGTAGCTTCCTAGCCAGTGGCTTACTAGTGGGTAGCCTTCTAGATAGTAGCTTCCTAGCCAGTGGCTTACTAGTTGGTAGCCTTCTAGATAGTAGCTTCCTAGCCAGTGGCTTACTAGTGGGTAGCCTTCTAGATAGTAGCTTCCTAGCCAGTGGCTTACTAGTTGGTAGCCTTCTAGATAGTAGCTTCCTAGCCAGTGGCTTACTAGTGGGTAGCCTTCTAGATAGTAGCTTCCTAGCCAGTGGCTTACTAGTGGGTAGCCTTCTAGATAGTAGCTTCCTAGCCAGTGGCTTACTAGTGGGTAGCCTTCTAGATAGTAGCTTCCTAGCCAGTGGCTTACTAGTTGGTAGCCTTCTAGATAGTAGCTTCCTAGCCAGTGGCTTACTAGTGGGTAGCCTTCTAGATAGTAGCTTCCTAGCCAGTGGCTTACTAGTGGGTAGCCTTCTAGATAGTAGCTTCCTAGCCAGTGGCTTACTAGTTGGTAGCCTTCTAGATAGTAGCTTCCTAGCCAGTGGCTTACTAGTGGGTAGCCTTCTAGATAGTAGCTTCCTAGCCAGATTCTTAAGTAGACATATGAAGTTCTTCAGTATATGTATAAATACAATCTAAGGACATTATTGATGGTACACAATAATGACAGATTCATTAATAAAGCCCATGTGGAACACTTTGGTATTTTTTATTGCCGAAAGGTTTTATCTGCACAATAAGCTTTTTCAGTCGAATACAGGTGAATACAAGGCTGGAAGTTGTACAAGTAGGAATGATGTGACCAGTCAGTCGCCCTCGGTGGGAGGTGGTCAGTCCCTCCCACTGAGGAGTTACCAAATGATCACATTAACTACTTACTACTTGGAGTGCTGTATTTACCTGTATTCGATTGAAGATGTCTGTCCTGCAGGCGAAACGTTCAGGCTCTAAATATACGCAAGTGTGGGAAATGTGTCATATTCATCATAATCTAAAGAGAAAACTAAAGTGTTTAATTCGCGTTAAAAATAGTTTCCAGCATCCTACAAAATTTATATCTATAGAATAGTGAACAAACGTAAAAGTTTGTTTACTATTCCACAAAGGAGTGAGAATCTCCCATCAGTGGACATCCAAAAGGATCATGCTGTACTTCGAGTCAGAATTCAGGAAAGGGGTTTCAACTTGAGAAGAGATAATTTAATTCATTTTTATCGTTGCTCGAGGGAAATAGTTGGGAAAATTTTTTGTCCGTGATTCGACGTTCATTGAAGCTGTGAGTAATGCAGGAGGGTCGACCCTCTGATATCCCAGACGGAAGTACAAAGTCATGACCTGGTGGTGGCATCGGGTGAAGGAGATAACCAAGGAAATTAGATTAGATCGTCACCCCTCAGAATATATGATATTTGATGAACTACAGAGTATACTTTCCGCAACGGTCTCAAAGAATCTATTGAACTTTAAAAGTCCCTCTAGAGAACGAGTTTGGTCTTCCTGAGGAGCACCCTGAGAGAGTTTTCTATTATTTTTCAGCCATAAACGAAAGACTTATTAACTAAATGTTACAAATAATGAATTCTTAAATTATTGAAATGTTTGTATATATTATTTACTCTGTAAGGTAGAATATTAAATTATGCATTAATATATATTTACATATTTGCTTTCTCCAGACCTAAGACCACTCCACCATGTGTGACGACGAGGTGAGCCCTTTGGTTGTGGACAATGGCTCCGGCATGGTCAAGGCCGGCTTCGCTGGTGACGACGCTCCCCGCGCCGTCTTTCCCTCCATCGTCGGCCGTCCTCGTCACCAGGGTGTGATGGTCGGTATGGGTCAGAAGGACGCCTATGTCGGTGATGAGGCCCAGAGCAAGAGAGGTATCCTGACTCTCAAGTACCCCATCGAGCACGGCATCATCACCAACTGGGACGACATGGAGAAGATCTGGCATCATTCTTTCTACAACGAGCTGCGTGTTGCCCCTGAGGAGTCCCCTGTCCTCCTCACTGAGGCTCCTCTCAACCCCAAGGCCAACCGTGAGAAGATGACACAGATTATGTTTGAGGTTTTCAACACCCCAGCCATGTACGTGGCCATCCAAGCCGTGCTGTCCCTGTACGCCTCTGGTCGTACCACAGGTATCGTGCTCGATACTGGTGATGGTGTCACCCACACCGTCCCCATCTACGAAGGTTACTGTCTTCCCCATGCTATCCTTCGTCTCGACTTGGCTGGCCGTGACTTGACTGCCTACTTGATGAAGATCATGACAGAGCGTGGTTATTCCTTCACCACCACGGCTGAACGAGAAATCGTTCGCGATATCAAGGAGAAACTTTGCTATGTCGCTCTGGACTTTGAGAACGAGATGAACATTGCAGCTGCGTCTTCTTCTGTTGAGAAGTCCTATGAACTTCCTGATGGTCAGGTCATCACCATTGGTAACGAACGTTTCCGTTGCCCAGAGTCTCTGTTCCAGCCTTCCTTCCTGGGTATGGAATCTGTTGGTATCCACGAGACTGTCTACAACTCCATCATGAGGTGCGACATTGATATCAGGAAGGACCTGTTCGCTAACAACGTTCTCTCTGGTGGTACCACCATGTACCCTGGTATTGCTGACCGCATGCAGAAGGAAATCACTGCTCTGGCTCCTGCTACCATCAAGATCAAGATCATTGCTCCTCCCGAGCGCAAATACTCCGTCTGGATCGGTGGTTCCATCCTGGCCTCACTGTCCACCTTCCAGTCTATGTGGATCACCAAGGAGGAGTACGACGAGTCCGGCCCCGGCATCGTCCACCGCAAATGCTTCTAAATATTTTTTAAAGATAAATAAAATGTCTACTTTCTCGCTAATGGACCTTGTTTTGCAACATTCCTTGATCAAAACAAAGCATTTACAATTACGTATCGCATATTTGTTCAACCAGACAAAATTTTCGTACGGTAGAAATTACAATGCAGATATCTCTAAAACTTCGATGATTCAAATCATGCCTCTAAATTTGCATTATAATAAAAATTCTTATTATTATTATTCATCTATAATCTATGATCCTTCGCTCCGTTGATTGCTTTCGAGAAAGTCCTAAAAACATTACATTCTTCCTGCTCACTGAGGAGACCTGGACGGCTCTCGACACTTCAGTCCCATTTAGGGTGCCTTACCCTAAACTGGATTGCAGGTTACCTTAACAAGGCTGTTGATCCAATAGGGCTGGAGCTACCGTCCGTTTCTTTGGATCAAGCCTATGAATTTTGGAGTCCCCCCTGAATATGGTAATATTTTCACTTAAATTCAGTGGTTTCACTAGAGGTGTGAAACCTCTAGTGTGAAACCACTGGAGGTTTCACACCTCCGGTGGTCTGGACGACCAGGTTTATGTTGCAACTTAATAATCTTTATCATATTAAAAAAGTCGATAAACCCGCGTGGCTTTTGCATAGCATAAAATCTTAAAAAAAAAGGGGGAATTAGTTGCTGTTTCTTCTCTCTTGACTGGTTCCGATGATGGTACGTCTCCGAAACAGTCAAAGATGAAATGAACAACATTATTACATTCACACGAAGCGCTAAACCCTAAGGGTTCAGTGCCAGTGGAATGGAATTCAGTCTGGTATAGGTGTGTGTGTGTGTGTGTGTGTAATCACCTGTTTGTGGCTGCAGGGGTCGATCAACAGCTCCTGGCCCTGCCTCTTCGCTGATCGCTACTAGGTCCACTCTCTCTCCTTGCTCCAAGAGCCTTACGGTGTGTTTAAGTTTGTGTGTGTGTGAGAGATCACCTACTTGCGGTTGCAGGGGTCGCATCACAGCTCCTGGTCTTGCCTCTTCGCTAATCGATCCAAGAGCCTTTACATGTGTGTATGTGTACTCGCCTAGTTGTGGTTGCAGGGGTCTATTCATAGCTCCTGGCCCCGTGTGTGTGTGTGTGTGTGACCTAACCAACAGTGTCCTAGCTTCTCGGTGGTTGGTCTCGTAGTAAACATAGTAAAACACAAGCGACTATAAGGTTTAAACAACTTTGGCAAAGTTTGACCCTGGGTGAGTCTTTCCCTGTTGTTGCAAGGTAAACATCCTCTCCTCCTCCCTTCTCCACCCACATATATTTCAGGGGAGTCTGCAAATAAACATTCTTTCAAAGGCCTCACAACTCAGGATTAAATTTGTCTTCGTAGTATTTGTGAATCAAATGAAGTGTGAACATTAAAATGGTATAAAATACCGACAGGTTGTTAGGTAAGACACATATGCAACAGTTAGGTATCTTTATTATGAAACGTTTCGCCTACACAGTAGGCTTCTTCAGTCGAGTACAAAAAAGTTGATAGAAGCAGAAGATACTTGAAGACGATGTAATCAGTCCATCACCCTTAAAGTTTTGAGGTGGTCAGTCCCTCAGTCTGGAGAAGAGCATTGTTCCATAGTATGAAACAATATGGAGATGAAGTGACAGGATGGAGCTTATATAGCGCCAAGAGGTGAGACGTAGGCCACTAGGAGAGGTAAGAACTCAGATGTTGAGAGGTCAGGTCCCTCTCAAATCCAGCCGCTCTCACTAGTGGAAGTTGTCGAAGTTGATTGCAGGTCTGTACCAAGATACCCTTGTGTTGCAGTGTCTGACAGATTGAACATTAAAATGGTATAAAATACCGACAGGTTGTTAGGTAAGACACATATGCAACAGTTAGGTATCTTTATTATGAAACGTTTCGCCTACACAGTAGGCTTCTTCAGTCGAGTACAAAAAAGTTGATAGAAGCAGAAGATACTTGAAGACGATGTAATCAGTCCATCACCCTTAAAGTTTTGAGGTGGTCAGTCCCTCAGTCTGGAGAAGAGCATTGTTCCATAGTATGAAACAATATGGAGATGAAGTGACAGGATGGAGCTTATATAGCGCCAAGAGGTGAGACGTAGGCCACTAGGAGAGGTAAGAACTCAGATGTTGAGAGGTCAGGTCCCTCTCAAATCCAGCCGCTCTCACTAGTGGAAGTTGTCGAAGTTGATTGCAGGTCTGTACCAAGATACCCTTGTGTTGCAGTGTCTGACAGATTGAACATTAAAATGGTATAAAATACCGACAGGTTGTTAGGTAAGACACATATGCAACAGTTAGGTATCTTTATTATGAAACGTTTCGCCTACACAGTAGGCTTCTTCAGTCGAGTACAAAAAAGTTGATAGAAGCAGAAGATACTTGAAGACGATGTAATCAGTCCATCACCCTTAAAGTTTTGAGGTGGTCAGTCCCTCAGTCTGGAGAAGAGCATTGTTCCATAGTATGAAACAATATGGAGATGAAGTGACAGGATGGAGCTTATATAGCGCCAAGAGGTGAGACGTAGGCCACTAGGAGAGGTAAGAACTCAGATGTTGAGAGGTCAGGTCCCTCTCAAATCCAGCCGCTCTCACTAGTGGAAGTTGTCGAAGTTGATTGCAGGTCTGTACCAAGATACCCTTGTGTTGCAGTGTCTGACAGATTGAACATTAAAATGGTATAAAATACCGACAGGTTGTTAGGTAAGACACATATGCAACAGTTAGGTATCTTTATTATGAAACGTTTCGCCTACACAGTAGGCTTCTTCAGTCGAGTACAAAAAAGTTGATAGAAGCAGAAGATACTTGAAGACGATGTAATCAGTCCATCACCCTTAAAGTTTTGAGGTGGTCAGTCCCTCAGTCTGGAGAAGAGCATTGTTCCATAGTATGAAACAATATGGAGATGAAGTGACAGGATGGAGCTTATATAGCGCCAAGAGGTGAGACGTAGGCCACTAGGAGAGGTAAGAACTCAGATGTTGAGAGGTCAGGTCCCTCTCAAATCCAGCCGCTCTCACTAGTGGAAGTTGTTGAAGTTGATTGCAGGTCTGTACCAAGATACCCTTGTGTTGCAGTGTCTGACAGATTGAACATTAAAATGGTATAAAATACCGACAGGTTGTTAGGTAAGACACATATGCAACAGTTAGGTATCTTTATTATGAAACGTTTCGCCTACACAGTAGGCTTCTTCAGTCGAGTACAAAAAAGTTGATAGAAGCAGAAGATACTTGAAGACGATGTAATCAGTCCATCACCCTTAAAGTTTTGAGGTGGTCAGTCCCTCAGTCTGGAGAAGAGCATTGTTCCATAGTATGAAACAATATGGAGATGAAGTGACAGGATGGAGCTTATATAGCGCCAAGAGGTGAGACGTAGGCCACTAGGAGAGGTAAGAACTCAGATGTTGAGAGGTCAGGTCCCTGGATTTGAGAGGGACCTGACCTCTCAACATCTGAGTTCTTACCTCTCCTAGTGGCCTACGTCTCACCTCTTGGCGCTATATAAGCTCCATCCTGTCACTTCATCTCCATATTGTTTCATACTATGGAACAATGCTCTTCTCCAGACTGAGGGACTGACCACCTCAAAACTTTAAGGGTGATGGACTGATTACATCGTCTTCAAGTATCTTCTGCTTCTATCAACTTTTTTGTACTCGACTGAAGAAGCCTACTGTGTAGGCGAAACGTTTCATAATAAAGATACCTAACTGTTGCATATGTGTCTTACCTAACAAATGAAGTGTGCCGCGATGGTGTGTGTGTGTGTGTGTGTGTGTGTGTGTGTGTGTGTGTGTGTGTGTGTGTACTCACCTATTTGTACTCACCTAGTTGAGGTTGCAGGGGTCGAGTCCAAGCTCCTGGCCCCTCCTCTTCACTGGTCGCTACTAGGTCACTCTCCCTGAACCATGAGCTTTATCGTACCTCTGCTTAAAGTTATGTATGGATCCTGCCTCCACTACATCGCTTCCCAAACTATTCCACTTCCTGACTACTCTGTGGCTGAAGAAATACTTCCTAACATCCCTTTGATTCATCTGTGTCTTCAGCTTCCAACTGTGTCCCCGTGTTGCTGTGTCCAATCTCTGGAACATCCTGTCTTTGTCCACCTTGTCAATTCTTCTCAGTATTTTGTAAGTCGTTATCATGTCCCCCTATCTCTCCTGTCCTCCAGTGTCGTCAGGTTGATTTCCCTTAATATATCGTAGGACATACCTCTTAGCTCTGGGACTAGTCTTGTTGCAAACCTTTGCACTTTCTCTAGTTTCTTCACGTGCTTGGCTAGGTGTGGGTTCCAAACTGGTGCCGCATACTCCAATATGGGCCTAACGTACACGGTGTACAGGGTCCTGAACGATTCCTTATTAAGATATCGGAATGCTGTTCTGAGGTATGCCAGGCGCCGTGTGTGTGTGTGTGTACTCACCTATTTGTACTCATCTATTTGTGGTTGCAGGGGTCGAGTCCTAGCTCCTGGCCCCGCCTCTTCACCGGTTGCTACTAGGCCCTCTCTCTCCCCGCTCCATGAGCTTTATCAAACCTCGTCTTAAAACTGTGTATGGTTCCTGCCTCCACTACGTCGTTTTCTAGGCTATTCCACTGCCTTACAACTCTATAACTGAAGAAATACTTCCTACTATCTCTCTGACTCATTTGTGTCTTCAACTTCCAATTGTGGCCTCTTGTTTCTGTGTCCCCTCCCTGGAACATCCTGTCTTTGTCCACCTTGTCTATTCCACGCAGTATTTTATATGTCGTTATCATGTCTCCCCTGACCCTCCTGTCCTCCAGTGAGGTCAGGCCGATTTCCCTTAATCTTTCTTCATAGGACATTCCCCTTAGCTCTGGAACTAACCTTGTCGCAAACCTTTGTACTTTCTCTAGTTTCCTGACGTGCTTTATCAAGCGCGGGTTCCAAACAGGTGCTGCATACTCCAGTATGGGCCTGACATACACGGTGTACAGTGTCTTGAATGATTCCTTACTAAGGTATCGGAATGCTGTTCTCAGGTTTGCCAGGCGCCCATATGCTGCAGCAGTTATCTGATTGATGTGTGTGTGTGTGTGTGTGTGTGTGTGTGTGTGTGTGTGTGTGTGTGTGTGTGTGTGTGTGTGTGTGTGTGCTCGCGCGTTTAAAGTCTATCTACTACACAAAGGGTCGTTAAGGCTGCGCTTCGCCTGTTCACCATCAGTCAAGAATAAATTAATCCCTAAAGTACTTGTTAGGTTGTTTGTATTATTTTTAGCAAGTAACTCAGTAATACTAAAAATGTCCAGTGAAAATGCTGCACTATCAATGCTGCTACCATACATCCAGTCCAGTTGTCCACGTCAGTGATGGATGTGTCTTCATGTCAACATTTACAAGCAGGCTCCCTGCCAAAGCCTCAAGTCACGTGACCTACCCTTCCTTCAAGTAGGCCCTCCCTCATAGACCTCTGTCTCATAATCAAGCAGGCTAACGATACGGACAGACGCGATAGGCTGGGCTCTTCCATGCTTACCAGATACAGTTCGATGTATAATGCTTCCATAATATTTAACAGTTCTTTCCTTCTTGCCATTACTTCGTCAGAGCACCCACCTAACATCTATGCATAAATAACACAGGCATTGTTATGATTGCGAGTTCTACACATATACTTAGGCAAAAATCGCGAACGAGTGATGAAAGATGCAAAACAATCATATGGGGAGCTGAATAATATATCTAGGCCTTTTGTGTTGTAATCAACACTTCGTCAGCAGCTTGCAATGTTGCATAAATGAGTGGAAAGTCCAAGCAGGTTAGTTAAGGTAAAACGACTCTATCCGGAATGATTCATCATAGAGTCGTTCTTGCAACATTGCAAGTCCCTTATGAAGTGTTGATTGCAACACGAAGTACCTACACCTGTCATTCAACTCCTCCTGTGATTGTTTTGCAACAAACACTTACCTGGAAGGATTCTGATGTGCAGGCTGTGTGCCGTATCATCAATGAAGAATTTGTCGCAGCTTCTGCGGAGAATCCAGAATACATCTGTTTATTTGTGACGCTGGTGGCCGGTGTTTAGTCTGGTCATTTCAGGGCAAGTTTTTAATGTTACAACCACAACGCTGGTGTAACTTTGAGAGCCCAGGAGATATATCACCGTTATGTTGCCAGCAAGTAAAGAACACAAACGCACAATAGCGAGACTGGAACAACACACAGTTAACCCGTACATAGGAGAGTGAAGCTTATGATGTCGTTTTGGTCCAGACTGAGCGGTGTGTGTTATTTGTGTACTGCCAGTAAGTGAAATGATGTGATGGTTGTTACCGGTGTTCTGGTCTGGCTTACCAAGGAGCAGCTGCGCTTCACGTCAGTAACCTAAGCTGATCCAGGAGTCAAACGGCTTTGAGCAACAATTCTTCCAGTGTCATCGGGAAGCCGGGTTCGTTACGGCTCACGCTGTCAGTGACCCTAATAAACCCAACAAAGAAAAGCGAATATGTCACCAATAGTGTTAAACGCGTCCTGTAACTCCGGGCTGCGTATTCTGTAAGCTGGGTTGGTAGCTCACTCAGCTCATACCCTGAGGTTCATGGTTCGATCCCCGGTACTTGTAGAAACATTAGGGCGTGTTCACCTAGCAGTAAAATAAGTACCTGAGTGTTAGTTGACTGGTGTGGGTCGCATCCTGGGAACAAAATGAACGTAATTTGCCAGAAATGCTCTGTATAACAAGAGGCTTCTTTCTGTATCGTATATCATTGATGTCAGCTATGGTCTGTAGAAGTTGTATCATGTACTTGTAGAATTATTATTATTAAAGATTCGCCGGTATTCTCCCGGCCCGGGCCTTTTCCAAGTGGTGGCCCGGCCTTGGCTCCCTCTTTAGGGAGTGTCTGAGACCTAAGTCTCCCATGGAAGGAGGCACAAGTACCTCCTCATCTTTGGGACCAACTGTCCCCAGGCCTAGCCACAAATAACAAAAAGGCACAATACCGTGACTGGAACGATACACAAATAACCCGCACATAGAAGAGAGAAGCTTACGACGACGTTTCGGTCCGACTTGGACCATTTACAAAGTCACACTTTGTAAATGCCACAAGCTAGGCCTCTCTGGTCTGCCATCCCCTCCCCCCCCCAAGGGGACTAAGGGGAATGACAGTCTTGGGAGCTACAAGCTCGGGCTCAAGCACCTACCCTGCCCTAGAAGGGCTGGGCATGGTGTCGATTGACTTGTAGAAATAAAGATTATTATTATTATTAAACGAATGAGGACTCCACATTTAATGCTCTTATGGCAGGAGGGAAAAATGGATAATTCCCTGTTTATAAATGCTTCTCCAGGAGACCTAAAATTTGAAAGCATTTTTTGCTGAGGCCAAAATTCTCAAACTTATAAAAAACTGAAAGAAATATGGAATAAAATACTTTAGATTAAAAAGATATATTTTTTTAATTAGAGAGAAAATATTTATATAATTTTAGTAGTTTATGGTAAGGAAGAAATGCAAATAAAGATTAAATAGATAAAAGAGAACGAAACAAGTGTAAACAGAAAGATGAGATAAATAGTAACACGTAAAGAGGTGACCTTCGTAACTAAAATAAACAATCGAAAAGGGGCAAAAAAAATGTTAAGGCTCAGGTCACCCCCTCTCTGTTCTAAGGCTGTGTCAGGCATGAGGCTGTATCAGATATGAGGCTGTATCAGATATGAGGCTGTATCAGATACGAGGCTGTATCAGATATGAGGCTGTATCAGATACGAGGCTGTATCAGATATGAGGCTGTATCAGATACGAGGCTGTATCAGATACAGGCTGTATCAGATACGAGGCTGTATCAGACACAGGCTGTATCAGATATGAGGCTGTATCAGATATGAGGCTGTATCAGATACAGGCTGTATCAGATACAGGCTGTATCAGATACAGGCTGTATCAGATACGAGGCTGTATCAGATACAGGCTATATCAGATACAGGCTGTATCAGATACGAGGCTGTATCAGATACAGGCTGTATCAGATACGAGGCTGTATCAGATACAGGCTGTATCAGATACGAGGCTGTATCAGATACAGGCTATATCAGAGACGAGGCTGTATCAGATACAGGCTACATCAGATACAGGCTGTATCAGACACGAGGCTGTCAGGTATGAGAGCCTCCCTCGACACTCACAGCCACAACAATCAACTATCACCACTCCTCTCTCACAGACTGAACATGACGCACTAACAACATAAAATATATTAAATGATACAAGAACACCCTTGACAGCGCCTCGTATATGTCAGACGCGAACCAGCGACATAAACACGCAAAAAACAACTGTTGTTGCTAACCTTTTAACTGTTTTATATATAAAATATATATGTGATATAAATGGGTTAGATAACTGACGAGTTGAAGAATGCAACACTTGTATCTTTATTGAGGAGTATCTTTATTGAGGAGTATCTTTATTGAGGAGTATCTTTGAAAGTTAAGACACATGTGCAACATCTGGATATCTTTATTGTAGACGTTTCGCCATCCAGTGGCTTTATCAATACAGATTCTAGGACATAATAGGAAGACAGTAGAACTATATACAAAAGATGAGGTAATCAGTCCCTCAGCCTTGGTGTTAGTGTTCACAGCATCGTGGTGGAGGAGAGTCTGGAGCAAAGACAAGAAGACTGGCGGTTTATATAGGCGTCAGTGGATAGGAACGGGCAGCAGACGAGGGCATAATACTGGTAGGCGGGATTCCCCAGTGGAAGTAGGTCCTTCCCAAAGAGATGGGTTAGTTGCAGCAGCCGTGAAGAAGGTCTTGTAGATGTCCTCTGAACCAAGATTCCATGATGTTGCAGTGTCTTGACAAGTTGTGCAAGAAAGGTATAAAATACCGACAATATGAAAGTTAAGACACATGTGCAACATCTGGTTATCTTTATTGTAGACGTTTCGCCATCCAGTGGCTTTATCAATACAGATTCTAGGACATAATAGGAAGACAGTAGAACTATATACAAAAGATGAGGTAATCAGTCCCTATATAACCGCCATATAACCATTTACATTAGCCATCTTCCACATATCAGACACTACACCTGTTTGAAGAGATAAATTAAAAATATTAGTTAATGGTTCACAGACTTCCATTTTGCATTCCTTTAGAACCCTTGAAAAAACCTCATCAGGACCCGGTGACTTATTTTGCTTCAGTCGGTCTATCTGCTTCACAACCATTTCACTAGTGACTGTGATGTTACATAATTTATCTTCTTCTGGCCCACTATAAAAATTAATTACTGGAATATTATTAGTGTCTTCCTGTGTAAAAACCGAGATAAAATAATTATTTAAAATCGAGCACATTTCATTCTCTTTGTCAGTAAGATGCCCATAGTTATTTTTAAGGGGACCTATCTTATCTCTAACTTTTGTTCTATATACCTGGAAAAAACTTTTTGGGTTAGTTTTAGAATCCCTAGCAACTTTAATTTCATAGTCCCTTTTAGCTTTTCTTATCCCCTTTTTAATGTCCCTCTTAATGTCAATATACTGATTCGTAAGATGACCCTCACCTCTTTTGATACGCCTATAAATTCCTTTCTTATGCCCTAGTAGATATTTCAGCCTATTATTCATCCATTTTGGGTCATTTCTATTTGATCTAATTTCTTTATAAGGGATAAACGTTCTTTGAGCAGCATGTATAGTGTTCAGAAAACTGTCATATTGATAGCTCTCTTCGTTACCCCAGTCAACAGATGATAAGTGTTCTCTAAGCCCATCGTAATCTGCTAAGCGAAAATCTGGGACTGTTACTGAGTTATCCCTACTATCATACTTCCATTCAATGCTAAACGTAGTTGATTTGTGGTCACTAGCACCCAGTTCCTCTGAAACTTCTAAATTATTAACAAGGGATTCATTGTTTGCCAGAACTAAGTCAAGCAGGTTATTACCCCTTGTAGGTTCTGTCACAAACTGCTTCAAAAAACAATCCTGAACTACTTCTAAGAAGTCGTATGATTCTAAATTCCCAGTCAAGAAATTCCAATCAATATGACTAAAGTTAAAGTCTCCTAGAATTACTACATTATCGTGCCTTGTGGCTCTAACAATTTCCTCCCATAGTAGTCTCCCCTGGTCCCTATCTAAATTTGGGGGACGGTATATCACACCTAAAATTAATTTTTCATGCCCCTCTGAAAATTCTATCCAAACAGACTCTGTATGTGTTACTTCAGACTTAATACCCGTTTTTATGCAACAGTTCAATCGATCTCGGACATATAATGCCACCCCACCCCCCTTCCCGACACTTCTATCTACTTGGAACAATTTAAAACCCTGAATGTGACATTCTGCAGGCATGTCCCGACTTTTTGAATTAAACCACGTCTCAGTAATGGCAAATACATCAATGTTACCTGCACTAGCAACTAGTCTCAACTCGTCCATCTTATTCCTAGCACTGCGACTATTTGTGTAATAAATATTTAAAGACCCTCCTCTCTCTTTACCCTTCCTGCTCCTTTCTGTTATTCCACTAAACCTATTACTGTCCTTGTCAATTTGTGCCACTGGCTTTCCAATATCCACCTCATTTTGCCTATTACTAGTTCTCCTAGTACTCATATTACTACCCTGCGACTTCACAGTTTTCCCGCCAAAACCCATACCACTAACTATTCCTAGTTTAAAGACCTAACAGCTCCCTCCACTGCGTTGGCCAGTGCTTCCACCCCACACCTAGATAAGTGAACCCCATCCCTGGCATACATGTCATTTCTGCCATAGAAGAGGTCCCAGTTGTCAACGAATGTTACCGCATTTTCCTTACAGTATTTGTCCAGCCAGCAATTGACACCAATTGCTCTGGACAACCATTCATTTCCAACTCCTCTCCTTGGCAAAATGCCACATATGACAGGTTTCCCATCCTTCCTCCTAATTATCTCTATTGCTGACCTATACCTGCTAATCAGGTCTTCACTCCTACGTCTGCCAACATCGTTGCCTCCAGCATTGAGACAGATAATAGGATTGCTCCCATTACCTCTCATGATGTCATCCAGACGGCTAACAATATCCTTCATCCCAGCCCCAGGAAAACACACTCTCTGCCTCCTACTCCTATCCTTCAAGCAGAATGCCCTATCCATGTACCTAATCTGGCTATCCCCAACAACAACAATGTTTTTACCTTCCTTGGCGTCGTCCTTCGTGATGCTCCCAGTAGTCGACTCACATTCGTCAGGTAGCATTACACCACTTGTGGAATTCGTCAAGACGTTCTCGATGGTCTTCGTTGGGGTTTCTAGGGATGTCTCACTCACGTCTGCCAATGCTTCCTTGGTGCTCGTTGTGGCATTCCAGTAGAACACTCACATTCGTCAGGTAGCACAGAGAATGGGTTGGAAGTTTCCACGGTAGTCTTCTGGTTTCTCGTTGTTTCTGCCTCTCCAACCGTTTTCTTGATCCTCAGCTTGGTTCCATGTTGCCAGGCCACTGACCAAGCTCCCCTCTTAACCTGGGGACTCACAACAGGAGGATTACTACGAATCCTCTTGTTCTCCTCCGTTAATCGCCGTATCCTCAGCTTAGCAACTCTGAGCTCTTCTCTCAGCTGCTGGTAAAGTTGCTCAAGAGAGGGCATCCTGGTTCAGATTCACAGAGAGCACACAAACAGGTCTTCACAGAGCTAAGTACACGTCACCACTGAGCTAAGTACACGTCACCACTGACTAAATACACGTCACCACTGCTAAGTACACGTCACCACTGGCTAAGTACACGTCACCTAGCAACTAGGTACCTGGGTGTTAGTGGACTGGTGTGGGTCGCATCCTGGGGGACAAGATTGAGGACCACAATGGAAATAAGACACAGTCCTCGATGACGCACTGACTTTCTTGGGTTATCCTGGGTGGCTAACCCTTTGAGGTTAAAAATCCCAACAAAATGTTATCTTACACTCGAAGAATCACTCGGTGTACGACGCACTCAATGAATGAAGTGTTCTTTCAGAGAACGATGTAGTCACTGGCTGAGGCAGTTAAACGTTCTGTTCCCCACTTCTCATTCTCATATCTGACATAGACAGATCTGACATAGACAGGAACATAAACCATAGTACTGTATCATTCATTGTAGTCAATACTAGAATTTCACGCTGGTTGTATATTATCTTCTCATTCGATACCCTTCTTATGTAATAGCTTAATGGTTATATTAATAATTATAATTTTTAAAGGGGTGGAGGGGTAAGCCAGTGGAAGGCATCGGTCAGATGACCAAAAGCTCTAGCTGAGGGTCATCATATGACTACGACCCGCGTCAGGAAATACTTGTCCTGTTTCCTGACGAACCTTTTATATCCCTGTCATGTTTACTCTTCGATGGAATTTTTTGTTTTTGAGTGACCTCAGACAAGTGGTTCTCAAAAATACTACAGGAACAATATCAGGAAAGATCCGGGAGGGATCTAGTACCTTATTTTACCCAGGCCAACCCTTTTCTGCTCACACCACACCCAAACGGAATCTTCCTTCTGAACCCTCCCCTCTCTGCTAACACCACATATAAACAACAACCGTTTCCCCCCAACCTGCCCCCTCCACACCACACCCTGATTCTCATTCCCTCCCCCTCCCTACCTGCCCATGGAGATAGTTTCATATATAAATCCATTTCTCCTGTGTCATCCTGAGAAATAGTAATTCCTAAGTGGTAGTAACTCCAGTTCTGATAGTAGGTAAGCTGTGAAGCTGCCTTAGCTGGTGGACCTTTAACAGAATGCTTGACGATATCTACGGTCCTACTGAAGTCTCCCAGCTTAGGCTGACACTACTGAAGTCTCCCAGCTCAGGCTGACACTACTGAAGTCTCCCAGCTTAGGCTGACACTACTGAAGTCTCCCAGCTCAGGCTGACACTACTGAAGTCTCTCAGCTCAGGCTGACACTACTGAAGTCTCCCAGCTCAGGCTGACACTACTAAGCCTCCCAGCTCAGGCTGACACTACTAAGCCTCCCAGCTCAGGCTGACACTACTGAAGTCTCCCAGCTTAGGCTGACACTACTAAGCCTCCCAGCTCAGGCTGACACTACTGAAGTCTCCCAGCTTAGGCTGACACTACTGAAGTCTCCCAGCTCAGGCTGACACTACTGAAGTCTCCCAGCTCAGGCTGACACTACTGAAGTCTCCCAGCTCAGGCTGACACTACTGAAGTCTCCCAGCTTAGGCTGACACTACTAAGCCTCCCAGCTTAGGCTGACACTACTAAGCCTCCCAGCTCAGGCTGACACTACTGAAGTGTACGTATCATTGATGACATTGCCCACTTTAATTGCAGCCTTGATGATCCTTGTGTATTTTATAGGTCTTAAGCCAATGGAATTTATTCAAGTAAGCCTTTAAAATTTCGTGGGATTTTCTATCTTAACAACATTTACCGACGTGGAAACCGTATAGGCCCTATAATTAACCTATGGTAGACGGCTATTTATTATTAGTAAACAGTAGGACATTTAAGACCGAATGATTAATGAAAGCCATTAGGCATTTTCTGACGGAAGGTTAATAAATGTTATCCAGTAAGACCTTTGCTGACAATTAGTTTACAAATAACAACAATTTAAACATCTGCTGACGAATGATTCGTAGACAGCAAGACATTGGACCTTTGCTACTAAACTACTCCCAGAGGGAAAAATATTACAGCAATCCTGGTGAATTCTTCACAAACGAGAAGATCACGACAGCATCTCAAGATCACGACAGCATCTCAAGATCACGACAGCATCTCAAGAACACGATAGCATCTCAAGAACACGATAGCATCTCAAGAACACGATAGCATCTCAAGAACACGATAGCATCTCAAGAACACGATAGCATCTCAAGAACACGATAGCATCTCAAGAACACGACAGCATCTCAAGAACACGACAGCATCTCAAGAACACGACAGCATCTCAAGAACACGACAGCATCTCAAGAACACGACAGCATCTCAAGAACACGATAGCATCTCAAGAACACGATAGCATCTCAAGAACACGATAGCATCTCAAGAACACGATAGCATCTCAAGAACACGATAGCATCTCAAGAACACGACAGCATCTCAAGAACACGACAGCATCTCAAGAACACGACAGCATCTCAAGAACACGACAGCATCTCAAGAACACGACAGCATCTCAAGAACACGACAGCATCTCAAGAACACGACAGCATCTCAAGAACACGACAGCATCTCAAGAACACGACAGCATCTCAAGAACACGACAGTATCTCAAGAGCACGACAGCATCTCAAGAACACGACAGCATCTCAAGAACACGACAGTATCTCAAGAACACGACAGCATCTCAAGAACACGACAGCATCTCAAGAACACGACAGCAACTCAAGAACACGACAGCATCTCAAGAACACGACAGCATCTCAAGAACACGACAGCATCTCAAGAACACGACAGCATCTCAAGAACACGACAGCATCTCAAGATCACGACAGCATCTCAAGAACACGACAGCATCTCGAGAGCACGATAGCATCTCAAGAACACGATAGCATCTCAAGAACACGACAGCATCTCAAGAACACGACAGCATCTCGAGAACACGATAGCATCTCAAGAACACGACAGCATCTCGAGAACACGACAGCATCTCAAGAACACGACAGCATCTCAAGAGCACGACAGCATCTCAAGAACACGACAGCATCTCAAGAACACGACAGCATCTCAAGAACACGACAGCATCTCAAGAACACGACAGCATCTCAAGAACACGACAGCATCTCAAGAACACGACAGCATCTCAAGAACACGACAGCATCTCAAGAACACGACAGCATCTCAAGAAAACGACAGCATCTCAGGAGACTTTAGCACTTAAGAAGTGAGCAAGTGTCTAGCATCATCGCCCTAGAGTTATTCGATTCAATATTGATAGACATTTCCCCTGATACCTGTGCAAGAGATCTCCCCAGAGAATATATCTAAATATCCTATTTATTTTCTCATGTTTGTCTGATATAGAGTGACAAGGATGCATTCATAAATAAAACTGTGCTATGATTTAAACAAAATAATATATTGATGACACTGTTGTTGTTATATTTATCAGAATTTATTATTATTATTATTATTATTATTATTATTATTATCATCATTGAAATATCACAAAACTCACAGAGGGAAAATTCCTAGGAATCCACCTTGATAATAGACTCAAATTTCAAACACATATACAACAAATTTCCAAGACAGTAGGCATACTATCGAAGATAAGAACATAAGAACATAAGAATGTAGGAACACTGCAGAAGGTCTACTGGTCCATACGAGGCAGGTTCTTATCAAAACGACCTCTACCTAAAGCTACTACGGTACTATGTTCCACAGTCAGCCCTCCTGGCCCTATATCACTCACTTATTTACCCCTATCTCACCTATGGAATTTGTGCATGGGGCTCAACAACAATAAACCATCTCAGACCATTAATTACCCAACAAAAGGCTGCAGTTAGAATGATAAATTCTCACTACAGGCAACACACTCCACCAATATTCAATACACTAAACCTACTCACCATACAAAACATCCATACTTATTACTGCACCTATTACATACATAGAACACTTAACTCTGATATTAACCCTCCCCTCAAACATCTCCTTACCAACCTCAACAGAACACATGACCATAACACAAGGCACAGATCACTCTTTGATGTTCCTCGTGTCCATCTCACACTATGCAAAAACTCAATGCACATAAAAGGCCCTAAAATCTGGAATTCATTACCTGTAAATATAAAAGAAACACTGTCTGTTTATAAATTCAAGTCTCTTCTCAAAAATCACTTACTCACCCACAACTAAATAAATACTGAATAACTGTATCTCATAAATTGTATCTCATGTATGTATCTCATTATTGTATCTCATAAATGTCAACCTGTGACCCAATCAAACTTTGTTACTATTTAACTTCATTACCTAACATAATATTCCATTCTACAGATTACACAACAACACAGTAAATAACCATATGACCTGTCTTCGTAATACTCATTTGTACTAAATTGTTATCTGTTTACAATAATGTTTTTACCACTGAATATATCATTGCTTAGTTAATCTTAAGTTAATTTTAAGCCTGCCCATAATGCTCTGCATACAAGGGGCTTTGGCATACTGCACTTTAAAAATTGTATTCCTTGTACTTCTCTGTATCATGTTCAAATTAATAAATAAATAAATAAATAAATATACCACAGAGATGTCTTCAGTAATTCGTAATGCTTCTAGGAAAGAGCCAACAGTAAATATTTCTTTAACACCACCTGCTGCCATCTGGGGCCCACATAAAGTATTTATATTGTATTTGTAATGTATTTACAGTGTATATTTATAATACATGTCATACTGCACCCAGACAGCTATTACAGGAGCACTGTCAGCAGCGTAGCGAGAATACATGTATTTCAGTGGGCAGTGGATCAAGGTATATAAAGACGAGCCATACACTCTGGAGGAGCAGTGTACCCGAGCCTCACCTCAAGCACGGAGGTCTGTACCCAGGTCTGTGCTCACAGATTTCGCCTTGATTAGTGACCAGATGTACAGGAGTTTTCCCCCCAGGAGTTAAGGGTTTGCTGGCGTCTCGTGTGTCGAGTTGAAGCAATGTTAGTTGTTGATAATGGGAGTATTTTTGAAGGAACGCAAGAATGCATCTGACGCTTGAGATCGCTTCGTCTCTCCGGATTTTTTCCTTTCAGATGCCACTTGTGTTTTGTCTCTCCAGTCCCCACTTCTCCGTCAAGGTTCCTTGATGGTGGTGAAGGGCTTTTGATCAAAGGAATTAGTCCTGATTTACCCCATTTCTATGATCCGTCCTGATTGCAGAGAGACACTTATGTGCAGTTCAGAACAGTCATTAAAGGAAACGTTTCGCCACGGTTTCTTCAGTCCTAATAGAGAAACCACTCGTAGCGGAACGTTTCCTTTAAAATGTGCCCTTTTTCCATATCTTGTCAGTATCCCCATATCATTTCTAGGTCCGTTTTTCCAAAGTGCTGTGTGATTCCTCCTGATATATCTCCCTTACCCCAAATTTAATAATAATAATAATAATAATAATAATAATAATAATAATAATAATAATAATAATAATAATAATAATAATAATGTCTTGCCTAATAATTTTTTAAGTAGTCTGTAAGTCTTAGCTTACTCAGTCTTTAGGTTTCTATAAATCAGTACCTTTACCCTTATTCTATTTTAGTCACGATAATTCCATTCGATCACTGAGTTGTAGTTACGCCATGACTCTTGAAGTGCTGCTCTTCGTGGAGAAGCGCTAAGACTGTAAGGGCCATACACTACCTGGGGTAGAGATGGAAAAAATAAAAACCCTAACACCATGGCACTCACAACATCCGGTAACTGGTGTGAGTTAGAGAGTCACGTCTTGGCACTTGCTCTCACCTGTGCCAGGCACTCTCCTGGCTGTTATTTCACCACAAACAGAAATTACTTATATCTTTATTTTAATAATTTGTGTATGAAAAAAACCACAATACAGTAAACCCGCTAATAAAGATCATCTATAAAGTGAGACGTTTTTTAGAAATATGTCAGAGGGAGACAAGCCTAAATTAAATAGCGTTTACTATGAAAACTTTTCCACGCTCTGTTAGTTTTTGGATGTATTTTTTTCATTACTTTTAAAAACAAAAATCGCAGTATATAGATAAGCTATATAAGAAAAACTTCTATAATGTATTGTTAACAGAGGAAAAAAAATATTTTTAAATCCCCCTGGGTAGTTATTCACTAAATGTGCTTCGTATAGTAACATATTGAGCAGTTTATATATATACACAGTAGAATGATAAACATTACACACGAAGAACGAATCACATACACTCATACATACTATTCGTGAATTAACATAGAAGATATTTTTATTAATTTCCATCTGAAATAACCTACCAAAAAATATCGTAATTCTATCCTGCATAACTACTAAGATCAGCCTAAATTAAGTTGATATTTGACGTCAACGAGTGAATTTGCAACCAATTTCTTTGGTAAAATGATCATTACTTTATAAGTACATGCGTGTGTGTGTGTGCGTGTGTGTGTGTGTGTGTGTACTCACCTAGTTGAGGTTGCAGGGGTCGAGTCCTAGCTTCTGGCCCCGAAACTCCAGACCGTCGCGTTAGTCACTGGACCACTTGGCTAGCTGGTGTGTGTGTGTGTGTGTGTGTGTGTGTGTGTGTGTGTGTGTGTGTATGCGTGTGTGTGTGTGTGTGTGTTTGTGTGTGTGTGTGTGTGTGTGTGTGTGTGTGTGTGTGTGTGTGTGTGTGTGTGTGTGTGTGTGTGTGTGTGTGTGTGTGTGTGTGTGTGTGTGTGTGTGTGTGTGTGTGTGTGTATTAAGAAAGGATAACGTTAGATTAAAAGCGTGTGGTCAGGGTTTCCTTCAACTCACCTGTGTGTGTCAGGCTGGTGTCGCAACTCCAAGACAGGTAAGATACTCTCTGATATAATTGATTAATGAATTCAGACTTTTATATTATGATGATCCAAACCTATTAACTCTAAGATATATAAGTTCACTCTTTCTTAATTAAATTCTTCCTCTAGAGAAATAATATTAGCTTTATTATCAGCTATAATTGTCCTCTAAATCTGGTCTTTTTTTTTTTTATCCAAGTAATGATCGTCGAGGTTAAGACTAAACCCAGATTGAACTCAAGCATCAGCACCTGATGCGCACTTGATGAATTTAATAATAATAAGAATCATTTCCTGATATGTTAACGAGAGGTGTTACCTAAATAAGCTTAAATTTATTTACTGTTGAAGTATTTTGAAGCTAAATTAGGTCGCCTATATTTTATTAGTTTTCCTGGTGTTAGTTCCCTGGGTCCCACTGCTGCCCGGTCTTACCTGAACGTTAAATATTGGCCTATAACACTTTCCTCACATTTTAACAGATTAACCACCACAATGTGTGACGACGAGGCAACTGCCCTGGTAGTGGACAATGGCTCCGGCATGGTTAAGGCCGGCTTCGCTGGTGATGACGCTCCCCGAGCCGTATTTCCCTCCATCGTCGGCCGTCCTCGTCACCAGGGTGTGATGGTCGGTATGGGTCAGAAGGACGCCTACGTCGGTGATGAGGCTCAGAGCAAGAGAGGTATCCTGACTCTCAAGTACCCCATCGAGCACGGTATCATTACCAACTGGGACGACATGGAGAAGATCTGGCATCACTCATTCTACAACGAACTGCGTGTTGCCCCTGAGGAGTCTCCTGTCCTCCTCACTGAAGCTCCCCTCAACCCTAAGGCCAACCGTGAGAAGATGACACAGATCATGTTTGAAACCTTCAACACCCCCGCCATGTACGTGGCCATCCAGGCCGTGTTGTCCCTGTACGCCTCTGGTCGTACCACAGGTATCGTGCTCGATACTGGTGATGGTGTCACCCACACCGTCCCCATCTACGAAGGTTACTGTCTTCCCCACGCTATCCTTCGTCTCGACCTGGCTGGCCGTGACCTGACTGCCTACTTGATGAAGATCATGACAGAGCGTGGTTATTCCTTCACCACAACGGCTGAACGAGAAATCGTCCGTGACATCAAAGAGAAACTTTGTTATGTCGCTCTGGACTTCGAGAACGAAATGAATTTGGCTGCTGCATCATCCTCACTTGAGAAATCCTACGAACTTCCTGATGGTCAGGTCATCACCATTGGTAACGAACGTTTCCGCTGCCCAGAGTCACTGTTCCAGCCTTCCTTCCTGGGTATGGAATCCGTGGGTATTCATGAAACGGTTTTCAACTCCATCATGAGGTGCGACATTGATATCAGGAAGGACCTGTTCGCTAACAACGTTCTCTCTGGTGGTACCACCATGTACCCTGGTATTGCTGACCGCATGCAGAAGGAAATCACTGCTCTGGCTCCTTCTACCATCAAAATCAAGATCATTGCTCCTCCCGAGCGTAAGTACTCCGTCTGGATCGGTGGTTCCATCCTGGCCTCACTGTCCACTTTCCAAGCCATGTGGATCACAAAGGAGGAGTACGACGAGTCCGGCCCCGGCATCGTCCACCGCAAATGCTTCTAAGAAGTAAATAAAATATGGATCATTACAATTTCTGTTTAATTCTACGTAAATCATATTACAGTCTTATAGCTAGAAATAAGAATTAAACACCAGATGAGCAACTTTAACGATACAATTATATGTATAATTTTTTATATGACAAGAAATTACTGAATAAAAATACAATATTTTGACATATAATTGATGTATTACTTGTATCTAAACGAGATGATTCCAACTAACTGACTGATTTACTAGGTTTTATGCTAATCATCTACACGAGGATCATTAAGCTGCGTATCACATGTTCGCCACTAATAAGCTCTCAGTATATATATTCTGAGAAATATTTACCTCCCCGTGTGTATATTCCAGCTAATTTGCGTAAGATACCGTCTAAAAATAAGTTCAATGATTTGACTGTTCCTTAATTAGCTGTACTTACGCAAAGCACAAATCCATTTCGACTGATCTCATATATATATATAAATATATATATATATATATATATATATATATATATATATATATATATATATATATATATATATATATATATATATATATATATATATATATATACATGTATGTATGTCTTCTACATAGCATAAGCCTTTAAGATGGACCATGAACCTCGCTACTGCTGAGAGAAAAACACAATTTTGGTATATCCACTGACTCTCCTGATGTGATCACAGTCCGTCCCTGGAAGACTGACAGACTGCTGTTGAAGGATTGTACTTCCATAGCCACTCTTTCTGAAACCTGCATTTGTTTTATTGTTGAGCAAAAATGAAGTGTTGGATCCAGTAGGATGGAACACCTTTGGATCTTAGGGGAAAACGTGGAACAGATTTCTTCAAAACAGATTCCAGGTTCATCGACACAGCGTCTCAGTGTGGCCATCTAGAGAGGTAATGCCTGCACTAAACGCATTTACCGTTATGCTTCTGAAAAGCGAAAGAAATTTCATAGTCTGTTATAAAATATCATTCTAATGTACATATGATTGTACCAATAAAATAAATAATTACCCCAGGGAACATATATATGGGACCGTAAAAGAAACAAATATTCTAAAATGCTTCTAAATTTAAACACACACACACACACACACACACACACACACACACACACACACACACACACACACACACACACACACACACACACACACACACACACACAAACACACACAAACACACACACACACACACACGCACACACACACACACGCACACACACACACACACACACATATATATATATATTTGCTGATCTGCATCAGTCTGTGAAGAAGAATGTGAATTATTTTTTTTCAAACTTCTCCCTCTTAATATACGTGGCAAATTAAACAGTAATGTTTATGAATTCATTGGAAGGCGCTGAACCAGTAAGGGTCATATAGCCTCTGGGGAGTGAGGTTATCTGGCTCGGTCAGAGGACGGGGTAAGAAGTTCCAATTCTCCCTCTCCCTCCCTCCTCTCCTCTCCTTCCTTCTCACTTGACAAAGTCATATACAACTCCTGTATATCCTGCATTCTTTTTTTTACCGTGAGTACCTTTCCGCCCTCTGTTCAATTTTGGATCCACTCTTTTGATCGCATGTTCGACAACTGGCACTGTGCAAAGGAGCTTAATAAGACAGCAGAGTTAGGTTAGGTTAGTCAGAAAACAGGACAAATGTTTCCTAACTCGGGTCTCTTAAGATAACCCGCAGCTGGAGCTTTTGGTCATCTGAACGAGGCCTTTTGCTGACTTACCGATCCACCCCTTTCAAGATTAGTTATATGGTAGTGAGCTGAGTGTACTTCAAACACACAGAGAGACGTGGTAACACATACACCCCCTTAGCCACTCTGATAACAATATCTCAAACGGCATTCTAATGTGAGCCACGTGAGGTAATATTTCTTGAGGGAGGACGGTAATGTTTACTGCCACAGCTGCCAACTATAACAAGCTTTGAGGTAGGTAATTGGCTCATAGATAGTGTGCTGCTTTGGGCTAATTTTTACCTCTCTATTAATAAGTGGAACCATAGCGGATAGGTGCATATATCTGTCGTCAGGTGAGGTGATACAGTGTGGGTGTGTGTGTGTGGGTGTGGCTGAGGTTTCTCGACCTCTCACTCTAGTCATTCCTCGAGGGTAGGGGGAAATTAGGAGGCTGAGGTCACCTGTTCCTTCCTTCATCGCCCTCCCACCGCTTGCACCTCTGCCAATGCCCAAGTAGGGAAAGAAAACCATGGCCCATATCTGCCCCTCCCTGTCTACCTCCCTCCCTTTCTCCCTTCACCCCATTCTTCCACCCTTCATCTCTCTCTAATGTTCACCCCTCACTCTCTCTCTAATGTTCACCCCTCACTCTCTCCCTTACACTTAACTCCCACTATCTTTACACCATTATACCCTCACACGCCTGACCAATACATTGTAAAACCTATAATTTATATTACACAATAAACGTTATAATCAAAATATAAACTAATTATAATGAAATCTACGCAAATAATATTAATTCACTTATATTACCACAATACGTCTCAAGATAATTCCATAGTAGCTCCCATAATTTATTAGTGAGTATGCATTGGTAGATCAAGCCAAGCTTCATAATATTTGCTGTCGTAATTGAGAAGGAAAGACAGTTAAACGTGAGGCGGTTATGTTGTGG
The DNA here is from genome assembly GCF_038502225.1 of Cherax quadricarinatus. Classification (NCBI taxonomy): domain Eukaryota; kingdom Metazoa; phylum Arthropoda; class Malacostraca; order Decapoda; family Parastacidae; genus Cherax; species Cherax quadricarinatus. The sequence continues at coordinate 12,179,663 of NC_091375.1, forward strand.
GGGGTTCGGAGGAGATTTTGGAGTGAGAAATACACACGTTGGATGTTTGGAGACGTATAATTAATGTGATATGAGGGGAGTCCAGGAGCCAGCCTTAAACTGAGAGGGAACGCTGTGGCTGACGTGTGAGGAACTCGTGACGTCACAGCTAGCCAAAGAGCCTATCTACAAGGCTGCTGGGATTCTCTAAGTATACTACACAAGTACACAGTTACGCTACTGACAGAGGTACCCGACTTTCCTTCATATAAGACGCATGATCATATGAGACAGGTAGGATAACATCTCGAAGCAGTAGAAACTTAAAGTTAGTAAACAACTGCTTAAGGGTAACCCAAAGCATATTCTCGACTCTAACCTTGAGCATATAAGACGCAGGGTGATTTCCCATGAAAAATTGTGCGCCTTATATGCCGGAAAACACGGTATCATGAAGAGAAGCTAGGCACAGTCCAGAGAGGCTGGAATGAATGGAAAATACAGTGATTTTGAGGGTCACTGCAGGTCCTCGCGGGTAGTGTAGGTGATGCTGAAAAAGAAACTTATCGCCTGCTCAGCAGGCGTGTCCTGAGATAGATCAGTTGGCTACATCTGTGAGCCCTGAGATTGATCAATCGACCACACCTGTGTGCTCTGAGATGGATCAATCGACCACACCTGTGTGCCCTGAGATGGATCAATCGACCACACCTGTGTGCCCTGAGATGGATCAATCGACCACACCTGTGTGCCCTAAGATGGATCAATCGACCACACCTGTGTGCCCTGAGATGGATCAATCGACCAGACCTGCGTGCCCTGAGATGGATCAATCGATCAAAACTGCGTGCCCTAAGACAGATCAATCGACCACACCTGCGTGCCCTGAGATGGATCAATCGACCACACCTGTGTGCCCTGAGATGGATCAATCGACCACACCTGCGTGCCCTGAGATGGATCAATCGACCACACCTGTGTGCCCTGAGATGGATCAATCGACCACACCTGTGTGCCCTGAGATGGATCAATCGACCACACCTGTGTGCCCTAAGATGGATCAATCGACCACACCTGTGTGCCCTGAGATGGATCAATCGACCACACCTGTGTGCCCTAAGATGGATCAATCGACCACACCTGTGTGCCCTGAGATGGATCAATCGACCACACCTGCGTGCCCTGAGATGGATCAATCGACCACACCTGTGTGCCCTAAGATGGATCAATCGACCACACCTGTGTGCCCTAAGATGGATCAATCGACCACACCTGTGTGCCCTGAGATGGATCAATCGACCACACCTGTGTGCCCTAAGATGGATCAACTTCTGTAAATGCAAATTTAATTAACAAACCAGTGTGTAATCTATCCCTCCAACCATTTGTGAGAAGTACATACGCACGGCTTGGTCTGAGACCCGGCCTAGTGGTGCATCAGGGTCTGATCAACCAGGCTGTTGAAGAAAAATGAAACAACTCAAACGATCTAGAGAAGAAAACCAAGAATTTCGATTCTCAGAAAATTCTTCCCAAATTTTCACCGGAAGTTGTTCCTCTAATATCACCGGAAGTGGCTCCTCTAATATCACCGGAAGTGGTTTCTCTAATATCACCGGAAGTGGTTCCTTTAATATCACCGGAAGTGGTTCCTCTAATATCACCGGAAGTGGCTCCTCTAATATCACCGGAAGTGGCTCCTCTAATATCACCGGAAGTGGTTCCTCTAATATCACCGGAAGTGGTTCTTCTAATATCACAGGAAGTGGTTCCTCTAATATCACCGGAAGTGGCTCCACTAATATCACCGGAAGTGGTTCTTCTAATATCACCGGAAGTGGTTCTTCTAATATCACCGGAAGTGGTTCTTCTAATATCACCGGAAGTGGTTCTTCTAATATCACCGGAAGTGGTTCTTCTAATATCACCGGAAGTGGTTCCACTAATATCACCGGAAGTGGTTCTTCTAATATCACCGGAAGTGGTTCTTCTAATATCACCGGAAGTGGTTCTTCTAATATCACCGGAAGTGGTTCTTCTAATATCACCGGAAGTGGTTCTTCTAATATCACCGGAAGTGGTTCTTCTAATATCACCGGAAGTGGTTCCTCTAATATCACCGGAAGTGGTTCCACTAATATCACCGGAAGTGGTTCTTCTAATATCACCGGAAGTGGTTCTTCTAATATCACCGGAAGTGGTTCCACTAATATCACCGGAAGTGGTTCTTCTAATATCACCGGAAGTGGTTCTTCTAATATCACCGGAAGTGGTTCTTCTAATATCACCGGAAGTGGTTCTTCTAATATCACCGGAAGTGGTTCTTCTAATATCACCGGAAGTGGTTCCTCTAATATCACCGGAAGTGGTTCCTCTAATATCACCGGAAGTGGTTCCTCTAATATCACCGGAAGTGGTTCCTCTAATATCAGCGGAAGTGGTTCTTCTAATATCACCGGAAGTGGTTCCTCTAATATCACCGGAAGTGGTTCCTCTAATGTCACCGGAAGTGGTTCCTCTAATATCACCGGAAGTGGTTCCTCTAATATCACCGGAAGTGGTTCCTATAATGTCACCGGAAGTGGTTCCTATAATATCACCGGAAGTGGTTCCTGTAATATCACCGGAAGTGGTTCTTCTAATATCACTGGAAGTGGTTCCTCTATTATCACCGGAAGTGGTTCATCTAATATCACCGGAAGTGGTTCCTCTAATATCACCGGAAGTGGTTCCTATAATACAAACTAACAAAAGTACACAAACTTTCATCATTTTCAGGAAATATTGTTATAATTATTATTATTATTATTATTATTATTATTATTATTATTATTATTATTATTATTATTATTATTATTGGGTCATCAGAATCTCTTTACATTGTTTCCCGGAGATTATTTATTTTCTTCTCCAAGGTCATGGTAGGACCTAGAATTGTTTTTTTATGATCTTCCTCAAATTTTGGCTCAATGCTGAGGCAATCATGCTGTAGGTATCATGCTGAGGCTATAATGCTGAAGGTATCATGCTGAGGTATCATGCTGAGGCTGTCACTATGTTACTGGTCAACAACCCACACCAGAAGAGGAGTAAGCCATACGTGAACCAGTCGGGTATCCGCATTACTGAGAGGTTTCGCTTGCTCTGTAGGCTTCTTCAGTTTAATGTAGAGGGAACCTGAATATCGGAGACAACTGTAGCAGTGGAGAGGTAACCACGAGGGAGAAATGATTTTAAGGTAGACAGTCTCCCAGCTGCTGTGATTCTTTATTCAGATCTGTGGGACGAGCAGAAAACAAGCTTTTTCCTAACTCTGTCTGTCTTACTGTGTGTGTGAGGCCCTTCATAGATGTAGCTGAAGTGGATACGTTGATATGTTCTAGTGGTATGCTTGATATGCTCCAGTGGTATGCTTGGTATGCTCACAGTTCCGTTTCCTTCTAGGTATTACTTTTTGCTATGTGTCTGGGTCTCTTATTTAAGCTCTTCGTTTCTTCTCACCTCTCCCTCTACCATATTTTCAACGCATTACGCGAGTCAGGTTTGTAATAATGTTGGTAGAATTACATCAATATGTTGGGTAAAAGGACACAAGGGTAACTAATGGGACATTTTATTGTGGCAACGTTTCGCTTTTCAGGAGCTTTGTCAAGCCTTTATAAACAATGCATGGACACAGAGAATATACATAGATACAGAGGTGCTAAGCATATTATAATCGTTGTTGGTAGTAGCAATAGTAGTTGTAGCAATGGTGGTAGTAGTGGCTGCAACTATGTGAAGGCGGGGCTTATTATTGACAAAGCTCATGGAGAGCGAAACGTTGCCACAGTAAAATATTGCAGTAGTTGCAATTGTCTCCTTTCATCTTATCCTCCTTATGACCTTACCCGGGTCCATCTGGAATTTTTGTAATGGTTCTTGCCTCCACTGTACTGGATCTTGTTCCCATTGAGAATTCCACATTATCTGCGTGCGTCTATTGGTTCAATTTTCTTCGTTCAAGATATTTTTTTTAGCAAGCCAGCCTTCTCCCACCGAGGTAAGGTGATCCTGAGAACAAGAGAAGAAACACTTTCTCCGTCATTCGTTCAATCACTGTCTTCCCAGAAGAGTGTTGATATCACAGGTCAGACGACCTTCTGACCTTGTAATTCACGAAACTTCGTCTCTATTGGTCACTTTCTTTGCTGTTATTTTATTGGCCACTTTCTTTCCTGTTATTATTCCATTAATCACTTTCTCTCCCGTTACTGTTATTCTATTTCAACATTTCGATCACTTTCCCTTATGTAATTTTTAGGCCAAATTTTGTTGCGGTTCCATCTGGAGTACTTTCTTGCAGACTAGAAAAGTATAATCTATCCTAGACTTCCTTTCTAGTTTAACTTCCTTTTCTTTGTTAAAGATTAAAAAAATCGTAAGACAAAACTGTCCGTAGCTAAATCCTTGCTGGTTGTGTCCTCTGGATCTGCTCCCTGTTGCTAGTGAAGGAAAGTTGTCAAGCAGGGGAATTAAAGCTAGTCTTCCAACCTCCGCGGGGTTAAACTGAGTACCCAGCGTCTGGATCTGCTCCCTGTTGCTAGTGAAGGAGAGTTGTCAAGCAGGGGAATTAAAGCTAGTCTTCCATCCTCCGCGGGGTTAAACTGATTACCCAGCGTCTGGATCTGCTCCCTGTTGCTGGTGAAGGAGAGTTGTCAAGCAGGGGAATTAAAGCTAGTCTTCCATTCTCCGCGGGGTTAAACAGAGTACCCAGCGTCTGGATCTGCTCCCTGTTGCTAGTGAAGGAGAGTTGTCAACCAGGGGAATTAAAGCTAGTTTTCCCTCCTCCGAGGAATTAAACTGATTACCCAGCGTCTGGATCTGCTCCCTGTTGCTGGTGAAGGAGAGTTGTCAACCAGGGGAATTAAAGCTAGTCTTCCATCCTCCGCGGGGTTAAACTGAGTACCCAGCGTCTGGATCTGCTCCCTGTTGCTAGTGAAGGAGAGTTGTCAACCAGGGGAATTAAAGCTAGTCTTCCCTCCTCCGCGGGATTAAACTGATTACCCAGCGTCTGGATCTGCTCCCTGATGCTGGTGAAGGAGAGTTGTCAACCAGGGGAATTAAAGCTAGTCTTCCATCCTCCGCGGAGTTAAACTGAGTACCCAGCGTCTGGATCTGCCCCCTGTTGCTGGTGAAGGAGAGTTGTCAACCAGGGGAATTAAAGCTAGTCTTCCGTCCTCCGCGGGATTAAACTGATTACCCAACGTCCCATAGCCCCAAGTCACTCCCCCTCGGAGGTTCAGTGATTCCCTTGAATGTAATAATAGAGAGCTTTTCTATAGAATCACTCTCCCTTCGGTATCTTTTCCTAGTACCTGAGCAAGGAGTGCTATTGCAGTTCGCGATCTGCGTAATCAAGGCTGTGCTCGCGGGGAATGTGTAAGAAGTTAATACAGGTGTAAAATATCTTTGAGTCTATTTTTAAGGTATCGACGCTCAACTTTTTCAACAAAACATGATTCGAAGAGGTTCACGTATATAATATTGTCCAGAGAAACTGGCGTTTGAAGCGCGTTTTTCACATTACTCGTGTAAACATTACAGTGTAATGTTTATCAGAAAGCTTAGTGTATAACTTACGTTCCAGAGACTCTGATGAGGTTCGGAGTTTTTTCTTAAGTTTATATATAAATTGATTTCCAGAAAGATATGAATGTATATTGTACAGACTGGTGTGTGTATTGTATAGACTGGTGTGTATGTTGTACAGACTGGTATGTATGTTGTACAGACTGGTGTGTATATTGTACAGACTGGTATGTATGTTGTACAGACTGGTGTGTGACTGGTATGTATGTTGTACAGACTGGTGTGTATATTGTACAGACTGGTGTGTATATTGTACAGGCTGGTGTGTATACTGTACAGACTAGTGTCTATATTTGTACAGACTGGTGTGTATACTGTACAGACTGACGTGTATATTGTATAATACACTCAGCCAGAGAAGCTTGAAGTAGCAATATACTCCACAGAGACCGCGAGAACACATGTCATACAGATGTGTAAGACAGGTATACAACACCGACAAGATGATACCACATCTCTCATGTCATATAGATATAAAATGGCAGTACAATCAATTTTCAAAACGGAAATTTCATGCAAAAAAAGCTCTAACAGTATACGTGGTCCTAAAATGGTCAGTAGACTTAATACCAGTGATTAAAATTATGAAAATCTTCGTACTCACGCCAGTTTTCCACCTGCTGGTCTGAAGATAATTCTGTCACGTCTCCATAGAACAAAGTTTTGGCACTACGAAGGGTATTACAACAACTTTTCGACTCATCAACACTGCTTGCCAACTGTAACTAATATACCCTTCTGAGCCATCACTTTTGAATGTATGATCGACCTTGCTGATATTTTCACTCCTTAAGTGACGTTCTACCTGCGGTCCAGCACCTGTCAGCGTAATGAGTCAAGTATACCCGTTGCAACTTCTTGCGGAAGCGCATGCTGGGTATATAAGACGCTTCTTGCAGACACCAGCCCCCAGTGTACTTCAGACTCAGGATACGTTAGGACCTGTGTACGTGCTGTGGTAATCCCGTGTTAAACATTACAGGCGGTGTCGTAGCCTCTGTTACATAAGGGAGTGGAGATCAATGGAGGAGAGGTTGAACGTGTAGCTAAGCCTTCAACAAGCTCAGGAATAGGCTATCGCCGGTTATAGATATGCAAAATTACTTGACAGAAAACGTACACCCCTTTGATTAGCGGCATGACCTTAGATTTTATTAATGGCTTTGCTTATAACTTCCCGTAAACGTTTCTGAGGATTCATCACTGGTACTTAAAATGTAATCAATATTTATCACCTAAACACTGATTACATCTCCCCAACTTAAGCCTTCTGCAGGCTTCAGAGTCATCCTGAACATCATTGAACGTCAGATATCGCAAGAACACTGCCAATAAAATCCACAATATATGGTGTGATTATTAATTTTTCAAGGAACGGATTGGTAAGCCAGGGAAACGTTTTAGTCATATAACCAAAACTCCGGTTAGTGAATTGTCATATGACTAAGACCAGCGTCAGGAAACACTTGTCCTGTTTCCTGACGAATAAATATCGCAGCTCCGTCAGTTTCTTCTCAAATCGCATTTACAAATGTATATCTAATCCGCAATACATTAACGCAAGATCACACTTACGCAGTCTTACGTGTTCTTTGTCTCAGGAATACGCACATTATAAAAATATCCGTTTAGCACAAGATATGAATGTTAAACCTTCAACGCAGGACACAAATTTCGTAAAATAACTGGTATCCGTTAGCTAAATGAGTGTTGAAGACTCGAACATCCGTCCGCTTATCGGTACATAAACACTACCTATTTGTATTCTTCTCGACCCCCATCGTTCCAGTAACGCGTTTTATTAATTGGATATATTCACAAAGGTGTATCAAGATACTCTTGTAAAGATAATTGAGTTTCAGGAATTATGTTTCCTTGATGGTGGGAAAGACTTGTAATATTATACAGCCAACATTTCGACGGTAAAATCAATCACCCTTATCAAGATTCATATCTGGAACGTGTTACACCATGTTCCAGATTCATTTCAGTCCAGGATTCATGTTTCAGAAATGTATCCTGATGAAGGTGTTGGTTTCTCACCGAAACGTTGACTGAATTCCATTACTTCAGTGAATATCCTAAGAAACTGAAAATCTTTTCCACCGGCTGGGAAGATACACTTGTTTCTGAGACCTGAGCATCGCTGCCAGAAAAAATCAACACCCTGTGTATACCATCCTAACGTCTACGATAATAATAACGAAGCTTAAAAATTCCACACAGAATCAAGTATTATACGTAACCTTTCAGACGTAAACCGGGATGTGCATCAGAATTCTTGTTTTGGGTCTGGGTGTACCTTGAAAGTTAATATACCATACAGTACATGTATGGTGTACAGTACCGACAAGACATAGAATTAGACACATGTGAAACACCTGGGTATCTTCACTACAGACTTTTAGCCATCCAGTGGCTTTATCAGTACAAATTCAAGAACACAATGGGAAGGCAGTAGAATTGTATACAAACCATGTTGGTTTAGCTATGTATGGTTAAGATACCATATGGGTTTACTGTTTATTACAGCTTATTAACTCGTCAGTATCTGTTCTACTAATGTCTAGAGGAATATTAACATCGCAAAATGAGTACGAGAAACAAGTTTTTATACTTTCGATGTATCGTTCAGAGTCGAACTTTAAAGCGTCATTACTTTAATAAAGTAACGTTTGCCAGGAAAACTGAATTTATAAATATCTGAAACCACAATAGGTTCAGGTCAAAGTTTAGAACTTTCCAGTTGCCAGAATAGTGAAGACTGCAATCTACCCTTCGTCTGTATTGGAAGGGGTAATGTTAGTGCAGTGTATATGCACTAGATACTGCTCCTCGTATAATATCTCATGACCATTAGTTCGTAAGATTTAGGACCTGTCGGCTACACGAGGGTTGTTGAGGCCATACTATACATTAACATCGCAGACTTGGTTATTTATATAATGCATGATAAGGCAGTTCTCAGTGCATATTCATTGTGAGATCCACAGGTCTGATATACAATATCCATTGCGAGACACACATGTCTGGTATACGGTATGCATTGCGAGATACACACGTCGGGTATATAATACCGACAAGATGAGAAATTAGACACATATGCAACACCAGGTTATTTTTACCTGAAAACGTTTCGCGACTTTTTCAATTTGGTAAAGAGGTGATATATGTAGACACTCTCTTTCCTAGTGATTGGCGAAACGTCTTCAACCAAAGACTTCCAGGTGTTTCCTGTTTAATTAAACATCTGAGTGTTTCTAAATCTATGATCAATATGTTAGGGTTAAAGACTATTGCTTCCTTAAGAGTCATTAATGCAGCAATAAGGGAAGATACAAATTCCGAGGCTGCTTTATTCCCTAAAATGAAGAATAAAATATATTTATTATTCGTACACTGAGATTTTGGAATCATTGAGCAGTGCTTGAGCGAAATGCCAAGAATTTTCTACTGTAAATAATGATATATCTTCAGTAATGGTTAATAAAGTTATTTACTTTTATTTTTTCTGCACAGACTGACTAAAACTCCACAATGTGTGACGACGAGGCAACTGCCCTGGTTGTGGACAATGGCTCCGGCATGGTCAAGGCCGGCTTCGCTGGTGACGACGCTCCCCGAGCCGTATTTCCCTCCATCGTCGGCCGTCCTCGTCACCAGGGTGTGATGGTCGGTATGGGTCAGAAGGACGCCTACGTCGGTGATGAGGCCCAGAGCAAGAGAGGTATCCTGACTCTCAAGTACCCCATCGAGCACGGAATCATCACCAACTGGGACGACATGGAGAAGATCTGGCATCATTCTTTCTACAACGAGCTGCGTGTTGCCCCTGAGGAGTCCCCTGTCCTCCTCACTGAGGCTCCCCTCAACCCCAAGGCCAACCGTGAGAAGATGACACAGATCATGTTTGAGACCTTTAACACCCCAGCCATGTACGTGGCCATCCAGGCCGTGCTGTCCCTGTACGCCTCTGGTCGTACCACAGGTATCGTGCTCGATACTGGTGATGGTGTCACCCACACCGTCCCCATCTACGAAGGTTACTGTCTTCCCCATGCTATCCTTCGTCTCGACCTGGCTGGCCGTGACCTGACTGCCTACTTGATGAAGATCATGACAGAGCGTGGTTATTCCTTCACCACAACGGCTGAACGAGAAATCGTTCGCGATATCAAAGAGAAACTTTGTTATGTCGCTCTGGACTTTGAGAACGAGATGAATTTGGCTGCTGCATCATCCTCACTCGAGAAGTCCTACGAGCTTCCTGATGGTCAGGTCATCACCATTGGTAACGAACGTTTCCGTTGCCCAGAGTCTCTGTTCCAGCCTTCCTTCCTGGGTATGGAATCTGTTGGTATCCACGAGACCGTCTACAACTCCATTATGAGGTGCGACATTGATATCAGGAAGGACCTGTTCGCTAACAATGTTCTCTCTGGTGGTACCACCATGTACCCTGGTATTGCTGACCGCATGCAGAAGGAAATCACTGCTCTGGCTCCCTCCACCATCAAAATCAAGATCATTGCTCCTCCCGAGCGTAAGTACTCCGTCTGGATCGGTGGTTCCATCCTGGCCTCACTGTCCACCTTCCAAGCCATGTGGATCACCAAGGAGGAGTACGACGAATCCGGCCCCGGCATCGTCCACCGCAAGTGCTTCTAAGAAGTACAGCACCGTATTCCTTCGAACAATACATATATTTATTAATCCCATTGTTTACCACCAATCGTTTACTGTTGTCTGGGGATATGTCTTCAATTTCTAAATGCCACCTTTCTTTAATAATTGTGTAAGACATAATGCTATTCTCTGTTTATCTGCTGGTACTTCTCTCTTTATCTGTTATTTATATTTTTGCAGCACTTCGTATACGACAATATATATATACATACATATATATAATTTAACATAAAATTTATGTTTCATTTGAAGCCTTTCTATAGAGAAATCATATCTTATTATTTATCTCTGATGTGCTATATCAGTTGTTTCATAATTCAAATTTCAGAAAAAAAATATTACAAGAAACTTGCATTCTCTTAGCCACCTCTTACTGATATGAATCATCTATCGCCTGGATGATAATTTATACATATTTCAAGTACTGCCTGGATGATGCCTTGGAACATATTTCTTCTGTTACCACGATGATACCAGCTACATATTAGTTCATCTGCCATGGAGATGGTGCTTTGTAGACTACGGTTCAGCTATCCCCAATATGGTGCCTGGTAGTAGCACAGCCTGGAGTAGAAATGCCTTGAGCAGGAACATCTCGAACACCTTCAGCAGGAACACCTTCAGTAGAAACACCTCGACTAAGCGTTACCTGAGAAAATCCGAAGTCTACTGTGTTATCTGTAACTAGTTTGATGTTCACTACTAAGTTTCACACATAGTGATCCATGCTGTGTTTCAGAATGGTATACGGATTAAAACAGATATCCTCCTATGTTTTCCTTATAAATATTTTTATTTCCTTATAAATATTCATTTATTTGAAACATTTCGACATCAATACGATATATTCCATATCAGATCTGCAGAAAACTCGCGAGTTGATTTTTTTGAAACTGTAAACATCAGCGTAGGATCAGGACGCTTCATTATCAGAAAATAATTTGCCTTTTTGGGGGGGGAGGAAGGGGGGAATCATACGCAATAGTTACTGGAAAGGGGAAAAAATGAGAAAGGAGTGAAGTAAGAAATAAAGAAGATCAAACTAGCAGGTTCACCAAACAACTATTGCAAGAAATAGTACGTACTGACTTCAAGACTGAAAGATTTAATATTACTTTCACCCTTTTGTACTATGTGATGTAAATGATTTAGAAATCTGACACGTTGAAGAATGAGACACTTGTGTAACATTTACACAAGTATCCCATTCTCCTGTCAGTAGTATATTCTGTAGCGTGTTGAATGTTGGTGAAGAATTAGACCACATGCAACATCTGGGTATCTTTATTGTAGATGTTTCGCCATCCAGTGGCTTTATCAATGCAAACTCAAGGACACAATTGGAAGACAGTAGAACTATATACAAAAGATGAGGTAATCAGTCCCTCAACCTTGATGCCGGTGTGAAGAGCACCGGTTGGCGAGACGTCAACAAAAGGATACCCAGATGTTACACATGTATCTAGTTTTGATCTTGTCGGTAGTGTCCCATTCATGTACCAAGTGTTGAATATTACTTGTAGTGGCAAATGGACACGAATACACACACTTAATACACTTTACTGAAGGCGTTTCTTTCATCTCGGTCACTTTTGTGATGAAGATCTAAGTGCGCCAGATTACCCCTCTCTACTGTGATGTTCTGAATGTTATTTGTCTCAGTTATTGTGATAAATATTACCTTGTCTTCTATAACCAAGAGATATTGTATAACACTGAAAGCTCCGTAAAGATAATTCATTACAATATTATCTTTTACGGGTACTAAATGGCAAGAACGTACAGTTGCAATCCGGCAGACATGTGCAACAATGTGCAATAGAATGGTGCAAAGCTGTGTCCTTGACCTTATTATCAACAAAATTATATATATATTTTTTTTAGATTTGTCGTAATCAGAGAGGCTTTATTAGCTGCCAGATGGCGCATCACGGTGACACAACATCAATGTGTTTAACGAAGGAGTATCAACGTGTTTAACGACAGAGCATCAACGTGTTTAACGACAAAGCATCAACTTATTTTCAGACGTATCATCAACGTATTTCAAGTTAGATCATTGTAGTGTTTACAACTGTAGCATCATTAGGTTAGGTTAGGATAGGTAAGATTTATTCTGTGTGTAAACAGAGAATAAATAAAAAATGTAATTCTCAGTGACGATGTAGGTTGGCGATGATACAAATAATGAAAGTTCCTTTCCGAAAGTAGAACATTTATTGCAACAGCTGAAACAATTAATCTACGAAGGGACACTTGAAAAATAAAAAATAAATAAATATAAGGGGAGGCACCGGAACTAAATAGACAATGCCACACACAATGTATAAATACTAATCTTGATATATATATATATATATATATATATATATATATATATATATATATATATATATATATATATATATATATATATACAGAACATCAGTGTATGTACACATACGATATACACAGCAAAAAATCGACCGAGCAAAGGCTCGTAACTCGGAAAACTAGTAAGTTGAGACACTCGTAAGTCGAGGTACCACTGTACATCTCAACTTGCATACACTTAATGCCTGATCTCTACACACCCATCTTCGGGATTAGAGTAATTTGATTGGTGAACATGTGATGTTCAGCGTTAATCACCCTCGTGTAGTTGATAGGCTTTGAGCCTAATTAATCACACTAACGACCAGACTAGGTTTTGTGGCCCAAATTCATCAGTCCATGGGAAATTGTCGACCAGGTCTACTGCTACCACCACTACTACCACCACTACTACCACCACTACTACCACCATTACCACCACCATTACCATCACCAACGTGCCAACGTGCAATAAACCACACACTGTAAGCTTAAATGAGGGGTTAAGAGTGCCAGACTCTTACCACTAAAGCTCCATACACAACACCTTCAAGATTCTGAGAGCTTAATAATTAGTTAAGCTGATAATAAAACAAAATACAGCCAAAAATCAGAATAAATTCACTACTGGTGATTCACGTCTCTCTGACGTAAAGAGGTGATTCACGTTTTTCTGACGTGAAGACGGAAAGACAGGCCGCTAGCAGTGATATTTCTCTTAAGGTGACAATGACATGTAGGTGAGGAGGTGCCAGACACTTCAACAAACATGAGTAGGCTCGCATTTAACCAGATTTAGCATGCTAATTATATCTCCCTGGTTGAAAATAGAATGTAGATGTGATATAATGAAGATGCTTCAATAAGATCTTAAAAATACGTACAAGCAGCAAAGTTTTGTGTTATATTTTCCGAACTCAGAAACACCCCGCCCACCACTACCATCACTTGCTATTGCCAATGCCCAAGTAGGGTAATGATGCCAGCCTCCATACCCGCCCCTTCCTTCCATCTATACCCACTCCCTACTTCCCCTCCTCTCTCTCTCCCTTCATACATACAAGTTCCGCCCCTTCCCCATATCCACCCTCCTCTCCCTTCATACATGCACCTCACTAACACCATACTCAGCTCTCTCTGCCACCCACACATTACATACACTCAGGCTATTTCTAGAAGTCATCCCATACTTGTACTGTCTTAATGATGTCATCCAACACTTGTACTGTCTTAATGATGTCATCCAACACTTGTACTGTCTTAATGATGTCATCCAACACTACTACTGTCTTAATGATGTCATCCAGCACTTGTACTGTCTTAATGATGTCATCCAACACTTGTACTGTCTTAATGATGTCATCCAACACTTGTACTGTCTTAATGATGTCATCCAACACTTGTACTGTCTTAATGATGTCATCCAGCACTTGTACTGTCTTAATGATGTCATCCAACACTTGTACTGTCTTAATGATGTCATCCAACACTAGTACTGTCTTAATGATGTCATCCAACACTAGTACTGTCTTAATGATGTCATCCAACACTTGTACTGTCTTAATGATGTCATCCGACACTTGTACTGTCTTAATGATGTCATCCAACACTTGTACTGTCTTAATGATGTCATCCGACACTTGTACTGTGTTAATGATGTCATCCAACACTTGTACTGTCTTAATGATGTCATCCAACACTTGTACTGTCTTAATGATGTCATCCGACACTTGTACTGTCTTAATGATGTCATCCAACACTTGTACTGTCGTAATGATGTCATCCTACACTTGTACTGTCTTAATGATGTCATCCAACACTTGTACTGTCTTAATGATGTCATCCAACACTTGTACTGTCTTAATGATGTCATCCAACACTTGTACTGTCTTAATGTCATCCAACACTTGTACTGTCTTAATGATGTCATC